>NW_027223752.1:239782389-240163550 GCF_028538775.1 Myotis yumanensis
ATTTGAGAGAGAGGGAGGGAGGGAGAGAGGGAGAGAGAAACATTGCTGTGGGAGAGAAGCAGCGATTGGTTGCCTCCTGTACACACCCTGACCGGGGGTCGGACCCACAACCTTGGTGGATCAGGACGAGGCTCTAACCAACTGAGCTACCCAGCCAGGGCTAAACCATTTTTTAAAGTATTTTTTTAATATATTTTATTGAGGGGGGGAGGAGATATATGTAATGCCCTTTGTAATACTTTAAGCAATAAAACAATTTAAAATATATATATATTTTATTGATTTTTTACAGAGAGGAAGGGAGAGGGATAGAGAGTTAGAAACATCGATGAGAGAGAAACATCGATCAGCTGCCTCCTGCACATCTCCTACTGGGGATGTGCCCGCAACCAAGGTACATGCCCCTGACCGGAATCGAACCCGGGACCCTTCAGTCTGCAGGCTGACACTCCATCCACTGAGCCAAACCGGCTAGGGCTAAAACATTTTTAACTGAACGAAAATAAAGATACAACATGTCAAAAAGTCCTTGGCATGCAGTTACAGCTGAGGGGATTTATGGCATCGATGCCTGTATTGAAAAACAACGATCCTAAACCAATGCCTCAACATCCACCTAACGGCGCTGGAGAGAACGAAGGCACGTCAGCCCAGGGCAGGCGGGGGAGGAAACGTGGGCGTCAGGGAGGAAATCGCTGAACCGGAGGCAGGAGCCACAGAGGCCAGCGGACCCCAGGGCCGGTTCTTGGAGATCAGTCCATTGGCAAGCGGCCAGTCAGACCTAGAGAGAGAAGACACACGCGGCCGGTTTCAAGAGTGGGAGCGGTGACATCGCGTGGACTGTACAAAGGACGACACGGGAGGCTGTGCACAGTTCATGCCAATGAGTTAGCAACTCAGGCAAAATGGACACATGTCTCAAAAGACGCAACTCCCAAAGCTCACTCAAGCAGAAGCAGGACCTCTGCAGAGTCCTGTGGCTACTAAGACGGAATCGGTGGTCGACAACCTTCTCAGAAAGAAAACGCCAAGCCCCACGCACGGCCTGAGGAAGGAATAGCGCCGAGTCTGCAGACGCTCGGAAAACTGGCGAGAAGGAACTAGTGAGCCGGCATCGCCGGACCCCAGCACCAGGCCGTGCAAGCAAAGAAAGCTTGCCCTGACCGGTGTGGCTCAGTGGATAGAGCATCAGCCTGCGGACTGAAGGGTCCCGGGTTCGATTCTGGTCAAGGGCATGTTCCTGGGTTGCGGGCACATCCCCAGTAGGGCGTGTGCAGGAGGCAGCTGATCGATGTTCCTCTCTCATCGATGTTTCTAACTCTCTATCCCTCTCCCTTCCTCTCTGTAAAAAGTCAATAAAATATATTTTTTTAAAAAAAGGAAAACTGCAGGCCAATAGCCACATGAACGTGGATGCAAAGGCCCCTGCATTGAGCAAGCAGAAACCTGCACGATTTTAAAAGGGTCTCTCTAAGGAAGGCAAGGTTGGTTTGACCTCTGAAAATAAAGGTAAAAAGTAATTCGCCATAGCGACAGCCTAAACATGAAAGCCCCTATGACTATCTCAATAGCTACAGAAAAAGGCACTTGACAAAGTCCAACAATCATTTCTGATGAAAACGCTCCGTGAAATGCGGATAGGAGAGAATGTCCGAGCCTTAGCAGCTCTGGACGGCCCCGCGGACACCACGTAAGGGCGACGGCTGAATGCCCCCCCGTCCCCCGCCCCCCGCGATTAGGAAACAGGCAGGGCCATCTGGTCTGATCCGCCTGCTCTGTGTTGTCCTGGGCGCCCGGCCAGGGCAGGGGCACGAGCGGCAACCGCCAGCAGGAAGGCCCGGCAGGCTGTCCCCACGGCGTGAGGTCTGCAGGGACAGCCCTCGGGGACCCCCCCCCCCGCCCCAGGGCAATCCTGGAGCAAGCTCGGCAGGGCTGCAGGGTACGAACATCGCGACATGAAAGTCTGTACACTGGCAACCAGCAACTGGAAATGCAGCACTTTACGCAGACTTCGCAAAACCACAACAATGTGAACTACACAGGGGCAAACCGGACACAAAACGCGCGGGACCCGAATACTGGAAAACGCCGCGCACTGAGGGCGGTTAAAGGAGACTCGCCCGGCCCGGGCCCGGGGTTGAGCATCTCCACGAACCAGGAGGTCAGGGCACAGGCCCGGGCTGCAGGCTCGATCCCCAGGAGGGGGCGTGCAGGAGGCAGCCGATCAAGGATTCTCTCTCATCTCTGACGTTTCTCTCTCTCTCCCTCTCCCTCTCCCTCCTGAAAAAGGGCCCGGCAGCTGGTGCAGGCACGGAGCAGGACTCCTGAGGAGCCGGGACGGTGCTGAGGGGCAATGGAACAGGCTGGAAAGGCAGGACAGGCACCCACTTAGCTGCCCCACCCCAAGGGGACCTGTGGGGCGTGGGCCCTCCCCTCCCCGGGCCCCCCATGCCCCGTGTCGCCTACAGATGCCCTCCGCCCGTGCCCTTCGCTCCACCCACCCCCGTCCTGGGCCCTCCCGGAGGTGCTGGAGGGAGCCCTCGCCCCCACTGAAGATGGCGGGGGGTGGAGGGGACTGGTTTGTCCCAGGATGGGAGGCAGGCAGCCAGAATGCAAGAGGGCCCCCCACTGTGGCCCCGCAGGCCCTGGGAGAGCTCAGTGAACTGGTTGGGGAGAGTCCTGGGGCCCTTGGGGTGGCCCTGCCTCCAGGTCGTGGGAAAGCAGCCACCCCCACCGCACCCTGTGGTTTAAATTCACACTATAGTGTAAAGGGCTACCCTCTGAGCCTTCCCTGGAAGTCCTGCGGGGGAGGGGCAGTCGGAAGGAGGAAGTGCCCCACAGGAAGGCAAGTGGCAATAAAGAGCTGGGGGGCACAGTGCACAGACCTCACACCCCCCTCCCATGGCCTGGCTGCCCCCCAGCTGGGGGCTGGGCCCTCAGAGCTGGGCCCTCAGGCAGGGAGTCCATAGACTTAAATTAAAGGAGGGGATTTGGGGGAGCAGAGACCAGCCCCTTGAGCCCTGGTGGCTGCACTTGGCACAGAAGGGAGGGAGGACGGAGGGGGGCAGGGAGGAAGGAGGGGGCCCTGGTCTCCCAGCCAATCGGTCCTGCAGGCCGAGGCTCATCTCTGCTGCCCCCTCCTCTGTGTGGACGGCCCCGGGCGGGGCTGTGCCCTAGACACTCGGAGCATTAATGAGCTTCCGGTGAAAAGCTGAGCGCTGTGCGCCCCGAGCTGGCACCCTCCCTGCAGGGGCTGCCAACCTCACCCACCGCGTGCCAGGCTGCGCTCAGCCCCCTCGTCGGCTCCCAGCCCCAGCGCTCGGCCTGGGTGCTGCTCTGACCTGCCATGTCCCCCGCCCTCTGACCCCCCACCCGTCTCCTCCAGGTCCTGCCTCCGCAGTGACCCCCACAGACAAATGCAGGCGGCAGGTACCTCCGGGGGACCCAGCTGGAACTGAAGGGCACGGAGCTCACTCAACCAGCAGCAAAGGGAACAGCCTGAACGTAAGTGGTGTGCTCAGAGGTCGCTGTGGACGGGGCCACGTGGCTGAAGGGCAGGGGACAGGGGGCCCTGGATCAAGGGGGTGGGGGCGGATGACCCAGATCTGGGGACCCTGGGGAGGGGGCTGTGACCTTGTCCTGGGGGGTCCTGAGCAGGGCGATGACTCAGGCCTCCTTCGGGGCGGGTGTCTGTTCGGGCTGCGTGGGGGACGGGGTGCGGGGGAGCTGAGATTCTAGGGCTGGAATCTGGAGGCAGAGGACATGGTGGCAGGACCAGCTGGGTCAGGCGCCCGAGGAGAAAGGCCCGGAGGGGACCCCCGCTCAGCGTTGGGGGTGCGTGTGGGGCGTGCAGAGTCCACGGGCGGAAGCTGTGCCCCGGGGGTGGCGGGCCCCGAGCCCTGGGGCCGCGAGGGCGTCCCTGACACCCTGTCCTCCTCGGCGAGGCTGCGGTCCTGGTTCTGGCAGCAGATGTGAGACCCGTGGAGCCGGGCCCAGAGCCGGGTTGGGTCGGGCTCCCTGGGGCGGGCTCCCTGGGAGGGTCCCCTCGCCCGGCTCCGGGCGGCCTGGGCGGCGGTGCAGGAGGCGGCTGGGCGGGGAGACGCGGGCAGGAGCGGGAGCCGGCGGTCGGGGAGGCAGCCTGGCGCCGCATTTTAATTTGTGACTAATTTGTTGCACAATGAGGTTGCAATTTTCTAATTGTGATTGCCATTTTAATTTTACTCATGGCTGTGCAACCAACAGGGTATAGTCTGGTAATTAAAATTAATTGTACCTTCACCTGCATATTTCTATTCGCGGCTGAACGCAGGCTGAAGCCAACAGCTCTGTTCCCTGGAAGAGGCCGGAGCCGTTCCCGCCGCACTGTCCGCGGCCCCGCCGGCCCGCCCGGCCAGAGGCCTGGTCAGCGAGTTACCCCAACCGCACGGAAAACTTCGGAAAACCCAACGGGCCGTCCTCACCAAACTGACCCCAGTGACGCCCGCCGCCAGCCGACACCGGTGCCCAGCGTGGGGTCCGGGGCGGGAGGCCGAGGTCCCGCCTGCGTCCCAGGGGCCGGGCCGGAAGCGGGGTCTCAGGGCAGGTCCCGCCCAGCAGCCTCCAGGGTCGCGGGAAAGCACCTCCTCCCGGCCAGGCTGGACCCCAACAGCACTCAGCTCAGCCAATCGGCTGCTCCCTCCTGGGGCCCCAACCCACGCCTGTCTCCCAGGTGGAGGCACAGGTGCCACGGTGACAGCGGGCAGGGCAGCCCGAGGACAAGGGCCCGGTCCACGCCCCCCCCCCACCGCTGCTCCCACACCCAGTGCCCGCGGCGGGGGGCGGGGGGGGTCCTAACCAGCTGACCTGGCCGGTCACCCCTGCGTGAACCCTTAGTGACCCCCGTCACCCGTGGGGTAACGGTCAGCCCCTCAGTGCGACCTGTGAGGCACCAGCAGCTCAGCTTCATCCCCAGGCCCTGTGCCCTCCTCCCCACACCCTCCTCCCCCATCACCCTCCTCCCCACACCCTCCTCCCCCATCACCCTCCTCCCCACACCCTCCTCCCCCATCACCCTCCTCCCCACACCCTCCTCCCCCATCACCCTCCTCCCCAACACCCTCCTCCCCATCACCCTCCTCCCCACACCCTCCTCCCCCATCACCCTCCTCCCCACACCCTCCTCCCCGCACCCTCCTCCCCCATCACCCTCCTCCCCACACCCTCCTCCCCCATCACCCTCCTCCCCACACCCTCCTCCCCATCACCCTCCTCCCCATCACCCTCCTCCCCACACCCTCCTCCCCACACCCTCCTCCCCATCACCCTCCTCCCCACACCCTCCTCCCCCATCACCCTCCTCCCCACACCCTCCTCCCCGCACCCTCCTCCCCCATCACCCTCCTCCCCACACGCTCCTCCCCCATCACCCTCCTCCCCACACGCTCCTCCCCCATCACCCTCCTCCCCACACGCTCCTCCCCCATCACCCTCCTCCCCATCACCCTCCTCCCCATCACCCTCCTCCCCACACCCTCCTCCCCACACCCTCCTCCCCATCACCCTCCTCCCCCATCACCCTCCTCCCCCATCACCCTCCTCCCCACACCCTCCTCCTCACACCCTCCTCCCCCATCACCCTCCTCCCCACACCCTCCTCCCCATCACCCTCCTCCCCACACCCTCCTCCCCATCACCCTCCTCCCCATCACCCTCCTCCCCCATCACCCTCCTCCCCACACCCTCCTCCCCATCACCCTCCTCCCCCATCACCCTCCTCCCCACACCCTCCTCCCCATCACCCTCCTCCCCACACCCTCCTCCCCATCACCCTCCTCCCCACACCCTCCTCCCCCATCACCCTCCTCCCCATCACCCTCCTCCCCGCGGCCCAGCCCCCTGCCCCCCTCCCAGCCCCCTGCCCCCCTCCCAGCCCCTGCCCCCCTCCCAGCCCCTGCCCACACCCCGCCTGTGGCCCAGCCTCTCCCCCCCACCCAGGCAGGACCTCCGGCCGGTCCCTCCTCCCTGGCCCGTGCTCCTCACTGAGCAGCTCCGGTGCCCACCCTGCGCTGGAGCTGTGCCAGGGGACAGGGATGAGTGGCCGCCTTGGGCACCGCAGAGAGTGGGGGGCGGGTCACCCTGCGGGAGGCCTCCTGTCCATGAAGGAGGAGGAGCCAGGAGACCTGGGGACTGGAGGCCAGGCTGGGAGCTCACAGGGGCCAGGACCCTCCCAGAGGCGGGGGCAGGAGGAGCGTGCGGAGGGGACAGCGGGCGGCCCGGCCTGCCTCGGGGCCGAGTCCTCACAGGTGCCGACCGGGTGCGACCGGGTGGAGAGGCGCGAGCGACAGGCCCTCTGGCTTCCCTGCATCGGACAGTGTGGGTCAAGGGCAGCTCGGGGTTAAACAGGCCGCTGACCAGAGCAGCTCGGAGAGGCCCTGGGGGTGGAGCCGGGGGGCCGCTGCCCACAGACCTGGGTGGGAGGCGTGGACAGGGTCCAAGGCTCCGCGGCTGGGGCCACTGGGGTGAGGCCAGGAGCCAGCGGGCGCCCCAGGCGTGGAGATGCCGTGGGGCTTGGGGGCAGGGAAGCCCCCACGTGGGACGTCGGCGTCGGAGTTCAAGTAGTGTCCAGCGCTGAGAGGAGGGGGTGACGGCCAGCAGGGCCCGGGACCACCCCAGACACCCCGACATCTGGAGGTCGCGCCTTAGGCTCTGGGGCGGAGGAGGACCGAGCACCAGGGTCTGGGGAGCAGCCGCACCTCCCCCAGCCCCACCCCACCCCTGCCCGGGACAGGAGCTGGGCGCCGACACCCGTCAGGCCCGATAACGGCCGGGCGCCGCTGCCGGGAGCGCATTAATCTTCCCCAAATTAAAATCTGCGGCGGGCGTTTAAGATTGAGGCCGCCACGGTTCAGCGCCGTGTGACCGCCGATTTTGATAAAAGTGTTTTAAGAGCCGGGAGACGGAGATAAATTGCCTGTGCGCGCCCCCGCCGGGACGGCACGCGGACACCAGCCGCCCTCGCCCGTGACATCACCCTGCAGGACGCCGCTGGGGCCCCGGGGCAGGGAGCCTCCCGGCCAGCTGCCCCCTGCACACCCCTGGAGGGTCAGCAGCCCCTGCATCCCCGGCTGCCACCTCCGCCTGCACCTGTGCCCAGCCGGCCGGCGGGGTCCTGCCCCCCAGGCCTGGCCCCGGGCGGGGGGTAGCCGGCTCGGCTCAGGCCCAGGCCCACAGCCGTCGCTGCAGCCTCTGGTCTGGGGCGGTGGGCTGGGTGCTGGTCACGTGGCGGCAGAGGCCTGGGGGCCTGGCAGCCCTGGTCACAGGGACCCTCCTTCTCCTCCGAGCTGCCTAGCGCTTGGCTCAGGGTCAGGGTCAGAGCCCTCAGGGAGCCATCCTCACCCATGGGGCCTCCAGTGCCATCCATCACGCCCCTCTCCGCGGCACCTGCCTTCGGGCGGAGCCTGGCCCCTTCCAGCTTCCCCCTCCCCCGTCCCCTCCCCACCCCAGCCTTGGCCCTGGCCAGTCCCTCACTCACTCCCCTGCTTCAGGTGCAGGAGAGGCCTGGGGGCAGGTGGGATGTGGCCCAGCCAATCTCTGGAAGGAGGCAGCCCTGGCGTGGAGCCTGGTCTAAGACAGTCTCCTGGCGGGCTTCCTGGAGGAGGGGGCTGGCAGGGACCAGGGACCAGGGACTGGCACGGAGTTCTGAGGGGGCAGGAGAGGGGAGAGAGGAGGGCACCGGTCAGACGGGCAGGCCCAGGACAGGCCGGGGGCTTGGGCAGCTCTCGGCAGGCCCCAGGGAGCCGTCCGGCTTCCTCGTTGGGATGCGTGGTTGGTGGCTTCCGCCTTTTCTCACAAAGTTCACGCCGGCGAGAAGCACGCAGCCTGTGGCCGGCATCGCCGCTGCCTCCTCCCAGGAGCCGCCGTGAAATTGATATTTATAACTAATTGCACGGTGCCCTCCGGGCGGCAGGACCAGGCGGTGCTGGGCCGTGGCCACGTTCCTTCCATCTTGCCTGGGGCTCTGTCTGTGACCCCGGCCGGGAGACTGGGGGGCCGAGGACTCGGGCTTATCTTGGGCAGCCAGTGGCTCCCCCCCCCCCCCCCCCGCTGGCCGCAGCCCCTCCCCCCACTGCCCGCCGGCCACCGCGCTGCCCCTTCCTGAGAGCGTGGCCCTCGATCTCATAACATCCAATTACTAACCCGCTGCTGTGCGGGGCTCGGATCCAATCGCTCAGCCGCAGCGAGGAGCCCCGAACAGGTCAATCTCAGCCGGTTAGACACGGTGTCCGGCGGCAGGCGGCACGCAGCCCCCCCAACCCCTTCCCCCGCCCGCCCCCCCCCCCCCCCCCCCCCCCCGCCCCGGACAGGAGGCAGCGTGCCCAGCAGGGGTCGGGCGGCCGCCAGCCCTCGGTGGTTCTGGCTCTGGCTGTGGAGCGAGGCCCGGCGGACTGCCTACCGGGACAGCGGCCGCTAGAAAGGCCGCCCGAGACAGACCAGCAGGTTCCCGGCCGCCCTGCAGCCCCAGGCAGTCCCTGGGAGAGCCTGTCCCGGCCGGGAGGGGGGCGGGGGGGGGGGGCTTGGCTGCGCTGAATTAGTGAGAGGTGCTGTTCTCGGAGCGGAGCCTGGCCCCTCCCAGTGTCCCCCTGTGGGTGGGCCCTGAATCTGGTGACAGTGCTGTCGCAGGAAGAAGAGAAGAGACACCCACAGGGAGACGAGGCTCAGCTGGGAGGACCCCAGGGCCTGCGGCAGCACAGCAGCTGGAGGAGCAGGGGGTCCTCCCTCAGGGCCGGCGAGGGACCACGGAGTCACTGAGCGCAGTGGGCTGGGGGGTGCCCGGCCCCGCCCACCCCTCCCCCGCCTCCGGTTCCTCCTGCGGCCTCCGCTCACCCCCTGCCTCCTGCACGGCCTCTCTGTCCCTCGGATCCATCCAGAACCCTCAGTCCCAGCCAGGTCACCAACAACGCGTCCCCGGTGGCCCGGCACCACCAGCCAGCGGGCTCCGCGTGCCCCCCCAGCCTCCGCTCTGTCCCAGCGACCAGGGCGCCCCCCCCCCCTGCAGTCACCCCCACTGTGGAGAGCACACGGGGCCGACCCAGATCACTGAGTCTCACGCCAGCGGCTGTGCCTGGGGAGACACTCGCGCGGCTGAGGTGACCCATAACTTAACATCCAGGAGAGCGTGGGAGGGCGTGTGTGCCAGCTGCCCGGTCAGCCAGTGTGAACAGGGAGCCAGCCGGCTGGACATCGGCCCCGGGAGTGTCACGGCCAGGGGTGCTCTGAGAGTCAAGTGAGAGATGTGAGGAGGGCTCTCAGCCCCGTAGCCACCCAGGGCCCCTCCAGGGCCTACACGCTCAGCCTGTAGAGGAGGGCCCCCGGCTGCTCTCCCCCTGCAGCTGGGCCCAATGTAGGTCGCTCCTTGCCCTCCCGCCGCCGGACTGACGCGCATCCATACAGTGAGCGGCTCCTATCTGATCAGCAGCCTCTTCACTCGTCTGCACCACAGGCTGTTAAAACCCCGTGTCCCAGCTACCGGGATGGCAGCAGAGTGAGGGCAGCCAAGCAGGCATTATTCTCATTACCACACCCATCGCCATCACCCATTCCGTCCATCGTCACCACCATTACCATCACCTTTGTCACCATCACCATCACCATCACCTTTGTCACCATTACCATCACCACCACCATCATCACCATCACCACCATCATCACCACCATCACCACCATCACCACCATCATCACCATCACCATCATCACCATCATCATCACCATCACCACCATCACCACCACCATCACCACCACCATCACCACCATCACCATCACCATCATCACCATCACCACCATCATCACCACCATCACCACCACCATCACCACCACCATCACCACCATCACCATCACCATCACCATCACCACCATCACCACCATCACCATCACCATCACCATCACCATCACCACCATCACCATCACCATCACCATCACCATCACCACCACCACCACCACCATCACCATCACCATCACCATCATTAAAACCATTGTTGTTGCCATCAACTCCTTGTTTATCTCCCTCATCACCTTTACTGTCACCACCACCCTGTCAACATCATCACGTCACCACCATCATCCAAAATCCATGTCCAGTTGCCAAGTCAATGGCTAAAGCCATCGGATGACTCACTCAAGGCCACTCAACCAGTTTGTAGAAGAGCGAGGACTCCAACTGGAACATGTCCAGCCGACTTTCTCCCAGTCCTGGGAGAAACGCACCCAAGAAGCCACAGCTGCCCGGCCCTCCCGCTGACTCGGGCTCTGGAACCTGCTCTCCCTCGGCCGCCCCGTCGGTGCGAGACAAGAGGATCCTCCTCCCTAATACCCAATAAATAACCTGGATTTAATTGAATTAATATCGACAGCATGTAATTGCTCCTCGCTGCTAAGCCTGCCTAGGATGGGCGGCGAGGGGGGCGGAGCAGGGAGGTTATTGCTTTAAAAAAAATGCCCTCAGCCCCAAGCAGCGTCTCGGCCGTATTATTATAGGAATAATGAGGCGGCTGATCTGATCTCTCCCTCCACAATGGAGGAGCATGGCTGCTCCATAAACAGCCGAGTCCTTTGTCCCTGTGGGCTGTTTGTGGTAATTAAAATCAATAGGGTCTTCCTCGCCGCCTCTTAGCTCCTCGGCACCAGGGCCGCGCGACGCTGCCTGGAGTCAGACCAGCACACACGCTCGCCCTGCGCTCTGCCCGTGCCCTTCCCCTGAGCCCGCTGCAGAGGCGGGGGAGGGGGGCAGGTGGGCTCCAGGAGCTGGTGGCCGCCCGGTGTCTGCGGGCACAGCCCCCAAGCCAACCAGGAGGGGCCGTGTGGGGGCTGCCCTGGGCTCGAGGTCTGTGAAGAGGGTCGAGGGCTCTCCCCGCTCTGGTCTGGGACCTGACTCCCCTCCCGCTACCTCACTGCTATGGCTCCCCAGCTTCCTGGGCCGCAGCTCCCCTCCTGGCACCTGTCCGGCGGTCACCTCACACCCGTGCCTTCCCGGGGCGGCCCTGGGCGGCCACACCATCTCTCTGGGCAGCATGAGCTGCAAGGCCCTCACTCAGCCCCTTGGGGACAGGCACCCAGGGGCGTCCAGTCCGGGGCCCTGGGAGCCGCGGGTGTGGGCCAGCCTGGTCCTCCCCGCGGGCAGGTCTGGCCGCTGCGTGTGGAGCAGACGTCTGTGCAGGGCAGGGGCTGGCACGGGCGGCACAGGGTGACCCGTGGGCGCGGCGCCCGGGAGGCACAGGCGGGTCTGGGCCTGAGCGTGCGGTGAGGCCGAGGGCGGGCGGGAGCCTGCGGGTGGGGCGTTCATGGAGGGAAGTTTCTCTAGGGGCCGGGCAGGCCAGGAGAGGCAGCTGTGTGCCCTGGGCAGGAGCTCAAACGGGAGCACGGATACGCACACACAAGGACACACACGCACATGGATATACGTGTGCGTGGAGACCTGTGTGCACGGCCACATGTGGCCGAGGTTAGAGGTCAGCGTCAGGGAACACCCCTCCCCAGGCCGGCCTGGAGCACGTGGGCCCCTGGGACATGGGAAGGAGACCCTGTCGGGGGACGGGGAGGGGGAGGGGCGGAGCCAGCGCCACAGCCCCTGGCCACTGTATGGGGGGGTCGTGGAGGGTGTGGACGGACAGGGGTGGACGGGTGCCCGTCCTCACGCTGCTGGGCTCCCTGTGCGGCTCCTCACCCGGCTCAGGGCCGCTGCCACCAGCCTGTGGGGGCTCAGACACGCAGGGCCCACGTGCAGCCCCGGCGGGAAAGCCCCTCCCAGCGGGGTGTGGAGCCCTGGGGGGGGGGGCAGTGGCTGCTGGGAACACTCAGAAAGGACCTCACCCAGGCCCCCCACCTCCTCCCGACGTCCCCGCCTCCCCCCATCTCTCCGCCTGGCCCTCCCTGCACCAGGGAGGACTGTGCGCCCCTCGTGTGGGGGGTAGGGGGCAGGTGGTCAGCCAGGCGGCCTCCTGCCTCCCTCCCACCACAGCGGGGAGTGGCTGCTGGGCCCGAGGCCCCACTGCGGCCTGTGGTCACTCGGCACAGCGCTGGGCTGTGGGTGGGGTGTCCTCGGGGACAGCTCGGGTGTGCAGGCAGGAGATGGGGTGAGAGGGAGCGGCCAGGGGGACCTGCAGGCTAGGGCTCATCCAGGGCCACCTCAGGCCCTGCCCCCGCTGCCCCCGGAAGGCGCCTGGCTGAGCCCCTCTCCCGTCGCGGGGTGGATGGGGCCTGGGCTCCCCTTGGCCCCCTGAGACACTGGGTGCCCACATCGCGGGAAGATGACCTCGTGCAGAGTCTCAGCTGCTGGTCACCCCGCCCAGACGGGGGGGGGGGGGGGGCCACTGGTCCCTGCCTGAGCCGCCCAAAGGTCGGGACCCCCGTCCAGAGCTGTTCCTGCCTGACCCAAGCCGGGGCACGGACGGGGTGCGGGCGGGGGGTCCTGCCCGTGAGCACCTCCAGCCTGCTGGCCCCGGTGCCTGTGCGGGCTCCACAGGCCAGTGGGGGGGCAGGACAGGCCTGCGGGCCCCACCCCGGGGAGGTCGGGCAGCAGCCCCCCTACCAGCCGGGAGGGCTGAGCCTGAGGACCCCCTGACCCTGGCTGGGCCCCCAGGCCCTCAGGGGGTCGTGGAGGCTGTTGGGAGCCAGCCCCTCCCCCAGGAGCCACACGGCTGGCACAGCCCTGCAGCCTAGCCTTTGGGTCGCACTGCCCGTGCCCAGGGAAGAGCTGAAGTCCCTTCTGAAAGGCGTTTCGGGGGGTGTCCCTGTGGGCCCCCTTATTAATAAAGGGAACCTGCATCAGTTCCTTTGGGGGGGCAGCGCTAAGCGGCCGGAGGCCCCTCCCCTGGGCGGCCGGTGGCCCTCGCGGAACAGTGATCTATGAGCCAATATCCCGCGTGTCCACGCAGCTGAGCTCGGAGCACCGTCAGCTGCTTTGTAAGTAACTGTCTGCACCCCCACAACAGCACCCAGAAGAGGGGCCGCCCATTTCTCTCTGACTCGGGAACACACGCCCACGGGCCTCTGCCTCCCCCAGACCCCACGGCCCCTCCACCTGGCAGGGCCGGCAACTCCACCAGGTGCCCCGGCGCCTCGAGGCTGCGGCCGCTGGGGGAGGGAGGGGACGCCCGCAGGAGGCCAGGTGTGGGGGAGCCACGGCCAGGGAGGGGTGAGGGCCCGGAGCCCACCAGTCACAGTGAAGCTCCCCTGCGGTTCCAGAAACTTCCTCCGGCAAAGCCCATCCAACTGGAACCCGGGCTCACGCCTCAGCCGCTCCACAGAGCAGCTCCGGGGAACGAGGGCAGCAGCCCTCCCCCCGGACAGGCCGTGCGCTGGGGAGAGGAGGCCGCACACGGCAGAGACGGTGGGTGGACGGGAGGCCCAGCACGAGCACAGGAGGGAGGAGGAATGTCGTCGGCCAGGAGGGCCTGAGGCAGAGCACGGGGCGTGTGCGGGGAGGGGAGAGAGGGCAGAGCGGCGGTGGAGGGCCCTGCCGGCCGTGCCCCCAGGCCGCTGCCTGAACCCGCTGGCCCCTCTGACGTCAGGGCGAGGCAGGACACGGGCCGGCCTGACTCTGGGCCCAGGGGACCGTCCTCAGGGTCCATCACTGCTCCCGGGACTCCCAGTGCGAGCCGCTGTGGGGCCGCTCAAGGGCCTGGGAAATAAGGAAGGACACGCGTGTGCCAGCCCACGGGACAGCTCCGAGAACACACCCTCACGGTCGGCAAACTCATTCAAGAAAACCAACACAACCACTGACACACAGGTGCCACGCAGGCACACACAAGCATGCACACACGTGAACACGCATGCATTCACAAGCACTTGCACATACATACACGTGCATGTGTGCTGGGGTCCAATCCCAGCGGGTCCAGGGGTCCCCAAAGGTGTGGACGGAGTCGGCGAAGAAGGAATGACACGAAGACAGCCTTCAGTTGGTCAGCAGCCTAGTCAGGACCTCTAGCCAGGATCTCCAGCCAAAGTTCTGGTCGGAGCTCTGGTTAGGAACTGATGAGGTTCTGATGTTTATTGTCTTGTTACATCCGTATTTATACCAGCCGATTTTAATCCTGTCAATTTCTATTACAAAGGTTAGGGCGTTTCTTATCTCCATTCCAGGGAGTAAAGATTATGTAGCTTAACTACCCGCCTGGCACTTAATTAAGGGGTTGTATCCCCTCCCTAACCTCAGGGAAAGATCCCCACCTGGGGAAACAACCTTTCTCGGAGAGGTGACCTTGGTTAAAACACATGGCGCTAAAGGGAGCAAACATATTAAGAACAGTATGCTATATATGCCAGGTCCATTGAAACATATGCTGTGCAGATGTTTCTTTCCTGCAGCGACTGTGTCAGGCAGCAAGGATGGACCGGCCTCCGGCACATGTGTGTACAAACATGCACACAGTGAACACAGTACATGTATAAGCCCTCACGTGTGTGCGCACATACGAGCACATGCATGCACACGTGCTCACACACACAGCACCTGCCGGCTCACACCCAGCCCACCACCATGTCATACACGGGAGCCACAGGGCCCCTGGCACCCGGGAGAGCAGGCAGGCTCCCACCGGGAGGTGAGGTGCGGGTGGTGACGGAGCCCTGCGAGATCATTCATCTCGCTGACCACCCGGGAGCGGTCTCCAGACTGCCCTCTCCAAAGCCGGGCGCCCGGCACGCGGAGGCCTCGGCTCAGGGCCCAGCCCGTGGCCGGAGGAGAGCGCCAGGGGGCCGGCCTCTGTCCGCCCCTCAGGGCACGGTGACCCCTGGGCAGGCCAGCACCAGGGCCTCCGGCACAGGGAGGTGCCTCGAGGACATCCTGTCCCCTTCCCTCTGCCAGCCTGTGCCCCGTGCCAGGTGCTGGGCCAGGTGGCCACGCATGTGCTGCTGCCTCTGGGGGGCCCGCCTTCCCTGCCTCTCAGGCCTGTCACTCAACTCCCAGCATCCTCAGCCACTGCTCCTCAGGCTGGAACGGACCCCTCGTCCCCACGCTCCCCTTGCTGGTGGCTCAGTGCTTTCTGTCCTCCTGACACGCGTGTGGGGCCTCACGCCTCCGCCAGGGAGGGTCCCCCCGCAGGAGGCTCCCCAGGCAGGAGGGTCCCCAGGCAGGAGGGTCCCCCGGCAGGAGGCTCCCCCAGCAACTGGGTCTTGCACATCTGGGGCCCCCAGAGCCCTGGGGCCCGTCCTGCCCATTGCGTGTGAGGCCTGGGGCCCACAGCGGCCAGGATGTGGCCTCCCACGGGGCAGATGTTCTTGTTCCTGACCCACCAACTCCGGGTGGGCACGGGCAGGGCAGAGTGGGGTGGGGCCGCCACCCGAGATGGCCTGGAGCCCCGGGCACACGCTGGAGCCGGCCACCGCGTGCTCCTGGGGAACAAGGTCGAGACAGGCGGGCAGGCGAGGGGAGCAGCAGCCTCAGAGCCTAACCGGGCGGCCAGGGTGGGCGGGAGGGAGGGGGCCGGAGGCAAGTCTGGGGGCAGCTGAGTGGGGTGCCGGCGGGATCAGAGCCCCTGCGAGGCTCAGGCGGGCAGGCGAGGGGAGGGGCCGCTCCACGCCTTGTCCCTGACAGTATCCATCTTCCCAAATTGATTTTTGATCTCCATAGTGACCTGGAAGGGAGACGCGGCGGTAACTCGGAAAGTGGAAAACAATATTATCGCCACAAATATGAATTACTGGCCGCCAGGTTCACTCTCCGGAGCAGTGAATTATGGGACCCCGTGGCTCCTATAATTCTTGGGAGCTTTATGGAGTCAGGAGAGGCCGGGGCGCTGACAAGCACTTAACAGCCAGGACCGGCCCCCACGGCTTGCGGGCACTTGATTTAGCTGCGGCCGCCGCCGGGCACGGGCTGCTCACTCCGCCTGGGGGGCCAGATGATGGGCAGGGGCTCCGGGATCACAGCCGTCACTTGTCGCCCCTGCTTGTCACTCTCGGGGCAGAACACGCGTGACCCACGGGAGAGCAGAGCCCAGGGGTGTCCTCGGGCCGCGGGCACCGGGGCCGCCGTGGGCACCTGCCCTTCGGACAGGAGGGCGGAGACCAGCGTGGGGCGTGCCCGGTGGCGGCACACCCTCTGGGCGGAGGGCCTGGGGGCTCCGTGGGCACAGCCCAGCCAAGGCCAGAGCCCAGACCAAGAGGGGGCTCAGAGCCCCGCCCCTTCTCAGGTGCCTCTGCACCCACCTGGCCCGGGAGGGGCCTGAGGGGCCGGAGGAAGAGGGTCAGTCTGGGAACTGCCTGGAGGAGAACTGGTTGCACCTTGTGTCCCGCCCTGGACAGGCTCTGGCACAGGGGCCCCGAGGCCCGGGGTGGGGAGTGCGTGGGGATGGGGACCAGAGGGATCCCCCGGCCGGGCTGCCAGGGTCCTGGCCTGGAGGAGGTGCCCTCGGTGGCCTGGCTCTGGCCCGAGAAGGCCCCGGCCATTCCTCGGGGAGCTGCACGAGTGCGCCCCTGCTCGCAAGGGCCTGAAGGCACCTCCCACCGAGCAGGCTCTGGCCGGTGCCAGCGCCCGCCCCTGGTGTCCGGGGCATCCCGACCCCGCTGGTCTCGGGGAATTTGCTGGAAGTGCTGGCCAAGGTCCCTCCAGGTGCCAGGACAGCAAAGAAGGGGTGTCCCTCTGTCCTGGGTCCTCACCAGCCACCCACGGGGGGCGGGGGGTGGTTCTGACCCTCCTGCCACAGGCGGTTGGGAGGCTGTGTGGGCATCGGGGACCAGCCTGGGTGCCCCTGCAGGCGTGGGGCTCAGGGCCAGGCTGGAGGCCGGGCTGGGCGGCAGCTGGGGGCCTGTCTCCCGCGGAGCGGGACCAACAACACAAATGTCATGTAATTTACATGACAAAGTGGCACCATTATGGGGAGCTGACAGGATGCCGCTGGGGCAATTTCCGAAAATTATTTAAACAATGTAATGAGTTAAATGTCAGCGCTGGCTAATTATGTTTATGCTAATTGTTAATTAGCCCTATAATGGAGACAGTCTTAATTAACAATAGTTCTGAGTTCGGGAGGCGGCTCGCTGTGGGTGACGCACACACACAGTCCCGCTCCAAAGCCCGGGGTCAGCTCCCCCGGCCCGGCCCCGGCAGGGCCCTGCCAGCCGGCCCAGGAGCAGGAGACCCCCTTCCGGCCTCTGAGGGGAGCGCCCCCCCGGGACCCCAACCTGCAGGAGAAGGGGTGCCTCCCCCGGGTCTGTGGTCCGTCCATTCGGGACGGCCAGGGGCCCACCCTCCGTCCCCTCCCACCCACCACCTCCAGAGCATAAGTGGATCTGGGGTCTCCTGCCCGGCTGGGGGGCAGCTGCTGTGGCTGCTGGGGGTCCCCATGAGCCCCCCTGGGGAGGGAGAATGAGACCCCCAGCCCTGCCAGGCCTGTGGATGGGCCAGGCCCCCATTCTCCCTCGCTCGGCCCTGGGGCCTGGGCATTTGGTGCTGAAGGAACGTCTCGGGGCGCAGGGGAGGGCCGTCCTGCCCCCCCTTCCTCTGAACGGGCTTTGCAGGCTCTGGCTGACCAGGTGGGGAGGGTCTGCCGTGCGGGGCGTGGCCCCTGAGGAGCTCCTGTGGCTGCAGATCTGGGCCCCGGGCGGACCCGGGAGCAGGGTCGCCGAGCACCCAGGCTGGCACTGGACCAGGGACCTGGGGCGTCACCTGGGGAGGGACAAGCCAGAGCCTGGTGTGACCACCGATGTCTTGTGACCCTGACCTGCCCCCGACCCGGGAGTGCTGGCCGTGGGGAGCCAGCCCCTCAGCCTCTGTCACCCTGTGGCCAGGAGCAGGACCAGCTTCCACCACACGTGCCCCCTGACCGCTGACTCCCCGGGCTCCATGGCCAGCAGGCGGACAGGCGCTGGGGCTGCCCTCGGCCAGATGACCCGGTGGCCCCATGGGCAGGCTGGACCAGCCACAGGCAGAAGAGCATGAGGCTCCACACGAAGTGCGTGTCACAACATGGAGTCGCAGCGGAGAGGACGTGCAGGAGAAACATTGGGAGAAACAGCGGCCGCCCGGCCGCCCGGCGTGGCTCAGGGCTCGAGCATCGACCTAGGAGCCAGGAGGTCACGGTTCCATCCCGGTCGGGGCACAGGCCCGGGTTGCAGGCTCGATCCCCAGTGCGGGACGTGCAGGAGGCAGCCAGTCAGTGGTTCTCTCTCATCATTGATGTTTTTCTCTCTCTCCCTCTCCCTTCCTCTCTGAAAGCAATAAAAATATATTAAAAATAAGAAAAACAATAGTGGCCTAAAACTTCCAAAATCTGTAAAAGACAAATTTATAGATTCAAGACGCTCAGTGGACTCCAAAGAAGATGAACTAAAAAAAAAAAAATCTGTGCCCAGAAATGGACTCCAACTACTGACCAAGACAGAAAGGAGCCCCGACGGCCGCCGAGAAACCCACCGATCACACGGGAAACGGCGAGGCCGGCGGCCTGGAGACAAGACGCAGCCGACCTCAGCCCAGATCCCACACCCAGCGAAAAACCCTTCGGAAATTAAGGCGAAACAACGCCGTCCTCGGGTAACAGGCAATTCAGAGACCGCACCCAGACCTTCCCTAAGACAGACGCTCACGTGCCGCCTCAGAGGGAGCCACGGAAATCACGGGTCCCCGGGTCAACGCCTATTTTTCCTTCTTCCTTCACAGCACGCAGGATGGTTGGGAGCGGAGTCAGAGTGCCCGCGAGGGCACGGGGCTGCCCGCAGGTGCGTGATGAGGCAGCGACCGGCACAGACCAGGTGGAGGCGGTCTGGGCACCGAGCTTCCCGCATCCCACGTGCAGCGGCAAAATATCGATTCTCAAGAGACTGCAAGCTCGGCGCCTGTGCTGCGACCTCGGCAATCGCTAAACAACATTCTGTCCGGAGGCAGCGGAGGCCGACCAGGCAAGTGAGACGCGGGCAGTGTTGTGAAGAAGCGAGAGGGAACGAGGCAGACGCACAGGGAGAATAACAGCGACAGACCCGACCCGACACACACCCCACGTCAACGGTCTAAGCCGCCAATTAAAAGGCAGAAATTCTTACACAGGTTTCAGAACAGTCCAGGGACATGCTGCCCACACAAATCCACTTTAAATGCCCTTACGCAGGCGGCTCCAAGGGAAGGATGCAGGAGGGTGTGCCATGGAAACAGTCATCAAAGGACAGCCAAGGGGGCCCAGCCAGTCTGGCTCAGTGGATAGAGCGTCGGCCTGCAGACTGAAGGGTCCCGGGTTCGATTCCAGTCAGGGGCACAGGCCTGGTTTGCGGGCTTGATCCCCGGTGGGGGGCGTGCAGGAGGCAGCTGATCAATGGTTCTCTCTCATCACGGATGTTTCTCTCTCTCTCCCTTCCTCTCTGAAATCAATAAAAATATTTTTAAAAATATAAATAATAAATAAAAAAATATTTAAAGATTAAGATAACACCGATTCTACATAATCTCTAACAAAACAGAAGAGCTAACCCTTTCCAACCCAGTTTTTAAAAAAATATCTTTTTATTGATTTCAGAGAGGAAAGGACAGGGAGAGAGAGAGAAACACCAGTGATGAGAGAGAATCTATTGTCTCCCTCCTGCACGCGCCCCCCATGGGGGATCGAGCCGGCGCCCCAGGCACCTCCCTGACCCAGAATCGAGCTACCTCCTGGTTGGTGGTCGATGCCCAACCACTGAGCCACACGGGCCGGGCTCCAGGTCAGCCTCTGAGGCCAGCATTACCCGAACCCCAGCAGCAGGCAGAGCAGAACACGGGAGCAGCCGCAGAGCGGGCCTCTCCTGGCCGTCTGTGCGAAATCTTCCGCGGAATATTAGCAACCGGAGCCCAGCCGCAGGCGGGGGATGGAAACATCCTGACCAGCGGGTCCTCTGGGTAAGGCCTGGGGCTGGCTGGCAGGGAGGGGCCTGTCAGGGCCGCCACCGAGGGCCAAGGACCCAGGTGTCTAGAGCCCAGGCCCCGGGCAGGTGGACTTAGCTCGCAGCCACAGCCGGACGCCTGCAGGCCTGGCAGCGCCAAGCCCCCCCTCCCCCGGCTCTGCCCTCTGGGGGGGCTCCTGCTGAGCCCCAGCTGGTCCTGTGGTTTTAGCGAAGGCCCTGGTGTGGGAAGGAGCTGCATTTTCCCGGCCCGCCGCCTGCAGCAGGACCCGGGGTGGGGGGCAGCTACTGCCGACGCCGTGCCCACGCTCCCCTTCCCCCCGGGCAGCCCTCACTCAGGCCATGTGTGGCCGGGTCTAAGCCACAGGACAGCTGTACTCACCAAAGGTCACTCCTCCCAGGAGCAGCAGGAGGGCCTCCTGGCGGGCATGTGCCAGCCCAGAGAGAGGTGAGGACGGTGGGGGTGGGCAGGGAGCCCCGCAGACCACAGCTTCTGGCTTGGGCTTCATTCTCTGTGTTGGGGAGACTCGGGGGGGGGGGGGGCATGAGGTGAGGCCTGGGTGCATGCCCTGAGCATCGCAAGGCGGGGGCCCCCCTCACTTCAGAGAAAGCTGGAAAGCGGTAGAGGGTGGCGGGAACCTGACCCCTGGGCCCCGCGGGACGTGCAGACACCCCACCCCCAGCCACACAGCAGCCCCCTGGGGGGGACCCCACAGCTCCCTGGCTTCCAGCAACTGGGCTGTCTGGGGCGGGCCCAGGCCCAGGCAGGCGGGGACAGGCGGCAGGCGGGAGGCAGGGTCCCAGGCCTGAGCGCCAGGCCTCACAGCACCTGTCCTCAGATTAGATTTCTCCTTTCTCATTACCACCGTAATAGGTCCTTCAGACCTCATTCCAGCCCGAGATATTATCTGACCCGTATAATTAATTAATTATAGCCCAAATATTATAGATTATTAAAAATAGCATAACTAATAGTGTAATATCTCAAGCTGTCGACTTTAATAGTCAACATTGTCTTGGCGGCTCTTATCAGCCCCGGACACCCGGCGAGAATATTGATTCCGGGTAATTTTAGCCGTCATCTGCCACCGGACGGGCCTGTCAGGGCCTCGCCCACGCCGGGCTCATTTGAAATCGTTAAACCTCCGAGCGCGGGGCTCACGGTGGATCTTAATGTTTCCTTTTCTCTCCCTTCAAGATGGTTCAGCAACCGCGAGGGGAACAACCAGAGGAGGGGAAGGAGAGGTGCTCCCGGGCCAGGGGCCAGCGGCTGATTCCTCTCCTCTCCTCTCGCCCTGGGGACCCCACACTGCCCCCACCCCCACTCGCCTCTCCCAGGAATTTCCCCGCAGAGCTGTGCCGGGTGGGGGGGGGAGAGGGCTGAAAGACAGGGCCCAGGGGCTTAGCATCTCACACAGGCTGCACCCCTGGGGCCCCCAAAACCGCCCCCCCCCCAGTCCCAGGGCACACAGCTGCAGAGACGGAGTCAGCCCCAGGCTTGGCACACAGCCCCCCACACAAGTCCACCCAGACACACTCACACACACAGGGCACGTGCTGCCCACACACCCTGCAGTTACACACAGATGGACAGAGCGTGGACACCGAGACCCACACACTCACACAGTGGACACCCAGACACACACAGAGGGATACACAAAGCCACACACCATGCACAGTCACACACAGACACGCGGACACCCAGACACCCTCATGCAAACACACGCGTGGACACAGACACACACACAGGAGCCGTGCTGGCCTCCTGTCAGCGCATCATCACACCGACACACAGGAGCCCACACGCCTTCCTGTGCACGTGGAGGACACACACACCCCCCCCACCCCTGCGCTCCCTGAGGCTCCGGGGCAGCTCCTCCCAGGGACTCAGACACGGGTGGGGTCACAGAGAATGAACCTGCAGGAGGGAGGGGGACGGTGGGGGGAGGAGGGCTGCAGTTCCAACCTGAGAAGAGGGAACATAAGGCCGTGAGCCCCTCCCTGCCCAGCGGCCCCTCCCAGCCTCCATCGCCGCACACCCGTGGGAGCGGCTCAGCCCAAGCACGCGCCCACCCCCACCCCGACCCCCACCCCCACCCCCACCCTCACCCTCACCCCCACCCCGACCCGCAGCAACGCCCCCGCGGCCCCCCCCCCCCACCCGCGCGCACACGCCTCCTCCCCCAGCGGCGGCCAGGGCGGGCGAGGCGGCGGCGCGCACCAGAACCGCTCCCCGAGGCGCCCCTGGAGCGCCGCTGAACCTCCTAATTATGATTCATGCGAGTGATAATAATAATTTAATAATCAGGGCGCCGCGCGAGAGGCATTAACCTCAATTAAGCTCATTACGCGGCCTGGCCCCCCCCACACGTGCCCTCCGGACCCCCAGCAGCCCTGCAGGCGCTCATGAGAGCGCATGCGCTGCTGGGCGGGACTTCGCAATTGAGCACCACTGTATACTTGCGGGGGTCCCCCGGAGCCCATAAGCCCCACCTTCCACCACCCCCCCCCCCCCGCCTCCTCCCTGAGCCCAGCAGCTCCCTCTCGCGTCCCTCACCTCCCAAAGCGCCCTCAGCCCCCATCCCTCCCTCAACCTCCCCCTCCCCGCACCCTTGCCTGCCTTGCTCACTCCTGCCCTCGTCCCCCTCCCCCCACCTCTCAGGGGTGAGCCATGAGAGCGGCTGCATGCATGGCCCGTGGAGTGGGCGCTCCTGGGATGGGGGTGCGAGGGTACACAGGGTCCCCGAGCCTGGGCCCCCTGCGGGGTGGGGAGCAGCCAGGGGTCCTCAGAGCTCCCCGCACACGGCTGGGTGACCTTGAGCTCACCCTCCAGCCTCAGTTACTCGTTTGCAAGGGGGTGACTCTCACTGGCGCTGCCCCGGAGGCCGTGGGAGGGCGGCGGCCGGCCCTGCGCAGCCCGGAGGGAGGTGGTGGGAGCCAGGGGCCCCGTGGCCCCACTCCAGCTGTCCCAGCTGTGGTTTGTTGTTTTAGGTTTAAGTTTAATCTATTTTTATTGATTTCCGAGAGGAAGGGAGAGGGAGAGAGAGATATCAGTGATGAGAGAGCACCAGGATCTGCTGCCTCCTGCACCCCCCACACTGGGGACCGAGCCGGCAACCGGGCCTGTGCCCGGACCGGGATGGAGCCGTGACCTCCCGGTTCCTAGGTCGATGCTCAGCCCTGAGCCACGCGCCAGGCGCACCTTTAAGTGCAAAGGGTGTCGCCTGCCTTGGCACCTGCCTCGGGCCTGACCGGCCCCTTTCCGCCCGCCCGCGGCCCAGGGTGCGCGCTCCCCAGCTCCGAACTCGCGCCGCAGACAAACAATTCAAACGCCGGCGAGAAAACCTGTGACAGTCCCGCCCTGGGGGCCGTGGGGGGCGGGCTCCGACCTGGGGTGTGGCTGGTCCTGTGCCCGCCCCCTCTTCCTCCTCGGGCGGCCCAGAGTTTGGGGCGCGTGGAGAGCGCGAGGCGGAGGCGCCGGGGTCGTGCCGCTGTCCCTGGTCCTGAACACTCGCCGGGCGCGGCCGCCGGGGCGGGGCCCGCGTGTTCCCAGGGCTGTGGGGACGGCAGCCGGCAGCCCGCAGACCCCTCTCCTCTCGTGTTCTGAGTGGGGGGCACCCTTTCTCAAGGCATCGGGGAGCCCCAGGGGAGGTGCGCCGCAGAGAAGATGAATGAAGCAGCCAATACGCGGAAAAGGTCATTTTCCGAAGAGCTCGTCACGGAGCGAGGAGGGCGGGGAGGCGAGAGGAGGGCGCGCGGGAGCCTCCGGCCCGTTCTCCATCTCCCCCGCCCCGCCCCGCCCCAGGCGCACAGGCCGCCGGTGGCCCGTTCAGGCGGGACCCAGGAGTCCATGACCCCAGGCGGCCTGCGGTGGCGTGTGGCCTGCGAGACGCAAACATTATACAAAGTGGGGGGTACTCATCCCTGTGCCCCTGAAGACCCCTGAACACTGCTGCCCTCCCAGCTCTCCAGGTGCAAGAGAAGGGGGCCCCCACCCCACCACTATGTACAGTGAAGGCTCTGACCTTGGGTTTGACCCCCAAGGGAGAGGTCAGGGACCTTAGAGGTCACATGGAATGCAAACCCCACCATTGACAGATGAAAATTGAGATGGGGGTTCAGAGACACATGACGAGTCCGTGGCTAGGGTGGTGGGGCTCCCTTCCTGCTCTTGTCTCCCCAAACTTCCCAGAGCCCCAGTGCTGGGCGAAGATCGAGGCCAAAAACACGGCTTCCTCTTCTGGAATCCCAGCCCTCACCCACCCCTTTTCCAGGTCACTTCTGAGACCTTTTGCGTCTCCCCCTCGCCCCCCCACCCCCGTTTCTGTCCCTGCCCATGCTGGTTCCTGCCTGGACACCCCTCTCCCAGCCGCCAACGACCCCATCTGGCCTTGCCTGGTGTGCAGCGGGTGGGGGCGCAGCAATGAAGGGCTGTGCTCTGCCCGCTGGGCAGGCGGCATCGCATCTCAAGCACTGATTTCACCTGTCAGTGCCCACCTGGGGCCCCGCCAGGGAAGCTGGTGGCTCGGCGATAACCTGATATGGCAGATGGGCCGAGATTGCACAAATGAGGGTCTAATTGACAATCAATTGTGATTAGGATGAAAGGACGTCTTTATCGCCCGGACGTTTCCCTTGAAGTTGGGGGGAGGGCAGGGTGTTTCAGGGTGTCTGGGAGAGCAGGGGCCGTACCTCTCCCTTGGGTTGGTCCTTAGGGATGGGGGGGGGGATGCCGTGATCGCCCTGGGCCTTGTCCACACACAGCGTCCCCCTCCCCACGGGAAAGTGACCCAAGGCCCCTGTGTAGCTCTGAGGTCCCCTCACACTACCCTGCCCCCCCACCTGCAGATTGTGCCTGCTGCAGGGCAGAGGGGAAGGGGAAGGGAAGGGAGGGAGGGCCACAGAGGGGTGTCTCAGCACCTCCAAACTAGGAGGTCACCACGCCTCTTCCAAGTGGCCCTGAGGCCGAGGCCTCTCCTGGGGCGGAGGGAGCGCGTGTGCCCGCAGAGCGTGTGCTGGTTGTACACTCGGATTTATTGTTTCATTGTGTTCATTGCAGGTCATGCTTCCTCTGTGCGTTCTAAACACCAGGCCTCCGTGATGCTGGCCACACACGCTGCCTCTGGTGTCCGCGTTGGGTGAAGGTTGCACCAAGAGCTGATGTCCCTTCCTCACCTGCCGGCATCTAGTGTGTGTCACGGAGCGAGGGCAGCCGGAGCCGGCCGGCCGCGCCGTGGCCGCCCTGTGCGCCCGCCCAAGGCTCCTGGCTGCCCACAGGATGGACGCCTGGTGGCTGGAGTTTGAGGGGCGCCTGCGGGATTGTGCTATGGAGCCAGGTCAGAGGTCCGCACTGGGGCCTGCTCCCGGGCGCCCAGCAGCTGTGCCTCCGGGGGGAGCAGAGCAGCACCTCGGGGACCGGCGGGCGCCCCAGGCCAGCGGGAGCTGCGGGGCAGAGCGGGCTGTGGTGACTGTGGGTCAGGCCCCCCGGTGGCGCGCCTGGGTGATCATGAATGAATGTGCACTGGTGTGTGGTGTGCGCTGGTGAAGGAGTGTGTGTGTGTGTGTGTGTGTGTGTGTGAATGGGGTGGACACAGCTCTATCCCAGAGCCCCTGCAGGAAGGTGGGCGGAAGGAGATAATTACCTCCCTGAGATGAGAGATTAGCACCCTCCTTCCCCCAGAGGTGATTTATAATTTAAAGATAAAGAATAATCAAGTCCTGGCGACGAAGGACACAGTGTTGTGGGTCTGATTAGAATCTGGGATGGACCGGCACGCGGGGGAGGGGCGGGGCTGGGGGAGGGGAGGCCCGGCCTCCGGGTCCCAGCCTCCCTGAGGCTCAGCCTGTCGGAGCTTGGCCCAAATTACAGCTGATCGGTCCCCCATTATTTCTCCCAACTTTTAATTTCTGCTTCCAAAGGATCATTGCCCGCGGTAATTGCAAAGGACCCGTCCTTGTGCGCGGAGCAGGCTCCGGGGACCGCCGTGTGAGGCGGCGCGCACCCCGCCCGGGCACAGGCGCACTCACACCGTCACACACAGCCGCGCACGCTCCCGGCGCTCCTGCGCGACTTCCCCTGGGCCACGCGGCCGGGGTGCCCCTGGGCGGGAGCCGGGGTGACGGGAGCCCGCGGAGGAGCTGGTCCCCCGAGGGCGGGGCGCAGGGCCTGCGGGGGGCCCGGCCGCCCTGGGTGCGGAGCACAAATAACGCCCCGGGCCGAGGGCCCTGCTCCTGGAGCGGGGAGGGCTTGCGTGAGGCCCGCTTACTGGGAGGCACAGGTTTCTGTGCGGGTCCTGCTGTGGCTGCGACTCCCGGCCGTTCGGGGGCGGGGCGGAGACTGGGGACTGGCCAGCCCCCCTCATTGTCGATTCCGCTGAAGAGCCCCCCCGCCCCCCTCCGTGGAGACACCAGGCAGGGCCCTAATTTGACGACGGGAAGGGGGCGGGCGCGGGAGGAGACGGAGGGGCCGAGACCCGGCAGAGGAGACCCCAGACCTAGCGGAGGCCCGAGCGGAGCGACCGGGAGAGGCGGGCCGGCTCCGGGGGACTCGGCGGAGGCGGCTGAAGGCGCGGCCAAGGCCCGAGAGGAGGCCCGCGAGGCCCACTCCCCGCGCCGGCGCCTCCGGAGCCCGCAGAACGCAAGGGCCCCGCGCCCGGACCCAGAACGGAGGCCGCGTCCCGCGCGGGGACGTCCCCGCCGCCTCCAAGCTCCCGCCCGCCCGCGCCCGGCCTCCGCGGTCCTTCGCCGACCGATCCCGCGATTATTTAAAAGCCGCGGTCTCCTCCCCCTCGGCCCGGGAGGCGGGTGCCGCTGACCGCGACCGCCGCGCGGACGGCACTGCAGCTCCGGGCTGCGCGTCTGTCGGTCCGGCCGGGGCTGCGTCCGTGCGTCCCGCGCGAGGCCCGCCTCCCCTGCCCGGGACCGTTCGCAGCCAATTAGGCGCGCGCGCTAACGAGGGCGGTGGCGCCCCGCGGCCGCCGGCGGGCGCACGTGTGTGCGGCGTGTGGGCGCGTGGGCGCCGCCGGTGGGGCCGCCATAAATGTGCGGGCCGGGCGCGGCGGGCGCCTGAGGCGGCGGCGGCGACAGAACCCGCAGCACCGGCCGAGCGCGGAGCGTCGCGCGGGAGCGAGCTGAGCCGCTGCCGCCCGCACCGGGCCGTGCGGGGGCGCACGGGCCGCCGGAGATGGGAGCCCAGTAGCCAGCGAGTCCCGAGCGGCCGGATTGGCGGGAGGCCGGCATGAGCGCGAGCGGCCCGGCGGCTCCCGGGGACGGCCCCGCGCTGCCGCCGCCGCCTCCCGGACCCGGCCCGGGGCCCGCACCGCCCGCGCCCACCGCCGCCGCCCGGGACGCCATGGACGGGCGAGCCGAGCCGCCCGCCTTCTCTCGGTCCGGAGCCCCCCCGCTGGCGGCCAGCGACACGGTGCCCGCAGCGCCCGAGGGAGCCGGGGCCGCCCGCGCCGCCCCGCCGCCGCGCCCCACCTCCTTCTCGGTGCTGGACATCCTGGACCCCAACAAGTTCAACAGCAGAAGACGCCGCTGCGTCCTGCTGGGCCCCGTGCCGCCTGCCGCGTGCGCCCCGGCCCCGTGCGCCCTCGTCCCCGCCGCCCCGGGGCGCCCACCGCGCGCAGAGGAGCTGGGGCACCGCGCCCTCGCCGCCGCCGGAGGAGCGGGAGCCGCCGCAGGAGCGGAGCCGCCGCGTGAGTAGGAGCCGCGGGCTTGGGTCGGGGGCGCGGGGCGGGGGGCGCGGGGCAGGGACCGGCCCTGCTGCGTTTGCGCTCCGAGACGCCCTCTGCGAGCCCAGCGGCCCGGGCCCAGGCACGGCGGGAAGTTCGCAGCGCGCGGGGCCCGCACCCGCCCGCCCTCGGCCTCCGTCCGACCCGGACTCCGGGACCCGCGCCGAACCGCGCCTCCGGGTGGCTCTGCCAGGCCGGGTCCAGCTGCGGGCTGCAGGGCGGCCGGGTTCTGCCCCGCGTGTCGCCAGCACCGAGGGAGTTGGAGGCGAGGACCCGCGCCGGCCGGTGACCTCCCCGCTCGGGCCGCGGCCGCCGGAGGCCTCCTTCCCTCCCCCCACTTTTTTTTTTTTTTTTGACAAATCAGACTAATTGTGACAAAACGCTGGTTATCTCTGGAAAAACAATTAAATCCCTTCGATTACAGTTAAGGGGAAATGTGCTTAGCGGCGGAAAGCGGCCGGTAATGGGGCGGCCCGCGCCGGCCGGTCGATATCCCATTACGGCCGCGTGCATATCTCTTTCAAGCACCTTGCAAACTCCCCCCTGAACATCTAAATTATAGGGTCAAAATTCGGATAATTACTCGATTAAAACCTATTACACTTATTAGGGCCGCGATCGACCGAGGCTGCATTCGACCCGCTCCTGATTGCTTTGGGTGCCTCCTCCGCCCAACTTCCTGGCCCGGCTCTCAGGATGGGGAGCACGGGAGGGGGCGCAGGACGGGGTCCTGAGGCAGTGCCAGGCACCTGCGCTGGCCCCTCCCGGTGGGGCTGAGCTGGGAGGACCCTTCCCGCTTTCAGCCTGGCCGGCCGGGTGTCTGGGAGCCCACCCGGGGAGGCCCAGACTCCAGCCGGTCAGCCCCTTCCTTCCGGGCCCACCGTGCGCGGGGCAGAGGCTGGGTGGAAGGTGCCCAGGGTCCGGCCGCTGCTGAGGGGGGTGGGCCCGGCTTCGGCTTTGCAGGCTCCCAACCCCCGGCGGTTGCCCTCGAGGATCTGCCACTGAATCTGTGGTTTACTCGCTGGTCTCGGTACCAGCCAGGACCTCGGTGCCCAGCAGTGGCACCTGCCAGGCTCCCCTCTTGTGGGGCGGGAGCCGCACAGACCCGCCCCGGGGCAGACACCTTCTTCCCAGTTTCCGGGACTCAAAACCCAGCCAGTGCGGCGGCCTCGCTCAGAGGACCCGGCTGGGCTTAAGGTGCCGCCCGGCCCGGATTTCAGCAGAGGAGCGAGGGCAGCCGGTTCCGGGGCGGAGGGCAGCCTCCTGGGGCGGCCCAGCCTCCAGCCCGCGCCCCGCCCGCGCCTCCTCAAGGCCGGGACTCCGGCAGTAATACTCGCCGAAATAAACGAAATGGCCCTTAACCAGTTTGTGCTTCACACAGAGGAGTTTAATGAAGTTTGTATCTGCCTGCGGGTCGATCCGAGTTTTCGCTTCGCCGGAAGCTCCGAGGGTCCCGCTCGGGCCCAGGCGCGTGGCTGGGGCGCGGGAGGAGCGCAGGGAAGGAGGGCGAAGGCGAAGGGAATGGCAGCGAATAAAGGAAGAAGCAACGAAACCGGGGAAGGGGTCGTCGTTGCGGGGCAGCGGGAGTGGCGGCGGGAGGGTGGGCCCGCGGGGAAGCAGGCCCGAGTCTCACTGTGCGTCCTCCTCCCGCCCGTCCCCCCCGCAGACGCCGGCGACCCCTTCCAGGCGGACGAGGCCGAGCCCAACGACTACAGCAGCGGCGGCGGCCGCAGCCCGAGCGCAGACAGCCGGGACGAGGCGCCCGACGAGGACGAGGACGGGGACAGGGCGCCCGAAGCGGGGGCGGTGCCCGGAGCGGAGGAGGCCCGAGGAGGCGGCGGCAGCCTCGCGGCCCGCGGGTCGGGCTGCCCGGGCACAGCTGAGGCCGAGACGGCGCCCGGCACCGTGGACGAGGCGGCGGTGCCAGGCCCCCGCGGGAACTCGCCCGGAGCTCCGGGGGCGGCGGCGCCGGGGGGCGCAGGGACAGCCCCGCAGGGCGCGGCGGGGGCGGCCAAGCCCAAGCGCAAGCGCACGGGCTCCGACTCCAAGTCGGGGAAGCCGCGGCGCGCTCGCACCGCCTTCACCTACGAGCAGCTCGTGGCGCTGGAGAACAAGTTCAAGGCGACGCGCTACCTGTCGGTGTGCGAGCGCCTCAACCTGGCGCTGTCGCTGAGCCTCACCGAGACGCAGGTGAAGATCTGGTTCCAGAACCGCCGCACCAAGTGGAAGAAGCAGAACCCGGGCGCCGACACGAGCGCCCCGACCGGCGGTGGCGGGGGACCCGGGCCGGGCGCGGGGCCGGGCGCGGGGCTGCCTGGCGGCCTCAGCCCGCTCAGCCCGTCGCCGCCCATGGGCGCGCCGCTCACCATGCACGGGCCGGCGGGGTACCCGGCGCACGGCCCCGGTGGCCTGGTGTGCGCCGCGCAGCTGCCCTTCCTGTCGAGCCCGGCCGTGCTCTCGCCCTTCGTGCTGGGCTCGCAGACCTACGGCGCGCCCGCCTTCTACGCGCCGCACCTCTGAGCGCCCTGCCGGCGCGGGGCCCGTTCGCCGACGGGACAGCGGGCTGCTCCGGAGGAGTTTGAGTTTGTAAGGACGCTCGGGCCGGCGGGCCGGGAAGCACTTTGCCGAACTTGGTTCAATCAATAAAGCGCAGAGACTGCGCCGCGTCCCTCCGACTCTCGCGCCGCCCGCGCCCGGTCCCCCTCCCTGCCCTTCGGTGGGAGCTTCGGTGCAACGGGGGCGCCCGCGGGGGGTTCGTTCCATCGGGCGCGGGCCGGCCTCCCACGGCCAAACTCGCCTGGTCCCACCCCGTGCGCTCGGGTTGGGCACAGAGGTTACCCGCGTGCGCGCTGGAGTTTCCGTCCAAGACCCCTCCGCCCGGACCGGTGGCCCCGGGACGTCCGCTTCCCCTCCCCTGATCCTCGGCAGCCGCGGGGAGCGGGTGGGGTGCGCCCGGAGGACGGAACAGGCCGGTCGCAGCCTGTCCCCTGAGCGCCCTCCACCCTGAGCGCCAGGCCGGGGTGGGGCATCTCCTGCTGGGCATGTCTGGCCGCTGCCCGCGCGCGCAGAGGGAGCTGGGGCTCGGGGAGTGGAGGCACCTGCCCGGGAGCTCCTCCCCAGCCCGACTCCACGTCCCGGGGAGGAGCCCAGTGCGCCCGCGTGGCCACCAGCGACCCGAGCGGCCTCTGGGCGGCGTCCCCACGCGAGACCCGAAGCCCTAGGCCCGGGGCTCCGGGGTCAGGGATGCTCTTGGCGGTGAGGGTCCCTGCGACAGCACCTGCCGGACTGGGAGGGGACGGTGGGGCCGCAGCCACCAGTCTTGCGGCCTGAGCCTCGCACGCGGAGGGATCCTGCCGCGCTGGGCCCGAGGGTCTAACAGGAGAACCCGGAGCTGGTCAGCGGCGCCACCGCGGCTGCAGGGCCGGGCTGTGGCCGGGAGCACGATCCCTCTGCAGGGGTGGCCACCCGCACCCACCCCGACAGGAGTGGGATAGCGCGGCCTCCCCACCGCCAGCTGGCACAGGGCTGCCCTGCTCTGTGCTGCCACCCCCCACCGCCTGGCCACCGGCCGCCCTTCCCCTCTGCCCCCAACACCACCCCTCTCCTCCTACGGCCACTCCCTCCTCTGCTCTCACTTCGGGGCGGGCGGGTGTGTGTGTGGGGGGGAGCGGGGGTGTCTGAGCTCATAGGCCTGACCCTCCTCGCAGGCTCAGCACCACCCAACCCGTGGCTACAGGAGGGGGCGCAGGACATCCCTGGCCTGGCGCTGAGACCTGGACCCCCGGGGGTAGGCAGCTGACTGAGGAGGCACAGAGGCTCCAGAAGTTTCCAGAAGGCTCTTGGCCTCATAGAAAATCACCAGCGTCCCTGTCCCTGCACACGTAGCCTGAGGGAGGCTGGTGGAGAGACCAGGACAGGTGCGCCCCAGGACCCTGAGGAGCCCCTGCCTCCCAGTCTCCCCTGCGGAGCTCAGCCACTTCTCAGACCAGGTGCAGGCGCAGGGGGACCCCAGCCCAGCTCTGGGGACTCAGACCTCAGCTGCCAGCAGGGCCGACCTCTCCCCTGTACCTGCCTCCAACCGAGAAGCGGTAGGGAGAGAGGGTGTTCTGGACACAGCAGCTCACCAGCGCTGGCCTCTCCCACTCTCCGCACCCTCAGCTCCCCGAACCCTCCTGCTCCCCGCACTCTCCTGCTCCCCGCACCCTCCTGCTCCCCGCACCCTCAGCTCCCCGCACCCTCAGCTCCCCCGCACCCTCAGCTCCCTGCACCCTCAGCTCCCTGCACCCGCACACTCCCCGCACCCTCAGCTCCCCACACCCTCAGCTCCCCGCACCCTCAGCTCCCCGCACCCTCAGCTCCCCGCACTCTCCTGCTCCCCGCACCCTCAGCTCCCCGCACCCTCAGCTCCCCGCACCCTCAGCTCCCCGCACCCGCACACTCCCCGCACCCTCAGCTCCCCACACCTGCACACTCTCCACACCCTCAGCTCCCCGCACCCTCAGCTCCCCGCACTCTCCTGTTCCCCGCACCCTCAGCTCCCCGCACCCTCAGCTCCCCCGCACCCTCCTGCTCCCCGCACCCTCAGCTCCCCACACCTGCACACTCCCCACACCCTCAGCTCCCCGCACCCTCAGCTCCCCGCACCCTCAGCTCCCCGCACTCTCCTGCTCCCCGCACCCTCAGCTCCCCGCACCCTCAGCTCCCCGCACCCGCACACTCCCCGCACCCTCCTGCTCCCCGCACCCTCAGCTCCCCACACCTGCACACTCCCCGCACCCTCAGCTCCCCGCACCCTCAGCTCCCCACACCCGCACACTCCCCGCACCCTCAGCTCCCCGCACCCTCAGCTCCCCGCACCCTCCTGCTGCTGCTGCTGACCTTCCAAGGTCACCCAGACCCAGCAGCCACCCCGCCTGGAGCAGGGTGCAGGGCGGACTGGAGGCCATGAAGCCAGGGATGTGATGCCCCACCATGTGCTCTATCCACCCCCAGGCTCCCCGGTGGGGCCCTGAGCCCTGAGCAGGGCACACCTGGCATGGGCCAGGCCCTTGCAGGGCAGCCTGTGGGCTCTGAGCTATGGTTATGACATGGAGGACACTGAGGCCTGGGAGGTGGTGGGCATTCTGGGGGCGCCCTCTCCCTCCCTGGGGAGCCCAGGCGAGGCCTGGCTCTGGCCCAGCTCCCTGCTCTCCCCAGTGGGGCGGTTCTGGGTGCTGGCCCCGCCCCTCCTGCTCCCACTGGGCCTGGGCCCCCTGCCTGCCCAGCTCCCCGGGGTCCTGTGCCTGACTCAGGGCCCAGCTACCCAGGGCCTGAGCTGGACGCAGAGGCGAGCGGTGGCCTTGCTGTCCCCTGACCCCTGACCCCCTTACCCATGGTTCCACTTTGGTGTCAGTGTCTTGGGGGGCTGTCACCACCCAGGACCTGAGTGTCCTGCCCCAGGCAGTATCCTCCGTCCACAATGCCAAAACTGTACCCATGTCGTGTCCACAACAAACCACCAGGTGGAAGGAGCCTTGCAAACAGAAAGGCAGGACCCCTGCCCGCCCCTCTGGCCACCCCAGGGCTCCCTCCGCCCTACCCCGCCCCGCCCCGCCCCGCCCCGCAGCCCCGCCCACAGCCCACAGCCCGCTCCGAGGGTGGTCCCTTGCTGTGTTAGGACTGGCTTTGGCTGCAGGAAGGAGGTCATCGTCTCTCCTGTGGGGTGACGCTGGTCGGGGTGGCCCTGGACAAGGAGGACACCCTCACAGCGTCCTCGGACCGGCTCTGCCCCGCTGTCTCCGCGTGGTCCCCGCTGGGCCTCATCCTCAGACCCCCACGGCCGTCAGGTCCCCTCCACTCAGCAGACAGGAAGGGAGAGGGGCCATGGCCTTTCCCGTTAACCTGCCCAGGTAACAGCTGCCCGGTCACACGGCCATGCCTGGCCCGAGGCGGCCGGGGAAGTGTTATTCCGAGTCAGAAGGGTGGGCAGGGGCTGCTAGCGGACCTGCCACCCTTGCCCAGAGCCCTCGCGGCTTTGCCCACGTCCCTGCCACCCGCACAGCTGGCTTAACCAGCTTTGTTCTGCCCCCTTCCCCGCTGGCATGGAGGGGGCTCTGGGCCTTGTCCAGCCATGGCCACACCTCAGTGGGGCGGTCGCCTGGCCTGCAGCACCCACCCCTCTCCTGCCCCCACGTGCCTCTGTCCTGTCTCCAAACCTGCCCTCGGCTCGCCCTGCTCGGCCCCTCAGAGCCACCACCAAGGGCTGTGGGCACTGCCCTCTGCACTGGCTTCTCACGCCCGCCCATCACCCCTCCCTCTCGGAGCTCCTGTGGCTCCTGGGCCCCTCCTGGCCCACCCGCTGTCCACGGCCCGGTCCCATCTGGTTGGTCAGGAGGCCAGGTTCCCTCTTCCCCATCTGAGACCACAGCCTCGCCCGGGCCCCACCCACGTCACAGTGAACCCTGGCGCCCTGTGGCCCTTGCCCACCTCACTCCCCGCCGGCCCACCCAGGCCCAGCGCAGCAGGGCTGTCAGGCTGCCCCCACCCCTGCCCACTCTCGCAGGCCCCTTGCTCCTGGCCAGCGGGCCTGGAGTGTCACGTCCACCACCCCAGGGTGCAGCCAGGGCCCCTAGGTCTCCGTCCTGGGCCACCCAGCTGGGAGAGGCCTTCCCAGCCCGTGGGGGCCAGGGAGGGCGCCGGGTGGGCAGCAGGGAGCGAGGGGCTGGGGGCTGGACAAGCAGGCCGCTCAGGGATGCAGGGAGTGTCCTGAGGGGAGACACAGGGCTGAGTGAGGCGCACAGGTCCTTGGGGGCCTCATCCATCCCGGGGCCCCACCCCCAAGCATCCTGGGACTGGCAGCTGCTCCAGGACGCTGCCCCTCCCCGCCCCACAGTCCTGTGCGGTGGCCCCTGTGCCCAGGTGGAGGGGCCGGAGGGAGCAGCTGCTGGGACCTCCGTGCCCTCTCCTGCAGGTGGGCTCATGCCCCCCGCCCCCGCCCCAGCCCACCTACTGGCCAGGCTGTCCCAAGCCCCCGCCCCCGCCCCAGCCCACCTACTGGCCAGGCTGTCCCAAGCCCCCGCCCCCGCCCCAGCCCACCTACTGGCCAGGCTGTCCCATGCCCCCGCCCCTGCCCCAGCCCACCTACTGGCCAGGCTGTCCCAAGCCCCCGCCCCCGCCCCAGCCCACCTACTGGCCAGGCTGTCCCAAGCCCCCGCCCTCTCTGACTCACAGGGACCCAAGCCACACTGACAGGTAGAGGAAGGCAAGAGGAGGGGTGCTGAGGACAGAGGAGGGGGGTGCAGCCTCCTCCTGCTCACCTGGGGCCTGAGGGAAGTGGGCCCCCCCCCAGCGCCCAGTCACTCGGCACCCTGGACTCCCGTGGTGGAACCTGCACCGGGCCTGCCGGCCGCCAAGGCCAGCCACCCCCACCCTCCACAGGCCCCTCTGGCCAGAGACACATGGAAAGACCCACAGGTTTGTCTTTTGATCAACGCTCACGGGTCACAGGAGCACGGGTGACAGCGCTCCTGACCCAACGCCAGGGAGACGCTGCTCTCCCACCTGCCTGCCCTGACTCCACCTCCAGGTGCACAGAGGTGCAGAGCTGCTGTGCTCACAGGGTGAGACACAGGCAGGCAGGGAGGGGACGGGGCGGAGCAAGTTCAGAAGCAGCACCGCCACACGAGGGACCATCTGCAGAGCTTGGGCCCATTAATAAGTAAGTGGAGGGGACAAGCCACTGCAGCCAGAGTTCCTGGCTCACAGTGCATATTAAACGAAAGGGGATGTGGAGCAGTGATTGAAATGTAAGATGAAACCCATCGTATACAGAACATGTGGCAGTATTTTCATATAAACGTTGCTCGGGGAAAACACAGCCCTCAGAAGCCTTTTGCAAAATCAGAAGACAAATGGAGGAAATATTTGCAATGTACAACGTAGAGCTCATTTTCTTAATGAATAAAGAGCTCCTACAATTTAATAAGTAAACAAGCCAACAGGAAAAGAGCAAGGGCCAGGACACAGTTTACAGAAAAGGAAAACAAGGCTCACTTCTGAAACAGATGTCAAACTCCGAGGCTGCAGGTTGCCTGGCGAAGATCGACTGCCATGAACACGCCGAGGGCGTGGTGGGCAGACCTGAGGTCCGATGTCGTGAACACGTCGAGGGCGTGGTGGTCAGACATGGGGTCCGATGACGTGAACACGCTGAGGGCGTGGTGGGCAGACATGGGGTCCGATGACGTGAACACGCTGAGGGCGTGGTGGTCAGACCTGGGGTCCGATGACGTGAACACGCTGAGGGCGTGGTGGTCAGACCTGGGGTCCGATGACGTGAACACGCTGAGGGCGTGGTGGGCAGACATGGGGTCCGATGACGTGAACACGCTGAGGGCGTGAGGGTCAGACCTGGGGTCCGATGACGTGAACACGCTGAGGGCGTGGTGGGCAGACATGGGGTCCGATGACGTGAACACGCTGAGGGCGTGAGGGTCAGACCTGGGGTCCGACGTCGTGAACACGCTGAGGGCGTGGTGGGCAGACATGGGGTCCGATGACGTGAACACGCTGAGGACGTGGTGGTCAGACCTGGGGACACGCCGAGGGCGTGGTGGTCAGACCTGGGGTCCGATGACGTGAACACGCTGAGGGCGTGGTGGGCAGACATGGGGTCCGATGACGTGAACACGCTGAGGACGTGGTGGTCAGACCTGGGGACACGCCGAGGGCGTGTTGGTCAGACCTGGGGTCCTTGCCAACACTGAGCCTCCATGCACACCACGGCACCGTCCGCACTGCGGAGGCCACGCAGGCACAAGGGCAGCCCCGCCAACGGCAGAGGAAGGGCCCCTGTGAGCCACGGAGAAACCTGACAAAGTAAACTTTTCCAAAACTCTGGGAATTAACAGACCCAGAACAATCCAAGGAGTGTTCATCCGAGAAAACAGCTGAGCCTGAGCAGGGCCGCTCTGTGGCTTCAGTGTGCGCGGCTCCCACTGCCCCTCCGGCTCCGGGCCCGGGAGGGGGAGCCTCGTCCTCGGGGAATGGCCACTAGATGACCGCCCAGCGGCTCCCTGGAGATCGCACTCGCAGGGCTGGCTCGCCTCTACCTGGTTGTTTAAGATGCAACTGCTGGCGGGATACCAGCTGGCAAACCAGAGGCCGACCAAGACCCCAAGGCCTCACCTCTGACTGACCCTGAAGCTCTGCACAGGCGGGAGGGGCGGCGGGCAGTGCTGGCACTGCCGGGCGGAGTGCTGACGGCCATCATCAGCCGGCCAGTGCGCTGACCCAGCAGAGACCTCATGGCCAAACACCACAAAGAACATAGACTTTAGAGAACTCATCAGACACTGAACAGTCTGGTCCCAGACTTGCTACATCACATTATTTAAAATGTCCAATTTCCAATCACAAGACAATTATGAGACGCACACAGAGACAGGAAGTGTGGCCCACACACAGGCAAACCGGGAGTCCACGAAAACCGCCCTGGCTCCGCCCAGCTGTTGAACCTCCTGGACAAAGGCTTCAACGCAACCACTCAAATGTTTAGAGAACGAAAGGGAACCACAGCTCAAGAACGAGAGCGAGAGGGACGTTTCACCGGACAGAGAACATCAGGAAACAGGAAATGGCAGGCGAACAAGCAGAGATGCTGGCGCTGGGAAGTACAAGGCCTCTTCCAGCGAAACTGCGGCACCAGCGGCCCATCGGACTTCCACTGGCAGGAGGAACCTGGACCTTGGAGAGAAGCCACCAGGTCCAGCCTGAGGGACAGAAACAGGGTGAAGGACAAACAGGCCTCAGAGACAGTGGACCATCGGGCGAACGGCCGCGCACACCATGGCAGCCGAGGAGGAGACGGGCGGGACTCCGCCACGAAGTAACGGCCAAACCTTCCAAATTCCACGTCAAGAAGCTCAACAACTTCCAAGTAGGACACACACACGGTCCACCCGGTGCCCCCAGGGGCCCCGTCAACGACAGGCGGCTCGGAAGCAGCAGGAAACCCACCTCCCGAGCCGAAGGCTCCCCCGTGTCGCGTGCCGAAGGCTCCCCCGTGACAGCGACAGCGGCTTCTCGTCGGGTCCATGAGGCCGGATGGCGATGGGGCACGGATCCCGAGTGTTAGGAGACTGTCAGTGAATTCTACTCCCAGCAAAGCTGGTCTTCATAACGAAGGAGGAGGAACGAAGACGTTCCCAGACGGACACGGAGAGAACTCAGTGTCAGGTCTTCCCTTCAAGAAATAAGAAGGGCATCTCTCAGGCCCAAGTGAGAAAACACTAGACTCAAGCCCACGAGGAAATGAGCGCTGATAAAGGCAACCACAGAGCAGACAAGACAGTGCGACTGCACATTTGTTTCTGAATCTTGCCTTTCCCTCTGACGTAAGCCAGCTGCATAAAGCAGGGGTGGGACTTGTTCCTGCCGAGGGCCATGTGGGTGTTTACGACATCACTCAGGGGCCACACGCCAAGTGAAAAGCCTGCTCTACTTGGTCAAACATTTCATTAACTCACCCCTATTGCCAGGGCGGGGCCAGACCAAATAATTTCACTCAAACTCCCAAAATACTTTCCTCTGACCCTACAGAAATAAAGATTATAATCGAATACTATGAACAACTATATGTCAACAAATTGTAACAACCTAGATGAAATTCCTACAAACTACTGAAACTGACTCAAGAGGGAAAAGAAAATCAAATAGATCTATAGAACATTGACTTAGTGGTAAGACAAGCGAAAACTTCCCATTTGTACAAAAGTCACATGAAAAGATGCTCAAGCCTGGCTGGTGTGGCTCAGTGGTTGAGCACCGACCTATGAACCAGGAGGTCACGGTTTGATTCCTGGTCAGGGCACAGGCCTGGATTTTGGACTCGATCCCCAGTGTGGGGCATGCAGGAGGCAGCCGATGATTCTCTCATCATTGATGTTTCTCTCCCTCTCTGGAATCAATAAAATAGTATTTTTTTTTAAATGCTCAATATCATCAGTCACTAGGAAAATGCAAACCAAACCTCACCCACGAGGACAGCTGTGGTTAGACAGACGCTAACAAGTGTCAGAGGACGTGGAGGAGTCAGAACCCTCACAGCTGGGGAGTACAAGGTGCAGCCGCGTGGAAAGCAGGCCAGCAGTTCCACAGAAGGCTAAAGAGTCGCCCTGTGAGCCAGCAATTCCGCTCCTAGTTACATGCCCACGAGAAGTGAAAACATGTCCACACAACACACAAATGTTCCCAGCAGCATTATTCCCAAGTCAAACGTGCCAATACCCACGCCGCTAGCGAGTGGATAAACAAAGGCACCTCCAAACACTGGAGCAAGTGGGCAGTAAAGGGGAGCGACTTTCTGGCATTGGCTGCGACACGGGAGAACCTCGGACAGCCGCGCTGTCCTGAGCCAGACAGGCCATCAGGGCCCCATTCCATGCCGGGTCCAGAACAGGGAAATTCAGACAGGCAGTAGCTCAGAGGGGCCTGGACTGGAGGCGGGGAGTGGCCTCTCCCGGGGACGGGCTGCCTTTCAGGGGGATGAAGTTCTGCAACTACGTGGTGGGGGGCGGGGGGCCGGTTCAGCACTGGAAACACGTGGTGCCACTGCACGCGTGCCTGAGAGAGAGAGAGAGAGGGCACGCGAGCTGTAATGCAACTAGGCAGTGTTTGAAACACACACAGTGAGTTCATGGAGCGGCGCCAAGGCAGGGGACTGGACCCTCACCGTGTGACGGGTGGTGCCCGCCTCCCTTTGTGTTCAAGTTAAAACGGCGTTTACACAAGTGGCTTTTCCTCGAGTCCCTGAGCGGATGGCCCAGCAGAGGGCTGGGAGGCGGCTGGGTGGGGCACACGCACATTCCCACAAGGAGAAGTGAAGGAGAAATGAAGACATCCCCAGGCAAGTGCACATGGAGAGAATTCATGGCTAGACCTTCCCCCCGAACACATCATGAAGTGCGCGGGCCCTGCCAGATGCCCGCTGGGGACACGGCTGCCCGAGGTGAGCCCTGTGCGCACAGTGCCTCTTAGAAAGGCCCGACCCATAACCTGGATGGTGGTGGCCCCCGTGGCCACGGTGCGTCCACACCCTCAGCATTTTAATCAGAAGATGCACCATTTCCTCACATTGAACACAATCATGGAGATGGAGGCCACTGCCCAGACCTGTCCGCTCTCCCCTCCGGGGCCCTGGCAGAGGGAGAGGAGCTGAGAGCAGAGGGGACCACAGCACAGGTGCCCCCTAACTCAGCGCGTAGTTAAACTGGTTTGCAAACTTCTCGTGCTTCTTCCGGTCCATCTGGTTCATGGCTGTGACCACCCTCTGCACGGCCGCCCTGCAGGGAGAGCAAAGTGAGAGGTGAGCAGGGAGCCCGGCTGGTTCCTGACCAGGGCCCGGCTGCCATGGGGTTGGGTCCGGAGGCAGACGCGGCCCTCGGACCTCTCTGACTGCAGGCTGGTGAGTGACACAGCGCGGAAACGGCCGGCGCTGGAGGCCACAGTGGGGAGCCCGAGCCCAGAGGCAGCCTCACCAATGCCGACTGCACTCCCGACGGGCACAGCCTGCCCAGCAGTGGGCGGGGAGCGTGTGCAGGCAGTGCAGGTAGAAAGCACGGCTCAGCCTCTGCCCCGCTGTGGCCCAGCCACACCAGGGCCCCATGCCCACAGTCCTGGGGAAACACGTAAGGACAGGCAGCAGAAAGATGTGGACGGGATCCCCGCCCAGCTGACTGCTGTGATGGTGGGTCTGGACTCAGCAGGGCCCGAGCCCAGGAGGAAGCCCCCCGAGGCCGCGAAGCAGCGACTGCTGGGCCCTGCTCCAGAGGCTCTGCCCCTGCCAGGGGCTTGGTCACCCAGCTCTCCTCAGGCCCCCAGTCACACAGCTGCTGCGAGCAGCCCACTCTGGGCCCCAAGGATGCAGCGAGGACACGGCTCCGGGTCAGCACCCAGGTGTCCTTTACCCCGGGCTGATCCACAGGAAACCAGCCTCGTGCCTGGGGCCCGGGGCATCGCCCGCATCTGGACATGGAAGGACACAACGAGCCAGCAGGGAGAAGCCTGTGGGGCTCCAGGTGGGCACCCAGGAAGCTGCCCTGCTGTCCAGCCCCACCTGGACCGGGTAGACAGCAGCCAGCCAGGAGGGCGGGGGCATCCCCTGCCCCGTACGCTCAGCTGAGAGCCGTCAAGGGCGTAACTCCGAGGAGGGCGGCCCTGCCTCGTGGGGTTTCCTCAAAAGAAGCCGCACGCACTCTCTGGCCACACCTTGAGCAGGTGGGAGCCTCTAACCACAGCAGGGGGCGGGGTGGTGGACTGCTGGGCTGGCAGCCTTTCTACGAGGGCCCTGCCCTGACCCCTGACCCCAAGCAGGCTGAGAGAGCAGCACGTGGAGTGACCACCGTCCTGGTGGCACCGGCTGAGCTCTGCTGGGGCTGAGCCCCGTGCGATGACCGTTCTGCCCGACTTGGAGGAGACTGGCCTCCCTGAAGTCATTGGGCAGACAACCCTGAGCACTGACCACGAGGGCCCCAGGCCAGTGCCCAGCCCTCTGGGTCAGCCGGGCGAGGGAAGACCCAGGCTGGCTCCGCGCCAGCAGCCCTGCTTGGGAAGAGGCTCCCCCGTGACCACGGGGTGACCACTCCAGGCTCCACCCGAGGGCCTGCTGCCCCTCCCTGGCTGGGAACCCCGTCTGCCGGGGGCCCAGTGGCCACAGGAAGAGATGCACAGCAGAGAGGGTGCCACGGGCCTCGGGGGATGGCTGGGAGCTTGGTCGGCTGCCCTCCGGGGCTGGTGAGGGGCTCTTACTTAGCGAAGACCTTCTTGGCGATGCGTGTGCGGGCGGTGTCTGCCTGCTGCTTCAGGTCGGTGAGGCCAGGGTGCCTCCTCTTCTTGCCTTTGCCTCTCCTGCCAGCCCTGGACGAGCCAAGGTCCACCCCCGTGGCCACCTCCACATCTCTCATAAACTCGGGGTCCTGCCAGTCTGCAAACAGACCCGAGACTTCAGAAAACACCTGGCACCAACCGCGTGCCTCTCCCCGATCGCCCACGGTGACGAAGGGGCAGGGAGGCCACTGGCCGCTCCCTAGGGCTGAGGCCAAGGCAGAGCTCCTCCCACTGCCTGCGCCCTAGGACACAGCACCCGCACCACCAGCGGGAGAGCTGGGCTGGGGGCAGTGCCTCTCACAGGCTGCTCCTGCTGTCCAGGCTGGACTGTCCCCCCAGACCCCCCATCGCGGCCTCTCGATCTGCCTGCTGGCCGAGGGCATGCACGGCAGGGGGGCCCTGGGCGAGGGGGCAGGGAGGGCTGGGCTTTCTTTGTGTTGGTCCAAAGGTGACTTGGCCACAGGTCTCAGCAGTGAGGGTGTGTGCTCACCCGGAGCCCTGTTCCTCCTGCATGTGCCCTTCGAGGCCAGGCCCGGGGGCGGCAGTGGCCGCAGGTGGCACCAGGCCCAGCCGTGTGCTCATGTGCAGGGCTGCCGAGGGCTCTAAGGGGGCTCTGGCCCAGGGCAGGGGCAGGGGCAGGCATGGGGGTCAGAGGCCAAGGTGCCCACTCTGGCAGCCAGGCCTGGTGCTCTGAAAGGCCAAGAGGGGTCCATGAGACATGCTGTGGGTCCAGCCAGCAGCCCAGAGGGCCACACAGGCCAGGAGTCACAGCACAGCACCCTGGCTCAGCCTGACAGACCCGCAGGGGGTGCTGGACCCCCCACCTCGCAAGCGGGAACCTGGGGGGACTGTGAGCAGAACATGCAGGGCACAGGGAAGCCATGCCTCCCTCAGACAGATGGCGAGGCCTCCCCAAGTTGATTTTTTGAAGTGAAGGAAAACGGGCTGCAGAGCTCAGATACAGAGACGATTAATCCAAGATTAAGGAAAACTGTCTAAACAGTTTATCTCCCAGTAATAAGAAGGCGTCACAGTTTAGGAACCCAGTGAATGGAGCAATTGTTTAAACACAACGGAAAACGCAGCGCCCGCGCGAGATGGAATGAGCATCTCGGGGAAATGAAGGAGCAATTTAAAGCCTCTGGAGAAAATCGATAGCTGCCGGGCGCGCGCCTCCTCGACGGCGGAGCCTGCATTGTCACCGGGAGGGCGCCGGGAAGAAAATTGCCCCGCGTGCGGGGAGGCGGGATCGATACTGCAGTTAGTGCAGAGACGCTATTTCACATCTGACTGGCCGCCCGGCCGGCCCGCGGCCCATACCTGTTGTTAACAAGTCACCGCGGCTGGGGACAGACACTCCTCAGGGCGACACAGAAACAGGCACTTAATCTGCTCCTGAGTGCGCACCTCCAGGGGGGCTCGCCTGCGGATTAGCAGGTCCCGACCCTCCTGCCCATCGGGCCAGGCCCAGGTGCCGGCCGGGCATCGGGCTAAATCTAATCTTCGTCTCTCAGGACAAAGGAAACCCTCCACTAATGACAAACACCCGCTGGGACCCCACACGCTGGCCAGCACCCCCCAGACTCAGCTGCCTCCCACCTTCCTTGAGGGTCTGGGGCAAGGACACCGGTGGCCAGGGCCTCAAGGCTCCAGTCCACTGAGTGCCCACGTGCTGCCCAGCCGGTGACGGCACCGCCCCACGTCACCTCGCGGCCCACGCCAAGCTGCCACGCCCACCACGGTGAGCCAGCTCCCTGCACTGTCCTGAGCGTGATGACCAGGGGCTGCAGCTCATCTGAAGCTGGCCCTCTGCCAGAAGACGGGGAGCCTGGCGAGGACCCCAAGGAGCATCTGGAGACGCAGCGCCCCTCGCCTCTGCCCAGACACACACACACACACACACACACACACACACGCACACGCAAAACACAAGCGCAGCACACGAACGCACGGGTGCACATACCACACACTGCGCGCACACACACTATACATGCACAGAAACCACACACACGTATGTGCACACATACTGTACATGCTAGGCAGAGGGATGGGGCTTGGCGAGAGCCAGCCCACAGCTATGAGGGCAGAACGAGCCATTTCCTCTCAGCAGCATGGGCTCAGCCCATCAGCTTTTCTTGCCTCAATTCCCTCATTTGCCTGCAAAGCCTGATTCAGACCCCAGAGCCCCACAAGCCAGTGGTGACGGGGCTTCCGGAGTCGGGGTGCCCACTCTCCCATAGGAGCGCCCAACACCCACAGGCTGTGTAGACCCAGGGGCCCAGCTGGAAGGCAGGGTCCACACACAGATACACAGAGTCGCCCTGGTGGCTGCTGGGACCCACTGTCCCCCAACAGGGCTCCCCCCCCCGCCAAGTGCCCACCTAAGTGCCCACCTGAGTGCCCGGCCTGCCTCTGCAGCTGCTGCCTCTGCTCCCGGGCCCTGTCCTCCGGGTGCAGGGGCCGCCCCGTGTCGTCTCTGGGGATGATCTTGCCGTGGAACGGGCACTGGGGCAAAGCACAGTGGTCGTCACCCTCTGCCTCTCGCCACCCACCCTCACCCTCGAAGGAAGGCAGGCGCCGGGAGCTGCCGTCACGGAACAGGGTGAAGGGGCGCCGGATGCCCGAGCCGGCCCCGCCGAGCAGGCAGCCCAGGCACAGCCGGGGTCAAGTGGTTGCTGCAGCCAGCACAGGCCCCCGGGGCCCAGGCCACGCTCACCTTCAGCCGGTCCTGGCGCTCACAGAGCCGGCCGTCGGGCCTGGGGGCCCGGCACCGGTGCTGCACAGGCTCGAAGCTCCCCGCAAAGGTGATGTGGCGGCTCCGCAGCACCTCCGAGACCTCGGCGCTGTCCACCTCCTCGTCCACCTCGCTGGGCTTCCAGAAGCGGTGCTGAGACTCCACCCTGCAGGCGGGCCCGCCTGTCAGAGCCACACAGGATTGCGCCCCGGTGGGGCTCCAGAGGGCAGAGCTGTCCCCCCCCCCGCCCCCCGTCTGCGGGGCCGGGGCGCAGGCCGGCACAGCAAGGGGCTTCCCACCCTCCTCAGGGCCCCAGGCCCAGCCACTCAGAGCCCGAGGCCAGAGGGCGAGGGCAGTGGGACAAGACCACGGTGACAGGGGCTGGAGGAGCCTGAAGGAGGGGAGTGCCCTGGGCCCTGGCACCCGGATGCCTGTCTGCGGGTGGAGGTGGGAGCAGGGCAGGCCCCGACCAGACGCGCCTGCACTCACTTGAGGACCTTCCCGGCCACAGGCTGCTCCTGGCCCCAGTTGCACAGGTCCACCCCGAAGGGCACCACGGGCGCCCGGGCCCGCTCTGCCGCCAGCCTCCCGGCTTCCTCTGGTGCCAGCGGTGCCCTGCAGGGGCCACAGAACAGCAGGGCGTTCTGACCGTGCACACCTAGGCCGCCACAGCCACCGCCTCTCCCTCTCCCGCCCTGAGCACAGGCCGGTTGGCTCCAGGCACCACAGAGGCTGTGAGGAGCTCGGCTCCCACTGCTCAGGGAGCAGCACGGGGAGCTGGCCTTGGATCTGGGGCCCTCGCCCTGGCTGGGTGCCCCCCATCTGCTTCTGCACCCCCCCCCCCCATAGGCACAGGTGCTGGCAGGTGTGCCCTGGCCAGATGCACACCTGGGGCTGCCATCAAGGAGCTCGAGGCCGTGCCTTGGGCAGAGGCGGGGTGACCGGGAGTCACCTGGGGCTCGGGCACGGGGCTGGGGGCAAGTGGCCGCGGAGCCGGTGGAGCTGGGCGGCAGCAGAGGTGGGGTCGCTCGCCTCCTCGTCCGTCCTCCTCCTCTTCCTCGCCAGCAAGCCCTGCGCAGCCAGGTCTTTCTCTGACCCTAAAACACATTCCTGCTCCTGGTCACCGTCCTGAGCAGACCCCAGCCCAGGAGGGAAGGTGTGACCCGGGGTTAGCAGGCGGCCTGCAGGTCAGAGCACCAAACCCTCCAGCAGCCATGGTTGCAGCCCACGGAGGGCCGGCCCTGCCACCAGCCAGCTGAAGCCCCGATGCTGGCACCTGCCGGCACCCCCACAGAACACCGCACCGATGAGGCCCACACACCCAGCGTCCATCCCCACATTCCTGGGGCAGACAAGGGCAGCGTCTCAGGCACCATGGAAGCCCACTGCCCTCCCTAGACCAGCTGGCCAGCCTGTGCTGCCCCAGTGCCCACGTGGGCGCCCAGCCGTGCCCAGGAGCCAGGTGACCATCTTGTGGGGGGGATGTACCGACATTGATAAACTGCTGAAGCAAGCAGTGGACGGCAGATATAAGTGTGAATCTTTAATTGTTAGGGATGACCATCAGAATGGATGTTGGGGGCTCACCTGAGGGTATTTCAGTGAGTTTAGATAGAGAGGGAAGGAGAGAGAGAGACATGGAGAGGGGAACATTGCTCAGTTGCCTGCCATATGCAGAGGGGAGCAGGGCTGAGTGGAGGAGAGCAGAGGTGAGCAGCTGCCAGGGGCGCACGTGGCCCACCACCTATCACAGATGTCTGTCCGCCCTGCCCCAGACACCCTGGAGCTCTGCCGTCTGCCGTGTGAGCATGGGGTCCACCCCATTCTTGGGGTCCCATGCTGAGAGGGGGACACAGGACAGAGCCCCTTAGAGTGACTGTGTCCACCTCTGGCCACCTGAGCACGAGCTTTGAGGCCCAGGCCCCACTGACGAAGGCGCCCACATGCCCACTTGGGAGGCTGATGGCACGCCACTAGGAACACGCGGTGGCCCGCACAAGCATGCGTGCACGCGTGCCCGCGCACGGAGAGGCTGGTAATGACACTGGGGTTTGGATGGATACAGTCACAGCCCAAGATCAATATGAGAATTCCTGAGTTACAAGAATGAAATATATTTTTCATTGATTTGTTGTTTTAAACCATTAAAAAGATGGGTAAGCGTGTTAGAGCGGGGTAAATACTCGGGGCACTAAAAAAACACCACCATTTCACACTGCGGTAGAAAATCAATCTCGCCGACGTACTTTCCAAGTGAGGCCGGAGAGCAGGCGGGCGGGCGGCACGCGGCTTTCAGGGGAACTTTCAGGGGAGGCTGGAAGGGAGGGCCCGCGGCCCCGGCACCGCCCGGCGTCGGACTCGGTGCAGGGCTTGGTGCAGGGCTTGGTGCAGACTCACTCCCACGGTTGCTTTAGGAAGAATCATGGAAATGCCCAAATCTCCTTTTTTGTTTAAATTGATGAGTGGCACCATCCGCCCGGAGCATTAAGGCAGGCGGGGCAGACGGATCAATCCAGGAGAGGAGGCGAGGCGGCCCCGCAGCCAGCCTCCGCCTGACACTATTGATTTTGCCCAGTTCAGCTGGCCTTGTAATTAAAATGTAAATTTGAGAAAGAGATTGCGTCCTGACAGACGCAGGATTAAGGGGAAGATAAAAGCCCCTCCGTGAAAACTCCGAGGAAATGCGAGCTCCGTGTCCTGGGCTGTGGGCTCCGGCGGACCAGGAACAGCCGCAGGCCCCGCGCTCACTGAGCAGCGCCGGGTGCAGACCGCGGCGGGGGGCTGACTGCAGCGTGCCGAGGCCCCGTGCCGAGCGCCCCTCAGGACCGTGGCCCATCGGCGGGCCCAGATCCCACCCCGAGGCCCCATGCACCGCCCTCCGCCACTCACCGTCCTCAGGCCACAGGTGTTCAGGGACACAGGCCTCGTACCCCTCCTTCTCCGGGACCTCCACAAAGTCGCCATCATCCTCGTCCTCGTCCTCGTCCCCCAGGGCCGCTGTCTGTGGGACACCCCAAGGCTGAGTGGGAGGAGCAGGCAGAGGTGGAGGTGCCGGGGCCCCAGCTGGGGTCAGCGTTGTGGCTGTACTCACTGACCTGTCTCCAAGCCCACCCCCTCGCTCCTAAAACCACCAGCTCGGTGCCCCCCCCCCCCCCCCAGTGCCCAGTTCAAACTCCAACACGAACCTGCTGGCACCTCAGAGCCCCACAGAGCAGGTCTCACCCTCAAAGGCGAGGCCCAGGGAGGTGACAGTCCAGCTCGGCTCGGCTGGGCCACAGCACCACGCCCTGTTCTGGGCCAGCTCCTCACTGGGGCCTTGGGTGTTGCTGTGACCACAACACTTCTGGAACATTCCGTCCTTAACAACGATGCTAAAAGCCACCACAGGAAGTTTCCTTTGGACGTGAGGCCCCGCCCAGGTCAGTGTGATGGGTCCTCGCCCTCCGAGGCTCAGTGGGAGCGCAGGCCCTGCGCACGAAGGGCGGGTCCTCCTAGAGGAGCTCCCACACGGGCGACCAGGGCCACGCACACGCCAATCAATGTGCAGGGCCACGCACACGCCAATCAATGTGCAGGGCCACACACACGCCAATCAATGTGCAGGGCCACGCACACTGGGGGCAGGCGTCCTGGCCAGAACCTTATGAAGCCCAGGACTGCTCAGCACCCCATCCCAGGGGAGCCACGCCCCTCAGGCGTCCTTCCTGAGGGCACCCAGAAACCCCGCCCACACCTCCCCCCCCCCCCCCCCCCCCCCCCGTGCCTTCGGGCCAGGCCCCCTAAGGAAAGGTGGCAGGAAGGAAGACAGACCCTGTCCCATGAGCATCAGCGACCGGCTGGTCAGGCTCAGAGGCAAACGCAGGCACAGGACCATCGGACACAGGCCCCGACACAACACTGGCCACAGGGGGCGGCGCGTGGCCCCACGGCCAAGTCCGAGCCGAGGCACCCTGGGCTGCGGGCGGTACCTGGTTCCACAGCCCAGAGGCATAATCAGATGCAAATGCACTTGGTTTGGGTTCCGGCAGCCCTGCCTGGAGTGCGGAGACATCCATCACTGGAAACGGCAATTTCTGTTATCAGCCTAACACTGATCAAAGGGAAGCCTGTCTCCGCCGCTGACCTGTGAAACGTCCCAATTATACTCTTTGGAAATGACAGGGGCACTTAACTCCCGAGCTGAGCAAATGACGACAATCAATCACGTTTGAATAACAATGAGCCGCGGACCTGAAAATTATTTTTGTATAGAATCTCCCCGGAATTTATGACAGGGAAAGCAGCCCAAGGTTCGAGGGCATGACGGCTCCCGGCCTCACAGTGCGCACCCAACACTAAACAGAATTTATGTGTTTTAATTTCCTAAAAGGTAGATGTGGACCGGCCGGGTGCTACAATGCAGAACGTAGATGCCACGTTTTAAATATGGGGGTCATTTTCATAAAAGATTGTGCTTATTGCTCCCACCCTCGAATTTCACCAGGGACTTTGTTAAATTTTCACTTTCTAAAACGTATCCAGCTGCTGAGCGAACCAGCAGGAACACACACCTTCACTCCACTCCTTAAACACGGAGCGTGGCCTCCGCTCCCGAGTCCGGGACAGGCTGGGGCGGGGACCTCTGCAAGCGCAGGCGGCTGGGCCTGTGAGAACTGCCTCCGGAGGTGCCAGCGGGGCCACCCTCAGCGCTGGGTCACAGCTCACTGCAGCGGAGAGCAGCCTCCGGCCAACACCACCCTCAGCTCGACAGCTCCCACTGCCGCGCCAGGTCCCAGGGAGTCTGCACGGGGCTCCAGGCAACTGTGCGCCCAGGCAGGTGGGGAAGGCACTGCTGCCCCGCCCTCCGTGGCCTCCGCGTGCGTGGCCTGCCCGTGGGCCTCCCACCAAGCACCTATTCCAAGAAGCACCGCCCCCCAGGCTGCCACTCCTCCACGACCTTGGACCCAGCACAGCTGGCCACGGAGGCCTGCACCTGAGCTCCTGGGGCCAGCCCCGCGGTTCAAGGCAGCAGCAACAACCTCCCCACGTGGTCAAAGGTCATGGATGGGGTCAGAAGCCTGCACTGAGAGGCGGTGGGGGAGGCGCTGGGGGCAGGGCAGGGGCCAGGATGCCCGAGGACTCTGGGAGGAGGTCACGCCCTGAGGTGGCCTCAGCTGAAGGCAGGCCATTGGGCTTTTCTTGTCAGTGTCCCCGGAGCAGCTTCAGATCGTGAAGGTCATGCCGGCCATGTGCTCACCCCTAACAGGTGCGGGCCCGGCAGGTGGTCAGTCCTGCAGCCACCGGACTCCTCCTGGGCTTTCCGAAGCTTTCAGACACACAGCCCGCCCGCGGCCAGGGAGGCCTGGAGGAGACCATGGCCTCGCTGGTTCGATACGAACGGATTCTTCACCCACAGTTACAAGGATCTAGAAAAATGAGCCTCCACAATCATAATTAAACAAGCAATAAAACGGCTAAAATATACAACGCAATCAGTTTGCAGAAGTGAGGTAGCGAGGTTACTAATTACTGGAGAGGGGATGGGAAGCGCGCCTCGCGCCAGGGCAGCCCGCCCACCAGGCCCGCCCGAGATACAGCTGGGACCATTAAATAAATTCTGTGCGATCTAATTAACTTGGTGCGCAATCTCAATTACTTTTCACCCAAGAAATCACTTCTGTTCAGTTTATGTGTGTTTCCCTTTTAAAAAAAAAATGATGTAAGGCCTCGTCAGACAAGTGAGCTCCCACCTGCATTTGTCTCTCAGCCTTGATGGCTATGCATTTAAAACCCCATTCTATCTTATAAACTAAAAATTAAACGTGCTCAGCTGTGATGGCCGTCATCCGGCGGCTATTTATATGCTAATGCCCTCCCAGAAGGCCGTGCAAATTGCCCAGCCAGGCCGCTATCTCAGCAGCATCAGAGAGCAGAGGACACGGGCAGCGGGCTGGCGTGGTGAGCGCACGGACCCCACAGCCTGCGTGGCCCAGCCGAGCTGGGGACAGGAGCCGCCCGTCCTCGAAGGGCTGTCCCTTCCCTCTCTGGCCTGATGGCTCGCAGGAGTGAGCGGCACGGCCCGTTGCTGGGGTAGGAGGGCGCTGCGCCTGGAGGTCCATCTCGGGGGTGAGGCTGGGGTCCAGCTCTGCTGGGTCTGGGCAAATGGGCAGCGGGCAGACAGGTAAGGGCGCATGCGTGAACCGCAGCGGATGGCAGCCAGGGGACAGGCCGGGCGCCCACGCCAGGCTTTGGTCCAATGGACAGCCCTCTCCTCCAGCGACCACAGATGTGCCATGGAGGCCGCAGCCGTCAGAGTGCGCAGGGCACAGAGCCTTCCCCCTGAGCTCCTGCACCTGACGGAGACCTCGCTTCCTGGCTGGGGAGGTGCTTCCAGCATGGGGAGGAAGCTCGATGAGGAGTCCTGCTCTCTGGCTCGGCCTCCCGCCCTGTGACACTGTGGGTGGCACCCTCCCTGGGTGGCTCAGCCTTGGGAGGAAGACAAGGCTCACACAACTGCCCGACTCAGTCTTCCCACCTGTAAAATGGGCTATAGCATAACCCCGGGGGAGCTGCCTTTGGAATTAGAGGAACAACATGTGAAGGTGGCTGGAGCATAGGGCTGGCAGGGCCGTTGGGAAGGCGAGCTGATACAGGTGTTTGCAGGGGGGAGGTGGGGGGGAGGGGGTGCTGGGGCGGGAGAGGCCTGGCTGAGATGCTCCCCAGTCCTCAGGAGATCAGCATGCAGACCCTCCCTGCTCTCAGCCCCTCGAGGCAGCGGCTTGGCCTTCAGCGTGATGGAGGGGCCACGTCACAGGAAGGTTGTTTACTGGCCCTGCCGAGTACAAGGTCCCCACGTCACTGATTTAGTTCCTCTGCCTCTCTGGGAGCCTGACACGTCCAACATTTCATTCCCTGCGTTTCCTGCTCTGTCCTTTTCACCTACAGGAGGCCAGGCCCACACAGAGCGGCCTGCCTCACTCCACAGTGGCCCAGACCCAGGAACCCTCCCGTGGCTGAGCGGGGGACCGCCATTAGACCATGCAGCTGCCAGAGCCTGGCCACGGGCGGGAACAGGGCGTCCATGTGGGCTTTAGCCACTTAAACACGTAAGCCAATGTTATTTTAAACCCCCACTGCGGGTAGTTTAAATAGACTGACACTTAAAATTATTTTTTCCTGACTTATTGGTGAGGGGAAATTACTATTTTGTTAATTACACAACAGTAAGAAATTGGTGATCTTAGCTCCATAATTAAAAGTTTCCAGAGGATGTTTATCAGCGTAACGGATGCAGCCTGTGACCGTGCCGCTGCCGAGCTGCCGGCTGGAGACTAAATCTCCCAGGGCTGCTGCCTATCGATCGGGGTGAGATTTATCCGGGCCGTTCCCCAGCGTAGGCGGCGAGGCCTCTATAAAGCACAGTTAGGCCCATTTAAACCGGCTTAAATATTTCCTAAAGACAAAACATCTACATCAAAAGGAAAACAATATGTAGGAACCAGTGGCTACGAGGACAGAAACAGGAAATCAAAAGAAAAAGGCGCCGCCCCCCCCCCCCCCCCCCCCCGGCCCCCAGTGCAGCTGCGGGAGGAGAGGCCCCGCGGCCGGACCTTGGAGAGCCAGGCTCCCCTCCCGTGTCTGGGACCGGGGACCCTCTCACACACTGTGACCAGTTCTCAGATGTCAGGTCACTTACTGAACCAGCACCCCACTCAGCCAGGCCCGGGCTACGTGGGGAGGCACCGAGGCCAGGGATTTAACCCCAGGTATCTTACATGAAAACCAGCCAAGAACAACGCGATCCTAATTTCTAACCACCAGCCCGCAGGCGGCCGCACTGCGCAGAACAGAACGGGAGCAGATGGACAGATACCGCGGCGTCTATTCTGGGAACGGCGCTCACCTGAGCCGGGCGCTGCCACTCAGCCCGCGCCCAATCGCTCCATCTGCAGCCCAGGAATGAGCTCTGTCTCCAAGGACTTGAGCGCTGGCCTCTACATCAGCTCCTGGAGCCGCCTCGTCTCCGCGCTGCCCGCCCCGCTCCTTCCCTGACAGGCAGAGGCGAGGTAGAGAGGCGCCTCCCGCCTGCTCGCCGCACTCAATCAGACCCCTGTCCGCCTCCGTTTACCCTGTTGTCCTGCGTCAGTGGACACACCCGGCCCCCGGTCAGCCCCCCGCCAGGCCAGGCCCTCCAGCCTTCAGAATGGGCAGTGGCATCTCCTCGACCAATGGCTTCCCGCTCCCCGAGCCGCTCCTGCCACAAGCAGCCTGGAGCTGCCCCCCCGACGACCAGGGTGGACACTGACCCTCCACCCACACAGCATCCGCAGACGCCCGGGCAGCACGCAGGCCTCTGCAGTGAGAGGTGCGAGTCCCTGTGAGCTCGGAGGGTGCAGGTGCTGACAGGCCTCTGCAAGCAACTCATGACTCACGGCCACAGGCTCACCGCAGCCCTGCACCGTCCGCTGTGAGCTTCCCTGACAGGCACGATCGCCCTCTGCTGGTCCCAGGGGGCTGCACACTCCACAAAGTTGAGGCCCAGCTGCTCAGAAACTCACCTGGGGTCACAGGCCCCACCGCAGGGACTGTGGACTCCCTGTCCCAGCCCCTCTACCTCCTCATCCTCAACTCCAGGGCCTGGTGAGGAAGGAACCGAATGCACCAGAGCCCAGCCTCTCTGCTTAGAGGGCTGAGCGAGGGCCAGAGACTGCCGCCCCCCAGCCCTCACCCCACTCACCTCCCTCGTGCGAGGCCCCTCGGGCTCAATGTCCAGCTCCTGGGATCTCCGCAGGGCGGTTTCCAGCTCAGCCTTCAAGTCGATGGCGGCCTCCAAGTGCTGGCCACGGGTACCTGCGCGGGTGAACAGCTGCCGGCAAGGGGGCGCGTCACCGCCAGGCTGGGCACCTTCCCCTGCACTCCCCGCCGGCACGACCAGGCGCGCAGCCTCACCTGGACCCAGGTGCGCACAGCTGGTAGGAACTTGTTCTGGATGAGCTTGAGCGCGTCCCGGGCCGACTGGATGACAGCGCAGTTGTCCTCGTCCTCCTGCACCCTGAGGCTGCCTGCAGGGGGAGCAGGGGTCACCAGGGGGACCAGGGCCCGGGCAGGTCACCGGCACCTCCGCCCACCCCACTTCCGTCACAGATCCCCTGGCACCCCAACCTGACGCCCACCCCACTTCCGTCACAGATCCCCTGGGACCCCAACCTGACGCCCAAATCTGCTGCTTCATGATTTTGGCAAAGACCAGGTCACCTGACCTGATGCTCCCTCCCCTGGACCCGAGACCTCTACGGCTTCCCACGGACAGACAGGCCCGGCCATCCACCGCCGCCCCCACTGCCTCAGGATGAAGGCCGGCTCCTCCCTGTGCCCAGCCCATCCAGCTGCCACTCCCACCTCCCACCCGCTGCCATCTCCCTGCCCCCGGGCACAGGTGGGCAGTTCCTTGGGGCTCGCCAGGCTCTGGGTGAGGGTGTGCGTGTGAGGACTTCCTGCGGCTCCAGCAGGGCTGCCTCCTCCCAAGAACACATCTGAAGGGCAACCCCACTCGCACCCACAGGGACGGACGTCGGGCCTATGAGGAAGCTCGGCGGGAGGGGGGGGGCGGGTATCTGGGGTGAAGCCGCGAGGCTGGGACACCAGGGCCCCGGGGGCTCTGAGAGGCACCACCTGTATCTTTGCAGACACAGTGAGAAGCCGCTTCTCCATCTCGTTTTTCTCCCAGGCCCGGGCGGCCACCCTGTGACCCCGATGGTCTGGGCAGCAACCATGGCCACCACGAGGGCGCAGGGCAGGCCTTGGGACCCACAGCCTAACCCCACCCTGGGGGCCGTACCCTGCTCTCAGCCCCAACAAGTCTGGGTTGTCAGAAGTGGCTGAGGGCCCTGGCCAGAGGCCTGGTTCAGGCCGCCACCTGGGCTGCGGCCACGAGGGAGCCCCAAGCAGCGGCCGGAGCGGGTACCTGAGGAGAGCTCCACGTCCAGCGTGTACTTGTGGGAGCCCAGCCCGTGGCTCCGCACAAAGTCCTCCTGGTCGCTGTCCTCGTCTTCCTCCTCGTCCTCCGAGGAGGCCCCCGTGGTGGCCACTGGGCGGCGCACACAGGCAGGCAGGCTCTTGCTGCAGCAGGGCTGCTCCTCGTCTCCGAGGTCTGGGGCACTGGCCGGGCGAGGGGGGCCCTCCTCGGGCGCCCCAGAGGCCACGGCAGGCGCGACGGCCCCCCGGCATGGCCCCAAGTCGAAGGGCACCAGCAGCTGGAAGCAGCTGTCCACCTCCGTGAGGCAGCCCCGGATGTCCCCGGACATTTCTGCGAAGGTCAAGACGCTGCTCGTCGGTCACATCTCAGGACAGCACCGCCCCCAAGGGCAGGGCCCACTGTCTGAGGGAGACCCGTCCAGCAGCAGGCGGCTGCCCACAGCTCAGGCCCCCTCCCCCCGCCCGGAGCCCAGCACCCTGGCTGCAGCCGCAGCCCCGGGGCCGTCCTCTCACGTCCTGCTGACCCCGAGGGTCTTCTCTCAGCTGCGACAGCCACTCCTCGGCCGGTCTGTGAGTTCCACGTGGACGTGCAGCCTCAGGCCATGAGGACCCCCCAGCCTGAGTGCACCTGCACCCACGCCCGCACGGCTCCCCCTCCTCGGCCCAGCGCCCTGCTGTGCGCCTGCCTAGCCCTGGCCAGAGGCAGGGCCCCCTCCCATGCTCACACCCTGGCTGCCAGAAAGCAAACGCTGGGGCTGGCGGGCTGCAAGAGCGAGCGAGGCCAGGAGACGAGGGGGCAAAGCTCAGACCCAGCCCTGGCCACCAGGGACGCACGTCTCATGTCCCTGCCGGGCAGCACGGGGCGGGCGCGGTCAGCGTGACCACCGAGGGGTGCGGAGACGTGCAGGCTCACAGGGCCCCCCGGCTGCCCACCAGGAGAGGTTCCTCGGGCCCAGCTGGTCTGTCCACCTGCCGCCCCTCACCCCCCGCCGGGTCCCGGAGACTCACCCTCCATCTCCCGCACGGCCTGCTCGGACCTTTCCCGGTAGATTCTGTCTAAACGCCTCTGCTTCTCCTCCTCTCGCTTTCTCTCCGCCAGCGTCCTGGCGTTCACATCCTGAAAATCCACCTGAGAAATTGAAACAAAATCCAACTGAATAGAACACAGGAAGAGTCAAAACAGGCCCCAGAGAAGCGGCTCCGGCACCGCCCATACCAGGCCTCAGTGTGTCTCCAGTTTAGGGTTCAAAACGCCAGGGACCCGCTGGACGGCAGGCTTAGCCCTGGCAGAGCCCAGCCAGCAGCGCCTCCCAGCACAGGGCGGCAGACAGACCGCGTCGCTCCATCAGCAGGGACGGTGCTGCCGGCTGGGCTCCGGGCCGAGACCACCACCTGAGGACGCGGGAGAGGCGCCAAAGGGTGTGAGGGTCCGAGGGTGGGGGCTTGTCAGAGAAGGGCTCTCGCTGTCCTTCCTTCCCCTGCCCACCCGTGGGCACCGGGGCCACAGGCTCCACGCCCCTCACCCTGGGGAGCCTCCCACCTGCTGGCCGCTCTCCGGCCGGCTCGGCCCCCAACCCTGGCCCAGCCACCGCGGGTCCCGGCACGTCTGCCCACCACGCGAGCCCACGCACCTGCTGGCTGTGTCTCAGGAAGTGGTAGCCCAAGGCGAGCTTCTTATAGGCCGCGCCAAACTTCTCGCTCCAGCCCTGGACAGCCCGGGCGGCAGCCTGCCTCAGCCTCTGGGCCGCCTCCCGGGGGGGCGGCAGGGGCTGCCGGGGGTCGGTGCCCAGCGTGAGCTCCAGGAACCCCTGGAGGTCGGACACGACCAGCAGCCGGAACAGGTGGGAGCGGGCGAAGAGCTCCTCGGAGACCTGGAAGGCGGAGAGGCGGACCTCGGCGTGCTCCTGCCTCAGCTGGGCCGTCAGCAGGTGGTAGGCGCGGCTCAGCTGCTCCTCCGAGGACCTGGGGACCCGCGTCCTTACCGAGCGCCCACGCCTGAGGCCGGCGGTTCCCCGCCGCGTGGGGAGTACCGCCAGCGGCAGGGACACGCGCCCTCTGTCCTCAGTCTCCCCCTCCAGCGGCCACCCCAGCCCTTTCTGCTTCCGTAGAACCCGAGCCAAGCCCTGGCCGGAGCGCCGTCCTGTGCACGGAAGGGCTGTGGGTTCAGTGCCCAGGTGGGGCGGGCACGGGGGGCAGCCCGTGGATGTTCCTCTCTCCCTCTCTCTCCACGTGCTCATGTGAGGTTAAGCAAAACAAAACAAAACAAAACAACAAGAAACAAAGAAGCCCGCAGCGTCCTGCGGGGACGGGGGACGCAGGGGGACGGGGCGCCCGCCGGCCACAGCCCTGGCTTCCCCGCTGAGCGGCTGCCCACCGGCCCCCCGGCCACCTGCCCACGCGGCTGCTGACGGCGGGTTTTCTGGGCGAAGTCTGGGCTGGAACCTTCCGGGGGACGTAAGTTCTCATCGCGGGATAAGCCACCTGGCAGCCCTCCTGCCCGTAGCACAGGTGAGGGGGACCCACAAGCTCGGCCTCGCCCCAGGGTCTGAGCGGGAGGGAAGGGCGGTGGACACCCGCCCACCGGGACCCTCACCTTCCTCCGCGGCCTGGCCCGGCAGTTACCGCAGCAGATGCGCTCCCGGGACGCCCGGCCACCGGCCCGGAGACCAGCCTCCGCCGCGGTCCCGCCCCCCGCCCGTCCCCCGCCCCCGTCCCGGGCGGCCGCTTGGGGCGCTTTCCCAGCGAGGCGCCGGGGAGCCGCGGGAGGGGCCCGGCTCGCTGGGCGGGCCCGAGGACGTACTTGCACATCTTCTTCAGCTCCTTCATCCTCTCGGGGTCCAGCCGGGGCTCCCCCGACGTCGTGAGGTCCTCGATCAACTCCGAGAGCCTCTGATCCATCGCGGGACCGGGAGGCGGGAGGCGGGGAGCGAGGGGCCGCCCAGCGCTCCCGGGCCCCGGTCTCCTCCGGCCCGGCCCCCTGCGATGGCCGCCTGGGCGCCGGAGGAGAGCCGGGCAGGCGGCGTCCCAGGCGGGGGCAGCAGGCGCTCTGGGTGGGAACCGGGGAAAGTGCAACACGGCCGCGCGGGCTCTGGGGCGGGGCGCGCGGCAGGGCGTGTGGGGAGGACGCGAGGCCCCGTCTGCGTCGCCTCCCCTGCGGGAGGCGGGGGGCGGACGCCTTTTCCCAGGAGAGGGACTCGCGCCTGGGGGCCCCCTGCAGGCCGGGCAGGGGCAGGTGCCCCCCGAAGGCGCGACCCGGAAGGAGCGCCCGATCGAGGGCAGTGACTTCTGAGGGCGGATCAAGCCGCACTCGGGGCGCCCAGGGGACCCGCCCCCGCCCCCGCCCCGCCAGCCCCCAACGCGGAACTCGCACTCACGCCTGACGACGCAGCCACCACAGCACCTACCGCGCTACCGGGTCGCTAGTCTCGCCCCGCCCCTTCCGGCGAAGGGTCCGCCCCCTGTCACGTGCCCAAGACCGCGCCAGTCATTGGCTCGCCCCGGCCCAGGCGGTGCGCGAAGAAGGTCAGCGAGGTGACGTCCGCATTTACCGCGCGACGCTGTCGCTCTCGCCTTAGCCCCGCCTGTTCCGGTGGAGGACCCGCCTCCTACACGTGCCCCGAGATCGCAGCCAATGGCTCGGCCTGACCCTGGAGACGGGGGCGGGGCCGAAGTCTGCGCGGTGACGTGAGCGCGCTCCCGGCGGGGGCGGGAAGGGGTAGAGCGTCCGCGGGGGGCGACGCGCGAGAAAAAGGAGGCGGGAGGGCGCAGCAAGTCTTTAAAGGGGCCGCGCGCGCCTGTACCTGCGCGTGCCGGGCTGGCCGGAGGGGTGCGAGCTCGGGGTGCAAGTCGCGGCCGCCAGGAGGCTCGCGGTACCCGGGCCCTGCCCTTGCGACGGGCCGGCCGGGCCAGGCCGGATGGGAGCTGGTGCGCATTTCTCCCAGGGGTGCCAAGGCCACCGCCCCGCGGTGCCCGGAGGATCCGGGATGAGGCTGCCCCTGGGGCGGGGACGCGGACGGGCTCCGTGGGACCCGGTGCGGAGGGGACGGGCCGGGGCAGGGGGGTGCGGGCAGCGGCCTGGAGTGGAGGGTCTGCTGTCCGCAGGGAGGGGCGGATGGCCAAGCCCCGCCCACACCCTTCTCGGGGAGCCGCCTCTGCAGGTGACCACCCTGCCCGGCCCACTGGCCTGGACCCCCGTCTCATCTTCCCCAGGACCCCCCTCGCCCTGCCCAGTGGCCTCTCCAGTGGGCCTGGGTGACCTGGGTGCACCCACCCCCAGCCCACACCCCCTCCCCACCCTCATCCTGGGCGGCGGAGGGGTGTGGATGTCCCTGACTTCGCGCTGCCCCAGGTGCAGCCTGGGAGCTGGGGCCCAGGCACCCCAGCCTGGCCATCGCCTGTTCCCAGGGCTCCAGGCCAGCAGCCCAGAGGCGGCCCTGGGGTCGCTCACACCGTGCACAGCCCGGCCCCTGCACCCTGCCCACACGCGTGCTCGGCTCGGGGCCTCGGGGCCTTGGCACATGCTGGTGCCCTGCCCTTGCCCCACAGGCCAGTGGTCGCCCGCCTCAGCCTTTCCTCCGAGGCCCGCTCGGCCCCCAGGTGCTTGGGTCTCGGACCTGCCCAGCGTGGTGCCCGGCGTGGTGCCCGGCGTGGTGCCCGGCGTGGCACCAGCACACACAGGTGCCCAAGCAGAGGATGGGTGCTTCTAGGACCTGGGTGGGGAAGGTGGAGGGAGTGCTAAGGACATAGGCCACACGGAAGGGTGGACGTGCCCGTGGACAGCGGCGCTGCTCTGAGTGGCCACAGGTGGGGACACCCAAATTCGCATCGACGGGTGGAGCACAAAACACGTCTCCTGGTCTTAAAACCTCGGCGAACGTGAGCCAGACCAGAGGCCAGACGTGTGGCTGCCCTGTGTGAACGGTGCACAAAGGCAGGTGCACGCACGCAGAAGCAGACGCGGGCTCCTGGGGCCGGAGGGTGGGGGCGGCCGCCCATGGGCACCAGTCCTTCGTGGGTGACGATGGTGGCCTGCAGTCAGGGGCAGTGGTTGCACCACCTGGTTACGATACTGAGACACCGAGTTGTGCGTTTTGAAAGAGTGGCTCTATGGGGTGTGAATTATACCTCCATGGGGGTTATTAGGAGGAGAAGGGGGTCGGTGCCCGTCACGCCAGCCCCCCCGCCCCCGTGCCCATCCCGGGCCTGTGGTTTCTCCAGTGGCGGCTCCACTCTCCTGAGGAAACCCTCTGTCTGTCTTCTCTCCCAGCCTGTTGCCTCTGGCTCCTCTTTTGCACCAAATTCCTAGAGAAAGCTGTTCATTGCCCGAGTCCCACTGCACCTGCATCCGTCCGTTGCCCGTGGCGCTGGCGTGGCTCACTCTCCTGCGCACGGGCCTGAGCGATGCCCTCTGCCCGCCCTCGCCTGGGCTGCAGGTGTCCTCCCTCCAGTCACTCCGACACCCGACAGCCCCTCTCAGAAAGCACTCCGAAGATGAGCCCCACCCCACTGCCACCAGGTCCCAGCCACCGTCCCCTCAGGGGGTCCCCACTTCTGCCCTCGTGCCCCCAGTCCATTCACCCCGCAGCCACCAGAGTGGCCCTTAAAGCCTAAGGCCAGGTCACGTGACCCCTTCACCCAAGCACTCGCTCCCATCCCAGAGAAAACAAAATATTTCGCACTGGGCACAGGGCCTCCCTGACCCCCGAAGGCGGGTGTTTGAAATAAGATTGATGAGCTTCTGCCTGGACTGATCAAGACAAGCAAGCAGAGGCCCAGTGCTGGGGACGTCAGTACAGGTCACACAGAGCTCACCTACTGCGCTCCAGCGCCCAGAAACGTGCAGAATGTCCCGCCCGCCCGGGGGCTCTGTCAGGAACGCAAGGGCTAACCATTCAGATCGTCAAGGCAATTCTTCAACAGAATACGGGAGGAGAACACGGTGATTTCTGGAGGTGAAGAAAAGCAGCTTTGACGCAAGGCGTGGGCTTAGAAAGGTCGAAGGACACAAGATGCACAAAACAAGTCTATGTCCCCGTTACCATTCGGGAACAAATTGTAAAGTTAAACTTAACAGTTACGTCTGCAGTAGCATTAAAGACCGTGACATACTCGGGTGAACAGAATATGTGCGCTGGGAACTGTCAAGCGTGGACGACGCGATGAAAGGTCTGAATGTGGGAGACGGTTCTGAGTTCACAGCTGGGAGGGCTTAGTGTCGTCAGGGTTTTTCAGAGCCTGTATGGACTCGGCTGTGCCCCGCGCCCAGGTGGCTGTCTTTGGAGGTGACGAAGGTGAAGTCGGGCCAGAAGGGCGCGGCCCGGGTCCCCCAGGACTGCTACCCAGCATTCTCCCTCCCTCCCAGGAAGAGGGCCTCACCGGGAACCAGCCCGCAGGCACCTTGATCTTGGACATCTGGCCTCCAGAATTGAGAAAAATGCCTTTCTGTTGTGATGGTCACCTGCACAGACTACAGCCCCACACTGATCTATAGATTCAGCGTAATCCCGATTGAAATCCTAGCTTTTTTATAGACTTTTACTCGAGGCCCGGTGGACAAAATTTGTGCACTCGGTGGGGGGTGGGGGTCCACAGTCCAGGAGCCCTTGGGGGATGTCCGACTGATGGCTTAGGCCCGCTCCCCGTCAGCTGGACATCCTTAGTGCTGCCGTGGGGTGGGAGAGGCTTCTGCCACCACCACTTCGCTTGCCAGCTGTGAACCTGGCTTCTGGCTGAGCAGCACTCCCCCTGCGGGAGCACACTAACCACCGGGGGGCAGCTCCTGCATTGATCGTCTGCCCCCTGGTGGTCAGTGCGCGTTATAGCAGCTGGTCATTCTGCCATTCGGTAGATTTGCATATTAGGCTTTTATTATATAGGATAAGCTGATTCTAAAATTTATGCAAGGAAACTAGAAAAGCCAAAATAACTCTGAAGAAGTAGAAAATAAGTATTGCCAAAGGGACTCACACTCCCTTTCAAGACTGACTTGAGCCCGGCTGGTGTGGCTCACTGGTTGAGCATCGACCCATGAACCAGGAGCTCAGGATTTGATTCTTGGTCAAGGGCTGTACCTGGATTGTAGGTTTGATCCCGGCCATCGGAGCATGTGCAGGAGGCAACCCATCAATGTATCTCTCTCTCATCAATATTTCTCTTTCCCTCTTCCCTCACTTCCACTCTAAAAATCAATGGGAAAAAAAATGTCCTTGGGTGAGGATTTAAAATAAAGTCTTACAACTAAAGATTCCTGAGGAACTGCTGCGGAGGGAGCCCTTGCTGCTGGCGGGGCCCAGCGTGTGTGCCTGGTTCACCCCGAGGTCAAGGGGGGACCCGGGCCAAGTGGCGGAGGCGAAGGCGCTGGTGCACACGCTGGACAACTGGTCGGTGGTGGAGACGGTGGTGGTGCCGACCAAGGCGCCCAACATGAAGCTCATCTCTTCGGCACAGGCGCTTGGAGCAGCTGACGGAGAAAATTGGAAGCTTGTTGGAAGCGGCAGCTGTCGTTCTGAATGTGGAGAGGATGTCTCTGCCCACCAAGAAAGAACTGGAGGCCACCTGGTGCGTGCAGGTGTTCGACCGATACACGGTGGTCCTGCACATCTTCACTGCAACGCCCGGACCAAGGAGGCGCAGCTGCAGGTGGCCCTGGCCGAGCTCCCCCGCCTCAGGTCCGACATGAAGAACGACCTTGCCCACCTGGACAGACTCGCTACCTCGTGGGGTCAGGAGAACCTTTCATGCAGGTGCAGCAGCGTCTGATGAAAGAAAAGGAGATGCAAATCCACGAGGCCCTGGAGACTCCGGCAGGAGAGGCAGCTGCTGGGCAGGCAGCACGGGCAGCGGGAGTTCCTGGTGGGGAAGCACCAGCTGTGGGAAGACCACGCTGATCAAGGCTCTGACGGGTGACAGCGCCATGCAGCCCCGGGACCAACTGTTTGTGAAGCTGCACATCATGGTGCACGTGGGCTCCCTGCCGTCCTGCATGACCGTCATCTACACGGATCATTGGCTTCCTGTCCCAGCTGCCCCACAGCCTCATCGAGTCCTCGGCCACCCTGCAGGACGTGGCCCACTCTGACGTAATCCTGCATGTGAGGGACGTGAGCCACCCCAAGGCAGAGCTGCAGAAGGCCAGCGTGCTCACTGCCCTGTGCGGCCTGTGGCCGCCTGCACCGATGCAGGACTCGGTGCTGGAGGCACACAATATGGACCTGGTGCCCGGGTACCACCCATCGGGGCTGCGTGCCCTGGCTGTGTCTGCCCTCCGGCTGGGCCTGGAGGAGCTGAAGGCTGAGCTGGAAGTGGCCATGCTGAGTGCCACGGAGGCGAGTGGTGACCCTCCGTGTGCAGCTGGCGGGGCCACAGCTCAGCTAGCTGCACGGGGAGGCCACGGTGCAGAACAGGCAGGTGGTCCCTGAGACAGGCGTGGCCGTCACCATCATCAGCAATGCCACCTGTGGCAGGTTCCGGAAGCTCTTTCCAGAATGATCTTCAGACAGTCCTCCCGGCTGGAGATGATGTAGGTCCCACCTCAGTGTTGTGGCCGGAGGTTGGTGGGCAGATGTCCGGGTTCTGACCCTGCCAGGCGGTGCATCGAGGGGGGGACGCACTGTGGGGACCAGCCTCCCTTCTGACGGTTTGGCTACAGGACGCTCCCCCTCGGTCCTCATGTCCGTAAATCAGTCTTTGTCCAAAGGAAACCAGACCAAGGGCCTTGTGTCCAGAGCAGGAAGTCAGTTCTTGCAGCAAAACTGCAGCGTCGGCCACTCCAGGTGCCGAGCGCCCCCAGACCGAGGCCTGGACCTCAGACGCGGCTGCAGAACCGACGGCAGAACCGGCCCAGGTCCTTCAGGTCCCGGACACTCAGGTGCTCCTCAGAGCCCAGCGAGCTGAGTGTGTTGCTGGGGAGGTGCTCAGGGCAGGGAGTCTCCTTTTCTCACGCTGAAGCATGAGTGTGGTTCCCCCTAGACCGTGCTCACCTTTGCACGGCTGTTCCTTACGTTGTCCGGCGTCACCCGCATCCTGGGATCATAAAGGATAACCCCGACCCTCTCCTGACCAAAAATCAGAAAAAGATTCCTACAAGAAAAAATAACCCGATAAAAATGGGCGAAGACGAACAGATGCAGGCAGCACATCCGAAGGAGCTCTGGCATCATGTCGTCAGGGAAACGCACCTCTGCACCCTGTACAGCCCAGTGCACCTGCCCCAACGCTCACCGCAGCACCAGGGTTGGCAGAGTGTGCCCAGCGGGACCCTCGTGGCTGTGTCGCTGGGAAGACGTGGCCTTGGGAAGCTAGATGCACAGCAGCACCATGGCTTTCACCCCACTTCCAGGCACCCCTCCAGCAATGGACATACCGCCCACAAAGACATGCACCGTCCATCACAGGCAAAACTCGGGAACAAGCAGCACCCGTCACACAGAGATAAGGAACAGCGTGTGGTTACTGTGGGCTCACTCAGCAGCACGCAGGGACCTGCCTCACGGCACCGACGGGCTCAGGACTTGCGGAAACTCACACCGGACCATCCACAGTTGGGGTGGGGTGCGGCCGGTCTGGGGGAGACTCGGTGACATTCTGGGGTCTGGGAATGCTGCAGCCGGGCTTGGGGGTTACAAGTCCACATTCATCAAAACTCATTGCATTGTTTAAAGTCTGTGTTTCCTGTGTATGTGGTCTTTACAATTAAAACCTCGCAGTGAGCTGACGACCAACAGGCTGTGTGAACTCAGATGAGGGTGCCCGGCCAGCGCGGCCGCCGCGGGTGCTTCCACACTTGGGTGGCGAGCCCGGCGCCCTGCTCCAGGGTGTGGCCACGCCCGCTGCCCGCACACAGGATAACCGCCGTGCGCTCGGGTCTGGTGGGCACGGCCCAGCCGCGGCGAGGACGAGGTCGGCTTACCCGCCTGCCGTCAGGAGCCACGCTGCCACTGTGTCCGTGAGGGCTGAGAACTCGCCCAGCTGCTCTGGCGGGATGACCATCCCTGCGGGTGCTGGCGGGGGAAGGCCTGCTCTGGGTGCCTGCAGGCTGTGCACCCATCTTTACTCCGAGGAGGGAAGAGGCAAGGGACAGGCTGGAGGGTGAACGGGGATCCTGCGCACAGCTGCCCCGCTACCCCAGCGTGGCCAGGCAGCCCCAGGGCAGGCAGGCAGGCACGGCCCGTAGACCATGAGGCTGCGCACAGGCCAGCTGCAGGGCCCACGCTGTGCTGCCATGCTGTGCCCCCATGAAGCAGCACGGCGACCGCCTGCAGGCTGTCTCTCAGGGGTGTGATCCCAGGCACAGGTTGGGAGCAGAGGACAACCAGCACCCAAGAGTGGGGGCCAGGGGAGGAGTGCAGACAGGCAGGGTCCAGGAAGCAGCCCAGGTGGGGAGCAGGCCGGGTGGGGCTGTAAGGGCTGTGGAGGCCATCTGTGGCTTTAGCAGGCCTCAAAGGAGCAATGGGGGTGCAAGTTAACCCCAGAGCGCATCAGGGTCAGGTGCTGAGGGATGGTCCAGCTGCGTCTGAGCCCCACTTCGGCCAATGACAGAAGCTACACAAATTAGGAGGAATTGGCCAAAGTGAGCTGGGCAGTTCCTGGGGCCAGCAGAGAGCAGGGCCCTCCGCAAAGGGAGTCCTACCTGAGGCTGCGTGCAGCCAGCCCTGGCTCCCCGGCCCCTGGCGTGTGCTGACTGGGGCAGGCCGGACGGTGCGTGACCCAGCGCCCAGTCCCTGCTCAGCAACTTCTCAGAAGGAGCCCGGCCCCAGTGAGGCCTCACCAGCCGAGGGGGTGGGGGTGACGCCGCCCGCTCCCAAGTTCAGCAGGTGCCTAGGGGGCGGAGGGTGGGGGGAAGGGTCCTGCTGGTGGCCCAGCCCCTGGACAGTGCACTGCTCAGTAGGGGACAGCCCTTCTTCAGGAGCCTGAGACCCAGGGGACCCGTAGCAGGGGCCGCCTTCGAGCTGCTGACTAACGGGGTGTGTGTGTGTGTGTGTGTGTGTGTGTGTGTACAGCAGACAGGGCCAAGGCGTCAGGAAGGCAGAGCAGCTTCCGCTCACACAGAAACGAGAAATAGAAACCCTTTTATTGACATGGTTACTTGTACAGTTTATTAGCTAAGCAACATCCACATGCAACTGAGCACTAAGCACAAACCTATGGACAGCGGCGTCGGCTACTCGGTTCCCTGGATCCCAAGACGTTGTGGTTACTCAGCTGGACGTTCGTCTGTGCCAACAGCGTTTGGAGCTGAGTGCCACCACCACGCAGGCCTCGCAGGTGGCCATGGGGCCCCACGGGGGGCACAGCCACGCCAGCGAGCGACGAGAGCCGTCCATGCGAGGCACCACCACGCAGGACACGCCTGCTCCCAGGCTGGTCACGAGCAACAGGGAGGAAACTGTTCCTGAAACGTCCTGGGGTCTCCCTGGTGTCCAGTGGGTCTCCAGTCTCTGGAAGGTGCCGGAAGGTGTCGGTCCTCCCTGGACGTATCAGCTCGTCGACTCCCGTTACCAAGTCCTACGATCAAGTGTGGCTCCCAGTACAGGCTGCCCCTCTCCTTCCTCTGCTCCTAAGCGTCTGCCGTTGCTCACGGATCTTTGGTCGCAAGAAACAGGCACCGCGAGGCAGGCGCCGCCTACATGATGTACACCTTCTCGGCCTGGGAGAAGTGGAAGACCTCTTTGGTTCTCGGGCAGACGACCTTGTCGTCTTGACGGATGGAGAGCAGAGACTGCGAGATAAGACGGACGCATGAGGACAGACCACAGTGACCCCAGGCACCGAGCCGTCCCCTCACCAGCGACTTCCTGCAGGAGGCGCCCCCCCCGCCCCCCCACTCCCGTGGCCCCGGCTCACGTTGTAGCCGTAGACGTAGCCGTTGGGCAGCATCATGGGCGGGTTGTTCTCGTTCATCACGTCGCCCGAGATCTTGCAGACCAGGCGGGAGTTGGCGCAGTGGGCCATGGGCAGGGGCTGCGCCAGCTTGTTCAGGGAGCGGCTGCACACGGGGCAGTCGGGGCTCCGGGAGCTGCCGTCCTCCTTGTAGCACTGCCTGTGCATGGGTTAAGGAAGGGTCCGGGGACGGCCCCGCTGCACACAGGCCCAGGCTGGAAGCAGCAGAATTCTCCGAGGCAGAGACCTGGGCTCAGCGGGAATGCAGCCAGAGGCCGAGGGACCCAGAGGCCAGAGCCCACTGGGAGCAGGGGACCCGCATCCCAGGGAGCCCACGCCCTCACGGCGGGAGCACGCACACGGCCCAGGACGGCCACCTGTCCCCACAGGCAGGGCCTGCCCACCATGCCAGCGTCAGATGACGAGCAAGAGGCACACGGCCCTGATGGGGTCCTGGAGGGGACCCCCTGGTGCACTTGAGGGACCCACAGACCAGCATGGGGTCTGGGTCAGCTCTTTGGCCACAGGAAGGCTCCGCTCTGGGGAGCATAGCCCCTGGGACAGCAGACACTTCAGGACCTGGAACCCACCGGAAGGCTATTCTAAATGGCCCAGTCCCAGCTGCCAGGGGACACAGCCCAGAAGGATACGGCGTCTTTATGGCCGAGAGGCCGGCCTGCAGGGTGAGGGTGAACACGGAGTTGTTCCCCAGCTGGTGCAGCCGGTAGTTGTCGTACCGGAACTGCTGGATCAGCATCCTCCACCGGGCCGGGTCCAGCAGGTCCTGGAAGGGAAGGCAGAGCTGGGCCACCGGACGGCCCTCCAGCCCACGGGCGCTCAGAGGGTGGGGTCCCACGGCCTCGGGACGGACAGGTCTCCATGAGCAAGTCTGAGCCTCCTGCTGGGCACTGAGTGAACGGAAACTCCTCCTCCCGGGAAATAAGGCTAAGCCTGGCCCATGTCTGCCCCTACAACTGTCGAGTTCACACTCAAAGGCGTGTGTTTGCGTGTGTGTGTGGGGGGGGCACACAGATGAAAGGGAAATCCCTGCCCTCAGCCTGGAAGATGCAACCAGACCCCTGCCAGCCTCCAGCCAGGCGCGCAGCACCCCAAACCCAGCGGCCACCACGCCGCCCTCCCTGTTCTCAACCCAGCACAGTGCCCGGAGGTGGGGCCCTCAGCCAGGCCCGCGCTGGAGGGCAGCTCTGTGCCTCCTCTCGGCCCTCACACGCCCAGGACTCCCCGCCAGGGCCAGGCAGTCTCTCCAGGACATTCCGCAGCCTCAGCTCTATGCTTCCTGTGCTGGAAGCTGCCCATTTCCTGAGCCAAGGTTCTCCCGTGTGCCGTGGGAAGTGCCACCACAAGGACCCGCAGGGAGGAAGGCCCAGGCCCCCAACGGACGCCTGCTCCCAGGGCAGGTTGGCCTTTCTGGCCTAGCGCTTCCCCCAGAGCAGGGCGGTGCCGTGGTCCAGCCTGCGTGTGGGCTCACCACCCAGGAGCTCCAGGACCCGGGACTGACTGGGAATTCAGTCGGGGAAGCTTCCAATGCCCTGCAGAGGGGTGGGCCCCGCCTGGGGTGGGAGAGGCTGCAGGGGAAGCCCTGGGCGCAGCAGCTTCAAGGCCTGACAGCAGGGCTGGTTCAGGCCAAGGGAGGAAGTCACTTGGGTCCCAGGGCACAGGCAGGTCCTCAGATCCATGTGGCGAGGCCGGGCGGGAGGAAGGGGGCCCTGGGGAGGGGCTCAGAGCTCGTGGCCCCTTCCTGATGAGCAGCGCCCACCCCCACCCTCACCCCCCCAGCCTCCAGGACGGAGATGACCCTGGGCGGCTGCACAGCACAGGAGCTGCTCTGGACTCTGGACGGGGACAGGAGGCGGGAAGGGCTCGGGGGCGCGGGTACCTTGTAGGGGGAGATGTGGGTGTCGGGCGGGAAGGCCAGCATGCCCATGACCTGCCGCACCTCGTCCAGCTGGCTCCCCTCGGCCTGGCTGAAGTGCTTCCGTGCGTGTCTACGAGACAACGGGTCGCTCTCCTCAGGCTGGTCCCGCCTTTCAGAGCGTGAGCTCCGTCTACACTCAGTGCCCGGCCGGGGTCTGCGGGAAGCGAGCTCACCAGCGCCCGACCCCACCGAGGGACCGGGATGGGGACAGTGTGAGATGCACCAGGTGGAGTCCCACAGACACACCGGAGATAGTTACGCAGGCCCCGGCCCGAGCCCTTCCCGGGACCCTGGTCTACACAAACCCGACCCCCAAGGACCCACACGGCACCCGGACCCGGGTGACAGGACGGGTCAGCCCTCCCGTGCGTGACTGCCCGTCCGGACCCCGTGCGCCCATCTCTCTGCACACCTCACGGCGTCCAGTCTCTTGTTCTGCCGGATGAGCTCAATAAACTCCTGAATCCTGAGGCTGAACTCCAGGCAGCTCTGAGGGCAAAGACAAGACAAAGGCTCACCCGGTGGCACCGCGGAGCCCGGCTGCCCGGCCAACCCCAGACCAGCTTGATGCTGTGCACACAGCGCCCCGGGCAGGCCTGCCACCCGGCCCCGCCCGCCGTCCACAGCCCACGGCTCCAGGGTCTGCGGTTCCGGGCCCAGCCTCCCATGGTGCAGCCTCAGCAAAGCGTGGTGGGAGCAGCACGGCCACCCATGGCCCAGGCCCTCAGGGACAGCTGGGTGGACCCCACAGGTGTGACCAGGTGAGAAGCTGCCAGGGTCACGGCAAGGCTGCTGGGCCCCCAGCAGTTCACAGTGTGGTAGACACAACGTCCTGGGTGAAGCAGGTGCCCACACGGGGACAGCTCCCTCTCTGCACCTCAGAGTCACAGAATCAAAGCCACACCCACCCTGACCTGCCAGGCTGTCCCACACCAGGGCTGCTGGGGGGCGGGGGGGGAGGCCAGCCCTGTGCTGAAGCCCCAACCCCTGGCACCTGGCAGGAGAGGCTGGAAGGTGGCATCTTACATGAACAGGGGGGTGGGCAGGTGCAGGGGCCGCAGGGGGGTGGGGGTGGGGGTAGGGGGGACACAGACACCCGGGGAGGCTGGCCTAGGCAGAGCCGGCAGAGTGGTGAGGGGTCAGGAGCCCCAGGACTGGCCCAGGCCGGCTGCGTGTCTGACAGGTGCCGGCCCACAAGCTGCACACAAATTCTGGGGCACGAGCACAGCAGAGTCCCACACAGCGACACCGGAGACAGTTCTGGGAAATTCTGGGGCACCAGGAGCAGGGTCCTGGTACAGACACCCAAACGCTCTGTCGAGATCTCGGTGCCCTCCAGCCCTGTGGGTGGGGAGGGAGCAAGACGACTCTGCACCCTAAGGTGCCAGGCCGGGCGGCTTCACAGAGCGGTCACTCCCTGTGCCGTCTCCACGCCATTTCAGAGAACTGTGTCCCAACCAGCAGCGAGTCATGTGGAACGGACAGGAGGCAAGGCCTAGGGCTCCCTCTCATCCTTCGAGTCCCCAACACCCAGACCCAGGAGGCCTGACTGGAGACTGCCCACAGCAGTGAGGTCAGTCCTCCCACACGGCCGAATCTGTTTACCGCTCACGCGTGCTTCTCCCGCCCGAACCCTGGCTGCAGGCCGCCCCAGCTCAGCAGTGACTCAGCCCCATCCCTGTGCCTCGGACCACGTGGCACACCATGGACGTGCTGCCCAGACCCTGGGGCCAGCAGGCAAAGATGCGGAGAGCCACTTACCTGGTGCCCACACGCCCACTCCACAGCAGGCTCCCCTGCTCTCCCTTCCCCCTCCGCACGGGGCGGCCTTTCCCACACCTGACCTGCCTGGTGAGCAGGTGCGTGTGCTGAGTGGCAGGGTCCCGTGGGGAGAGAACGGCCTGCCTCCCAGGAGGCACCGCGGACAGGGGGCTGTGGGTGACACCAGGGGCAGCTCGCGCAGGACGCGCTCTATCGCTCACGGGGCTCTTTGCTCCCAGGCTCACTTTCAAACACAGCAGCTCCTGACCCGCCTCTTCTCACGATAATGGTGATGGGGGGGGCCACAGGACCGGGCTCTTCTCTGTGCCAATCACCCCGAGAACAACTGTCCCATTGGCCAGACCCGCGGACGCGTCAGGCGAGGACCGACTGCAGGCCGCTCATAGGCGGCTGTGTCACAGAAGCACTGTGGTTGGTGATCGAGAGCACTGACCACCGGCCACGCCTGTGCTGCCCGGGCTTCCAGACACGCAGAGTCACAGGGCTCTGCGCACACGGCCTCAAGTGTCTGGAGACCCCAGTCAGCTCCCCAGGCACTAACCTGGCACCTCCAACTACGGGACACTCGAGCCTCCGAGCTCCTTCCCTCCTCCAGGCTCCTGACTGACCTGAGACCCCGCTGGCCCTGGTGTGACCCTCCCGGCCTGTGTGCACACACAGGCACACGTGGAGAGGCAGTCGGGGCCCTGATCTGTCCAGTCGATGCCCATGAGTGTGCTGCCAGGGCGTGAGGGCGTCTTCCAAGCACACCGTGTGTGACTGCTCTTCCACGTGCACCGGCCGCCGGGCTCAGCCTGGCCCGCTCGCCCACACTGGCTGCGAGGCCGTCTGAGCACCGAGTGGCGCCCTCGCCCAGCAGCCGTGGGTCTGGGAGGCAAGGGGCTCGCAGGGACAACCTGCCCAGACAGAAGCCCATTTCCTTCCGACCCGGTTCCCGCTCTGCGGGCGGCACGGCTGTGGGACAGGCAGGGGCGGGGCGGGCGGGGGTTACGTACCAATTCTGGCTTTCCTTTTATGGTTTCCATACCAAGATCCTCACTCTCCTTAGGGGAGCCACTGGCCACTCTACTTTTCCGTCCCGGCTTCGCGTCATGCTCGCCCTGGCGGCCCTGAGTGGCAGAGAGTGTCACCCTGGCTGTCACCACGTGCACACGACAAGCTCACACGGGAGGGGAGGCGCTTGGGTTAGCACAGAAGACAGGCTTTCTAACGGAGGCGGAGGGTTAACAGGCTACACGTTCCTGCAAGCCCCACGTGGGAGCACCTTCCGTCAGCAGGTCTAACCCTGCGGCTGCAGGTGCCGTTTCTAAGCTGCTGCTGGGTCTCAAATGAAGCTGCGTTCACGAACATCCCGGCCCGGAACTCTGCCCCCTGCAGGCGGACACCAGCCTCCCTGCAATGCAGGCGGGCGGGATGGGGCTCCAACCCCAGCGGCGCCCGTGCTGCTTACACGTGGCCGCCACTGGCTCCCTCAGAGCCTCATGCTTAGGGTATCGGTCCAAACCCCAATGCAGAAGGGGGTGCGCCACCCGAAATTTCAAAACCCCACACCAAACCCAGCAGCCCCGCCCGTCCCTCCGGGAGCCCCAAGCACCTTCATCTTGCGCAGCCGGGACTTGTTGTCGTGGCACCAGGCCAGGCAGGTGGCCGTCTCGCGCCTCTCCAGGGACTCCTCCACCTCCTTGGCCGTCAGGAACATCTCGATGTTCACCAGGTCCTTGGGGGGACGAGGGGTGGGGCAGCGGCGCACGCTCAGAGCACTGACCCCGGCACCCGGACCCGCGGCCAGCAGACATCCGGGACCCTCTCCCAGGGCCCCTCTGATGGTGCATACCCACCTTGCCGGCCGCTCCCAGAGGCGCGCAGGGGTCTGCCCAGGGCAGGGTTGGGCCACAGGGGAGCCCCCCACCCAGCAGGCCCTTTGACACAGAAGGAGCTGAGGCTGGCCCACCCCCCACCCTTCACAAGAAGCCGGGAAACCCCAGCAGCTCATCCCCTCTCTTCGTTGTTCCCCTGGCCTCAGGGGAACTTAAACTGGAGGTTTTCTAAAAAGGGTGACCAGAGGGGGTGGGTGGGTGGGGCTGCGGCTGCGGTTCCGGGAGAGCCCAGCAGCGCAAGGCGGCAGGACCGGCACCAGGCCAGGCAGAAGGGTTCCTGGGGCACAGGCCGTGCACCCAGGCTCGGACGTCAGAAAGGCCCCTGGAGGGAACGGACACTTGGCGGTAAACGTCCCTCCACTGGGATGGGCTGCGGAACGTCCGACAGGAAGGCCCTGGGCTCAGGCGAACCAGCTCGGGGCGCCGCTGGTCCTGCGCGGGACCCCGGGGCCCAGGCCACGTCCCCACCAGCGCCCCGCCCTGGAAAAAGGTCCCACCAGCGAGAGCAGCACACGGGGCGGGGGGTGGGGGGTCCCGAGAGCCGTGCCGCTCATCAGGTCAGGCCCTCAGGTTCAGGGACGGGGACGCGCAGGGCGGGGCGGGGCGCAGGGCCCGCCCAGGACGCCCACCTCGATGCCGCTCTGCCGCGCCAGCTTCACCGCCGTGTTGTAGTAGCCGCAGCGCAGCAGGTGCTCCACCATCATGCGGTCCATGCGCTTCCGCTTCCACAGGCTGGCGGCCGCCGGCTGGTCGCTGCTGTGCTCCTTGAGGTGCTCGATCCTGCGCTTGCACAGCTTGGCGCTCTCGTCCTCGGCCTGGATGGACTCCACCGCCTGCGACAGGGGAGGGGTGCTCAGCGCGAAGGCCAGCAGCCCGCGGGCCGCACTGCCCCCCAACCCGTGGCGCCCCTCCCGGCGGTGCGCTGGTGCAGGTGCTGCCCTCACTCCCCCGTGGACCGCACCTCAGTTGGCTGCTGGCTTAGGCATTCTGCAGCTACGCTGCCACGCACGTGTAATTTAACGTTACAGCTTCTTAACCAGACCGTTTGTCATTGCAAACTCTCTTCCTTAAAGTCAGTTTTGTCCAAATGAACACAGCTGCCCTGCAATGTCCTAGCCCAGGCCGTCCGCACAGCCCGCCCGCCAAGTGTGGCAGGGGTGCGGCCAGCGCGGGCCAGGCGGGCACTCTTCCCACAGGCGCCACTCTCTGGGGCAGCCAGCTGCTGTCAGGGTACCTGCTGCTCTTTACAAGGGGCATCTCTCTCGCTGCTTTTAAGGTTTGTCTCAGGGTTCCACTGTTTCGTTTACTGCTTAGGGCAGCGGTTCTCAACCTGTGGGTCGCGACCCCTTTGGGGGTCGAAGGACCCTTTCACAGGGGTCGCCTAAGACCATCGGAAAACACACATATAATTAATTACATATTGTTTTTGTGATTAATCACTGTGCTTTATGTTCAATTTGTAACCATGAAAATACATCCTGCGTATCTGATATTTACATTACGATTCATAACAGTAGCAAAATTACAGTTACGAAGTAGCAACGAAAATAATTTTATGGTTGGGGGTCACCACAACATGAGGAACTGTGTTAAAGGGCCGCGGCACTAGGAAGGTTGAGAACCACTGGCTTCGGGTATGAACTGGTGCTGCTCCCGCCTGCCCTCCTCCGGACCTTTGCATCCCTGCGCTGCTCCCGGAGGCTCCTGAGGCTCCGCAGCCCACTCCCGGCTCACTAGTTCTCCCTGGAGCTGTCTGACGCACAAGTGCTCGAATGTGTCATAAGCAAACATCTGAGTTTTTCATGTCATTTGTTTTTTCTTTTCTTGAAGTTTCTTTTTAAATATAAATATATATTTTATTGATTTTTTACATAGAGGAAGGAAGAGGGATAGAGAGTTAGAAACATCGATGAGAGAGAAACATCAATCAGCTGCCTCAAGGTACATGCCCTTGACCAGAATCGAACCTGGGACCCTTGAGTCTGCAGGCCGACGCTCTATCCACTGAGCCAAACCAGTCAGGGCCATTTCTTGAAGTTTTACTTGCTCTTTTGAAACTGAATCACGTGGTCTACTTTCTGCAGAAACTTTCAAGCTGTTCTTTAGTCCTTAAACACAGCAAACCAGGGTCTCTGACAGCTGCTGAGTCTGAAGTCTGTGCAGCCCTCGCTGCACTGTCTTCCGCCTGTCCATGGTGCCCCGGGGGCCTGTACAGCACGTGGAGGATGAGACGCACACCTCACACCTCAGAACTGCGTTTACTCTGCCTGGCGCCCCTGCCAGGACAGCTACGCCAGGAAGGGCTGCAATGCCTTGTTGGGGGCATCCACTCCTGGGCACCCTCCAGAGGGGCAGTGCTCAGGGCCCCGGGTCACTGTCTGCCAGGCTCCCGTGCGCGCATGGTGGCCAGCACAGCCTCCTCCCCTCGGGCCCCTGCCCTCCTGGGGAACCCTTCTTCTCAGGAGGGCTCTGATATTTTAAAGTATCACAATCTTTGGGTTGTCTCAGTGGCATATCAGTGCCAACACCCCACCTACCATTCCCAGAAACAAAACCCCCACGTGCTGTTCTAGGTGAAATTCTAAATACATCACCCCGCTCCCGTCCAGCCTGCCCTGGGGGCTTGGGCACCGTGGAGTCGGCACGGCCGGACCCCAGGAAGAAGAAGGGACCGGAGGCCGGCCTGAGGCTCTGAGTGCAGGCGGCAGGGAGGGCCGCCGGTCAGCACAGCCGCCCGCCTCGGGCCAGGACCCCCAGCCCTCTCCGGGCAGCGTGGGCGGGCAGGCCCGGCCCAGGACCCACCTTCCTCTTGAGGACGCTGAGCTTCTCCACCACGCCATCCAGAAGGCTGACCACGGAGTCCACGGCAGGGCAGCTGCTCAGGGTCTTCTCCAGCTCGGCCACCACCATGGTGACGTGGCTGGTCTCACGGTCGATGTTCTTCTGAGCAGCTCGGAAGCGTTTGTTCAGTGTTTCATAAGGCACCTGGGGGAGAGAGGGCGCTGAGACCACCAGTGCCACGGGCACCCCCTTAGGGCTCTGGTTCTCTGACCCTGAGACCCGAAAGGAGTGAAAGACGGCATGGATGGAGGGAGGGTCCCTGGGGTTCCTGAACGCACAGACCAACGCAAAAAAGCAAACCGCCCGGGCCGGGTGGCTCAGCTGGTTGGAGCGGCATCCTGTTGCCAAAAGGTTGCCGGTTCAACCCTCAGTCGAGATGCATATGGGAGGCACCCGATTAATCTTTCTTCTTCTCTGTCCCTTCCTCTCTCTAAATTCAATAAACCGTATCCTTGGGCGAGGATAAAAAAATTTAAAAAGCAAACCGTCCCCAAACCCACAGAGCTGACCAAAACAGGGGAGATGCCACGGCCAGTTTCACAGTAGGGCCCGGATGTCCAAAGAGGAACAGGAGACGCATGATTCCACCTCCAGGCCGTCAGCAGGGCCCAGGCCCGCGGTTTACACCCTGCGGTCAGAGTCAAACTGACTGTTTACCAGGTGATGAAGAAACCACTGGGACGCACTGCTGCACAGAATCGCGGGTGGGCCCGAGGCCGTGTCCACAGACACAGCGCGGGCGCCCCCTGGGGTCACGGCACCATCATGCTCCTACAGCCGCAAACACTCCTCCTCAGCGCCCTGCTCTGGGCCGAGCCAGCCCCTACAGCTCCACTCACTCACCTCCAAGTGGCCCTGACCCGGACTTCCTGCCCCACCCCTCCCACACAAGGACTGCTTCCTTCAGGCTCCACCTTCAGCCACCCCACCCTCCCCACAGTCTGGCCAGAGCCCAGGACCTTGGGTGTGTCCAAGGTCAGGGGTGGGGCTGGCCCCACCCCCGCAGGAGCTCCTGGAGGTGGCCTCCCTGGGCCGGGTGGCTGCTGAGCCACGTGGCGGCCGCTCCTGCCAGCTGCTCCTCAGCCTCCGCCCAGGCACCCAGCCCAGCCGCTCCTGGCCTCCCACAGCCACCCTGCGGTTTGGTCCCACGGCTCCTTGCCTGGCTCCTCCTCCCCAAAGGGCTTTTGCCAAATGAAAGAAATGGAATTTCAGAGACGCTGAGGATTCCGACCACAGCAAACGATCACTGGAACGAGGGGAAGGAGGGCAGTGCAGGCGCTCGGGGACGCCAGGGTTAGCACCCACCACCCTGGGAGGAAGAGGACTCAAGGGGCCGCATGCTGACCTGACAAGCTCAGGGGAGGCCTGCATGGCAGTTTTGCAGACTCGGAGACCTAAAGTCACCACAAAGGATGGCCTGAAATTAAACGTTAACTAAAGCAGGTATGGTGGGCAGTTACGTCCTAAGCCGATATCTTCACTGACAAGGTCAACCTTTACCGTAACTGAGCCTGTCTGTCTTTTTGCATCTATGAGAACACACCCTTGAAGTGTCTGGGTAACTTGTGACTTCCCTTTTAATGGAGCCCCTGGGGCACAACCAGGTGTGCTGGGTCCCAGGACAGAGACCACAGATTCCTTCATCATCATGTTCATTGTTCCTGCACCCACCTAAGTGTGTGTCCATCATTTTACTTTTTATCCCATCACAGAGGTTTCCTGGCTTCGCTTAATCCCACCTCCTTAAATCTGTCACCAATGAATTTCATGTATAAATACAGATGTGACCTGCCATTCTCCGGAGCACTATCTCAATTCGTTGAGGTTCTGCTTCCCGGCATATGTCGACAGTTTGGCTCAAATAAACTCACAAAAATTCTTTACAGGTTTCAATGGTTTTTTTTACGTTAACATTAATTGGCGTAGTCGGCAGGATTCCAAAGAAGCTCACCCAGGACCATCCCTTGGACTTTGACTCGGTGCTAGGATCCAGCAAAGGGCCCATTGAGCCCGCCGGTTCTCCGCCCATTGGGTGAACGTGGGTGAGTGTTCTCTTGGATCCAGAACCTCCCCTTCCTTTGGTCGAAGGTCGGACTTTATTTGAGCTGTTTAAAATCCTTGAGGTGGAACCAGGGTTGCTAAGACCCCAGGTTAAGGGTTCACAGCGGAACCCAGGGTAAGGCAGGACTGGAGGAAAAAATGGGAGGCTGGTTTTGATTTCGGCTCTTCAGACTAGAATTGCTTTCTGAGAGTCTGAGCAAAAAGGAAAACCTTCGCTGTATAAATGGCTTATCTGGGGGGCCACCTTAAGGCTTGGTCTGCCGGGGCCCTAAACCTTTCCTGAGGTTTTAGACAGCCGGGAGAGAAACGGAGGCCACATTTGACCCACTGCATAACATGTCTAGAAAGTTTGCTCAGACTACAGATATTCAATAAAAATAAAGAAAATTAACATGGGAAATTGTGCCTCCAAGGCCAGAAGCTCCCGTGACCCCAGCCCTCATTTAATACTCCTGATGGGAAGCCTTTACTTGCAAGTACTTTACAGAAATGGGAAGATTTAATTAGAAAATATTAACTGAGAAATGGCTAAAATGCAGTTTGTTTGGGGTACCTATGTTAATATTTTGCATGTAAAAATTAGAAAATGCCGGCTCTGAAATTAAACTGGATGAGTACATGGGAAGCATATCTTGATTTGGAAATTAGAAGCTTCTAGAGAAAAGCATAGAAAAAATTTACTCTAATAAGATGAAAATTAATAAAATTTTAGAGACTGTCTCAGAACTATTCTGAAGTTAATTAATGTGTACACCTTGTTTTTCCTTTAGCCCATTGTTTGTTTGTTTTTTGAATAGTCCATTGGGAATATACTGAAATTCTAGAAAGGGGAAGTTCCTGAACCAGGTACAAAAGACACTGCTTTGGTAGTTTCTAATGCTGGACATTCTCTGGTGTAAACTTTGAGTGTGTTCTGTGCGCCTGGATGTTTTTGTGTCTTTGTTGTAATGAAATAGGAAAAAATTTAAAATGTCTTAGTATTAATCATGACTTTGGGGAAAATACGCCATTTGAGTCATTTGCTGAAACTTCCCCCAAGCAGGGTGTGGGGAAGGGGAGAAGGGAACACATGGCGGTCCAATATGGACGCCTCCTCCCCGAGTATTCTGATTTAAAATCTCCTTCTCGTAATTGAAAAGTTTCACAAAATTTAAAAATGCGTCTGGTACTTCTGTTCACAGGTAAAGAGAAAAGCTGGTTTAAAACTAATGCGCGCAATTGTCCTGTTTTTGGACATTTAGGTAGAGTTTTGAACTAGAGTCTCTAAACACGTGTACAGAATAAAACCCAAGACTGATTATTTCCTAAGGAAAATGGCGAATTTTACCCAGGTAAGCAATGCAGGCCTGTTCTAGCAACAAGCCTCCAAAAGAAAATTCAGTAAGATTGCCTCTGTTACAAAATTTGCCAAAGTAAATGCCTTAATAATAATAATTGGATTTGAACCTCAAGAAATTATGTAGCTACAAGTTTGCTTCTGGACTTTCCCCAGAGAAAAATGGTCGTTTTAAAGTCAAGGGCTGGGCCAGGCCTGTTTGCCAGCCTCAGGTGTGGTTTTCCAGAGCTGCTGGGAACTTGAGACCTTAAAGTTTACTGAATCAAACGATAAAACTTATGTCTAGGTATTTTGAAGTGACATAATACATAATATTGATCTGAGTGTGCCTCGTACGAAATCTAGGGAGTGGAATTGAATCTGTTGGTTGATTGTGTCTTATATTTTTGAAGTTTATTCTTAAAAATGTTACTGATTAAGAAATGCTAAATATTTGACTTGCCAGCTAAAAGTTTAAGGTTTGGATTGAATTGGGAGAAATTGTGTAGTTGTGGTAGCTAGATGCCTAAAATGTAGAAATTTTTAAGAAAATAACTGGCTTTCTCTGAAATAATTAGGAATTCAAAAAATGCTGCTTATTGGTCTGATTAAAAGGAGGATTAACTCTGTGATCTCAACTGAAATTCTTAAAACCAGTTTAAATTTAATTGCAGAGAACAGTGTAGACAGCCACTTTGGGCTGCGTGATTTGGCAGCCGCCATGATGGCCGCATGGCTTGCCCCTCCCCTGGGGGCCACCATCTTGAAACAGCAAAGGCCGACCCCTCCCTTTTAATTAGCCAATCGGGAGAGACCATGCGCCTGAGCTCCAGTCAGGAGTAAAGGGATGGTCACTGGGTTGTAACAGATTGGGAGTTTATGAATTATTTTCAATTCTGAAGACACTGCTTACAATAAGCCATGGGCCTCATTTAAAGGTATACAAATTTTATATTTTCCATGTCATTTAACCAAAAATTGTTGTCTTGGAATGTTAAAAGCAGTTTTTATCAAATCTATAACCATGCCACTTTTAAATTTTGTCATTCGTGGACAGCTTTATTCTGATGCATTTGTAGGTGTATGTTTAGAAAATTCCACGAAAAGGACTCTGACTTAATCTAAATTGCAGGCTTGTAAGCAGGTCATATTTTTGAACTGGATGAAGATTTATAGAACTTCAAGGAATAACTGAATTCAAAACCTGCTGGCAAATAATCAGGATAAACAAAAATATACTGTTGACTTTTAAATCTTTTGTTTCCCAAGTATAAGGAAAAGTAAAGAGCAGACATTCTACATTGTAGGAACTAACAAATTGGTAACAGATTCATTTCATAGTGCGCTCCTGGGAGAAGAAGATTTCAAAGATCATGGCTTACAACCAGGAGATTTGGTGTAGTGGAAAGGACACCAGATAAAAGACTCTCTCCAACCTCATTGGAGAGGACCCTACCAGCGGAGATCAAAGACTTTTCAAGGACGAGAAACAGCAGAGGTCTTTCAAGGATGAGAAGTTGCTGACCACGAAGGCAGACAGCTATCCCAAGACACGTCAACAAGGCCTGTATGCTCACAAACTGATACTGCTTGCTGTGGTGATTCAAAGTTTTTAATGGAAAATGTTATCTGTCTTTATTGTTTAAATATGTCTTTGTTGTTTAAAATTATTTAGCTAGTGAAATTTGTTTGTGTCTCTTAAAAAAAAATATGAATGTATTGCTAATCTGAGGAATGTTAATTATTTACATGTCACCTAAAAATTAAGGCTAAGAGTTCTAACTAACTGGAAAGTATGGCTTAGGTGTGATGGAGGAAAAAGAGAAATACTTCATGGAAGGTCTGAGGCATGGTTATGCATTTTTGAAGGACATAGAAAGAAGGTTTGAAAGTGTGAAATTTGTGAAGGTTTTATATGTAATGAGAAGGAAAGGAAAAATGTTGAAAGAGAGTTGAATGCATGATAAGCCAGTAAGCTGGAACAAGTAGAATAGGGAAACTGAGCAGAAATCCTATCTTCCTTAAACCAAGAACACTTGGGAGTAAATGATTTGCATTTGCCTCCCTAAACAACGGTTAAATCGTTTGTCAATCTGATTAGTGTCATTTGCTGTCCACACCCAAGGACAAATGAAGTTAAAAAAATAAGCCTTATTTTGATTAGTTCTTTTAGAATGTATGTTAAGGATTTTAAAATTGCTCAAACCTTGCCGCCTTGGGTCCGGTTCTGCGTCTGTAAGAAGGGACTGAGTCAGGTTTAGTAGCAGGAGTGGAGAGGCAGGCAGGGCAGGAGCAGGCCAGAAGAAGCTGGCAAGGCCATCCAAACCACCCGGCCGCTATTGGCCAGAGCCGCCTGAGGCAGACCTCCTCCCACTGGCAACAGCTGACTCCGACTAGGACAGGCTGGGCTCTTTCCAACTGGGCCCCCATGAGCCGATGGTCGAAATGAAGATCAGGGGCCAGACTGTGAACTTTATGATTGACACAGGGGCAGAGCACTCGGTAGTTACTCAGAAGGTAGCTCCCCTCTCAGGACAGGAAGTCACCATTATTGGAGATACCGGGACCACAGCTGCAGACTGTCTGCCGCCCCCGCCGATGTCAGTTGGGCGGCCACCGGGGGTTCATGAATTCCTGTATTTGCCAGTTGGCCTGGTCCCTCTAATGGGCAGGGACCTTTTAGCCAAGATGGAAGCAGAAACCACTTTTGCCCCAGATGGCTCAGCACAGCCCTGCCCAGGTGAAGAGACCTCCCCAATGATCCTGCCCTTAGCAGTGCCGAGGGAGGAAGAATGGAGACTTTATACCCCCCAGGCATAGGCCCCCACATCTGTTCTTGTCAGGCCCCCATCAGGGGACTTGGGCGGTGTTCCTGTTATCTGCTCAAGATCCCAAGACTGTAAAAGTACTTGTTCACTGAAAGGGTGTAAGTGTGGATGTTTATTTGATGTTTGTACGTCTACTTAGGTATAATTATTTGTCCATGTAAGTGTGGAAGTCTGCGAGGAAAAAATGTTTGATTTAAGGCTGAATGCTCTGACCGATAGCAAATGCCCCAAGCGGCCGCTAGGTTCCTTTCCCAAAGGTGCTTGCTCCCTGTCAGAGGTGGAATCGGCCCACCCAACAAAATTTCTGTCTGTTTGCTTACTGGAGATATTGATTTGCTCTGTGATATTTCTATGTTGGGTTGAAATTTTGGAATTCTGGGGTAGATTCAAAAGTATTTGTGGATAAATAGGACCCCCGGTTAGTTTCCTGGTGTATTCTGGAGCAGCCTATTCAGTCTTGACAGAGCCAATGGGACCCGTAACATCTAAGAAGACACCAGTTCTAGGAGCCACCGGACAAACTGCCTTCTTCCTTGGACATCAGAGAGGACTGTGGACCTCAGAAAGAACACGATAACTCATACGTTTCTAGTCGTGCCAGAATGCCTGCACCCCTTACTTGGACGTGATCTCTTACAGAAATTACAAGCCATCCATAAGCTTGTTCGAGATGCCCTGCCAGTGCCACCTCGGACTCTGTACATCCTTTCCAGCCTGGGACTCGGTGTGGGTAAAGTTCACGACCCAAGGACTCACCCCAACTTGAAGAGGACTATACACTGTCGCCCTGCTGACGGCATCCAGACCTGGCTACACCACTCCCAGCTCCTGCACCAGGAAATGGCCTTGATCCCGGCAGCCAGCGGCTTCATCCGTGAGATCCCTAACCTGGGCTCCACGCAGGCCAGGAGGAGGCTCGATGCCCGCAGGAGGGGAACTGGACTTCAGTGAGGACAGTACTGATGGGAACCGTGGCACTAGGGCACTTGGTAACTGTAAGAACATTTTTTTTTTTTTCCTAGCCAGTGAGCAAGTCCAGGGCCAACGGGGACTAGATGTGCTAGGGGACAGGAGAGCAGGAACAGAATAGAAAATGCTCCTAAAAGAAGTGGGGTGCCAAGCTGGCAGTTTAGAAAAATTGATTCGGTCAAACTACTTGTAGTTAGGGGCAGTACAATCCCCTCACTAGTAAGGATGAGTCCATGATTTGACTCATGTACATAAAACCAGTGGGGAATGAAATATGGTACCTATTTGCTTTGTTTAACAATGGACAGATTACTTTGATTTTCTAAATTGTATAAGTCATCCCATTTGATTGAATGCCTTATTGGTTGTAACATGACTATCCCATTGATTGTGATCTTACTGGTTATCGAAGCACATTCTTCTGTACCTGGGAAACAGGACAGCACAATTATCCTAAATTGTTTTAGTGGCCACAGATGATGCGTTCCAGTTGACTCAGTGGTCCCAAGACCAGGACAGCGCATTTATTCTAAATTACCTCAATGGCTCTAGATAATGAGTTCCTGACAACTCGTGGTCTCAGGACCCGAGGCTCTAGATGGAATGTTTCTGTCAATTCAGTGACCCCAGACCCAAAACTATAACATGCTTAAATTCTGCTTCAGTAAACTGCTTTTTTGGGGGGAACCAGTTTCCTCATTCCAAGCCCTGGGATGTAATCAATACCTTTGTGATTTTTGTGTTCATGATATGTAAATGTTATACTAGATGCAGAAAAGCAAAATTTAAGACAAACAGCAAAAAGACTCGGATCATGATGGCTCAAAAAAAAATTAGAAATGATCCAGAATACTTTTTAACAAGGACGTATAGGACCTGACTGCCTCCCATTTACCTGCCCTTTTAAAAATAATAATAATTTGACCTTAAATGCCATCTAAGGTTATGGTCTTGCCCCATCCCAGGTGGTCCACCTGTTCAGCAAGACATGCTGACACTGAGACATCCTAGGAATGAGCCTTCCTAGCACCGTGGGACTCCGTTATCCAACCAAAAGGTTGGTCATCAATGCATCCTTTGGATTGATTTATGACCAAAAGGGGGATGTGTGGACGAAAGGGGCCGTATGCTGACCTGACAAGCTCAGGGGAGGCCTGCATGGCAGTTCTGCAGACTCGGAGACCTAAAGTCACCACAAAGGATGGTCTGAAATTAAACCTTAACTAAAGCAGGTATGGTGGGCAGTTACGTCCTAAGCCGATATCTTCACTGATAAGGTCAACCTTTACCGTAACTGAGCCTATCTGTCTTTTTGCATCTAAGATAACATATTCTTGGGATGTCTGGGTAACTTGTGATTCCCCTTTTTATGGAGCCCCTGGGGCACAACCAGGTGTGCTGGGTCCCAGGACAGATACCACAAATCCCTTCATCATCATGTTCATTGTTCCTGCACCCACCTAAGTGTGTGTCCATCATTTTACTTTTTATCCAATCACAGAGGTTTCCTGGCTTCGCTTAATCCCACCTCCTTAAATCTGTCACCAGTGAATTTCATGTATAAATACAGATGTAACCCTGCCATTCTCCGGAGCACTATCTCAATTCGTTGAGGTTCTGCTTCCCGGCCTATGTCGACAGTTTGGCTCAAATAAACTCACAAAAATTCTTTACAGGTTTCAATGGTTTTTTTACGTTAACAAAGTGAAACAGACTTTGGAAGAATTCAAACTAGAAGTAATAAAAATGTATCCCTAAGAGCACAGGCAACACAATCAAAAGTAGCCAATGGGACCCCTCGAACTGAAACTGAAACAACAGGAGGCCGAGAGGGAAGCAGCCCAGACCACGCAGAGAACTCCTACAGCGCAACAAAACCCCGCAACAAAACCCCGGCAGGTCCTCCACAGACACTTCAGTCCCAGGCAACACGCACGTGAGAGGTGCTCAGTGTCACTCCAGGGAGGGGCGTTGAATCCAGAGACCAGTTCACGCTACTAGGACGGCCCCAACACAGAACCTAGTGCTGGCGGGATGAGGCCGGACCCTGCAGACTGGCGGGGTGACCAGCACCCCCACTGGCAGGGACAGAAAAGGGAACAGGGCACCAACCCAGCCTCAGAGCAAAGATCCTGTTTCCAACCGGTTGTTGGTCTAATGTGGATGGGACACCGGGGGCACCGAGGGCCAACTGTGGATTCACGGGAAACATTACCGGTGAGTGCCCGGTGCAGTCCACCCGGGGCTGTTGGAGGGTCCACCGTGCCCCTCAGCGAGACCTCTGCAGCCCCTGCACAAGCGCTGAGAAATGGGAGAGCCTGAGTGTCCAGCGATGGACGAAGGGCTCAAGAAAATGTGGTCTGGCCTGGCTGGTGGCTCAGTGGTTAGAGTGTTGGCCCTCGAACCGAAGGGTCTTGCGTTTGATTGCCAGTCAAGGGCATGTACCTGGGCTGCAGGTTCGCTCCCGCCCCCGGTGGGGGCATGTGCAGGAGGCAACCAGTCAGTATGTCTCTCACACCGATGTCTCTCTCCCCACCTCCTCCTTCCCTTCCACAATCTGAAAAAAGCAATGGAAAACCATTCTCTGGTGAGGATTAACAGCAACAAAAAAGACAACAGGCTCTACACACAGTGGCTGTCGTTCAGCCTTAACAGGCAGACACCCTGCCAGGGGCTGCAACGCGAGGAACCTGGAGAACATGGCGCTAGCGAGCTAGGCCCTGTAGCCAGCCCACGCCCACGAAGTCCTAGAGCTACGCACATCCAGACGGAAAGGGAGGTGGTGGGTGCTGGGCCGCTGAGGGTTGGGGAGCTGTTGTTCAATGGTGCCATGGCCCAGGATGCCCCCATAATTCCAGCTGAAATCCTAGCCCCGACAAGATGGGGCCTCTGGGAGGCGGTAAGTCACGAGGGTGCAGCCTCATCAATGGATGAGTGCCCTTAGCAGGGTCCCGAGGGCGCTCACTCTCCGCCCAGCCGGCCGTCTGCAGCTGGAAGTGGCCTCCCCAGAACCAACCACGCTGTACCCCCACCTGGACTTCCAGCCCCCAAACTGTGGCCTGTCTCTGGTAGTGGCCGCAGCCTGCGCCAATCAAACCACTGTTTTGGCTATTCTGGGTCCCTGCATTTCCCTAAGAATTTCAGGATTGGCTTGTCAATTTCTGCAACAGAACCAGCTACAATTTTCTTATGGCTTGTGCTGAATCTGTAGATCAATTTGGAAAGTATTGCTATTTTAATAGTAAGTCTTATTCCTAAATATTTCATTCTCGGTTTCCTTTTTAATTTTCATTTCTCAGGTATAGAAATGTCTCATGTGCGGACTCTGTATCCTGCTTGTTGGTCTGGTAGGTGTGCGTTCCTGGGAATCTTCCACGTACAAGAGCAGTTCACCTGCGGGTAGCTTTGCGGTTCCCTTTCGACCTGACCAGACCCTCAGGGCGTGGCACAGCAGTGGCGAGAGGGACCCTGTCGGTGCCTGATCTCAGGGAGTCGTGGTGCCGTGTGGGTTTTCACAGACCCCCTGACCAGGCTGAGGAAGCTCCCCGGTTGGTTGAGTGTTTCCGTCATCGGAAGGTGAATTCCGCGAGTCCGTTTGCCCGATGAACCAGCCGTGCATTCCTGTGGCGAACCGGCCGGACCTGATGTCCTCGCTGCGCTGACGACGGCTGGCACCTGTCTCTCCTCTCGTGGTAACGGCCGCCGTGGCCTGAGCTGCCTGTCTGCTCTGGTGTCGGGGAGACTGACCTCACAGGACAGGCTTCCTGTCTCAGGGCCCACACCAACCCTCTAGGCACAGACAGCATTCACCGGGAGCCCCTGTCCTGCTTCTCCTCAGGCAGAGCCTCCTGGGAATCTCTACATGTTACAGGCCTGTTCAGTCATCACTGTTTAACCTACAAAACAGCAATTTTATACGATTCAATCCAACACAATTCCCGTTTGTGCCTGTGTCCAACTCCCCAAGAGAGGTCTTGGATCTTTCTCCCAATTGCAATCAGCTCTTTAAGGTTCATATTTGGTGAGTTTTTACAGTTTGTTATTTGCTTTAAATTCTGATTTTATCTCACCTGCTAAACCAGAGACTTAAGTCTGTCTGACCGAGGTCTGCGCGGCTTTTCCTTGGTAACTGGCTGCGTTTCAGCCTTGAAGACCATGGGCTCTCTCCAGCCAGTGAGCTGTTTCTCCAGCCGCTGACCCCCCCCCCCCCCGCCCCCCGTGGCTCAAGAAGAAGCCCTCCTGTCTTCATAACTGAAGCAGGTCCTGGCGAATGTGCAGCTGAGACCTGTGCTCCCACCAGCCGCAGGCCCATCCCTCGTCTGCAGTGTTCGCTGTGGCTTTCGGACAGTATTTGCTGACAGATGTGCATTTCACTTGTCATCACAAGTCTTCAGCCATCTCTACCAGCACAGGAAGGAAGGATTTCCCCAAAGGCATGAGGCCTTTTATCTTTCACGACTGAGAAACCTCAGAAGAGGTTTGTGAACATTCATCACAAAGCCGCAGACATCTCCTAAGGTGCTGGTGTGGGCCCGCAGGCAGGACGCACCCCGAGCCCCGGAGAGCGGCCTGTTCCGGTGTGTGCTGCCCCGAGCTGACCTTCCCAAGCAGGCACGCCCCACAGCAGCGGTTCAGACCTGTGTTAAACAGGCTTCTGGTCAGTCTCGGCGAGGAGTGATGACCAGTGCAGAAGGCGGAGCGGTCAGCACTGCGCCCTCCCCTCTCAGCTCGTGCCCGCTAGTCACCTCAGAGTCTTGCTGCGAGGCGGGTCCTTTCCAGAAAGGGCACCGAAGTAAAACACCGGCTGCATCTCCGAGTCAGCGGGCATGGCGCCCACCACTGCTGCCGCGGGCAGGGCCAGGCCGCCCCCAGCAGCCCCGCGCCCCAGCCAAATCCAACACAAACCCCATGGGCACCCATGTCAGTGGCGTAAGTAACACCAGCACAGCTGACTTCCTTTAAAAAGTGTTTACTGATTTGAGAGAGAGAGAGAGAGAGAGAGAGAGAGAGAAAGAAACATGGATGATGAGAGAGAACCTTTGATCAGCTGCCTCCACACGCCCCCTTCTGGGGATCACTTCTGCAACCCAGGCATGTGCCCTGACCCGGACTCAAACTGGCGACCTCTCGGCACAGGACAAAGCCCAGGCAACCGAGACACCCGGCCAGGCACTGCCTCCTTCTTATCTGTTGTTGTTTGTTTGCTTTGGGGGGATTGATCCTCAAATGAGGATATATTTTCCATTGCTTTTCAGAGTGGAAGAGACGGGGAGAGAGAAACAGCGATGTGAGAGACATCGACTGCTGCCTCCTGCACCCGTCCCCACCAGGGTGAGGAGCAAACCTGCAACCTAGGTACGTGCCCTTGAAGGGGAACCACACCTGCGGTGCATGGACCGGCGCTCTAACCACTGACCCACCGACCAGGACTACTTTTCAGATAAAAAATACACTTTCCATCAAGGTTGTTACTGTAGCACTTCCCACCCCACTCTGGTGTCCAGCAGGGCCCAGCCCTTCCTGCTGCGTCTTATAAATGAGGAATTTCTGATCAGCGCACCAAGGCAGGGGGTGCCTGCACTGCTGCCATGAGTCTGTTCAGACAAACAGGCAGCCTCCTTCCAGGCGCTGGGGAAGGCGCGCCCGCGCCGGCGAGGTCTGCACTGTGAGGGCCGGGCTTTGTGCATAGACCACGTGCCGGTTACCGTGCTGACCTTAGTGACCGTCATCACTTCCCGCCTCGTTGGCTTGTGTCTAACGGGTATATACATCCATCATTACATACATACATACATCATTACGATGTCTCATCCATCCTAACAGTGACATTTGCTCCTGTTTTGATTCTCACTGCTTTGGACAGAATTGCCGAAGTAATATTGAATAGTCTATTTTTTAAAAATATATCTTTATTGACTTCAGAGAGGAAGAGAGAGAGAAAGAGAGATAGAAACATCAATGATGAGAAAGAATCATTGATTGGCTGCTTCCTGCACGTCCCCCAATGGGGATTGAGCCCGCAACCCAGGCATGTGCCCCCGACCGGAATCGAACCTGGGACCCCTCAGTCCACAGGCTAATGCTCTATCCACTGAGCCAAACCAGCCAGGGCAATAGTCTATTTTTTAACTGAAGAATTTTTTCTTCTCTGCCCTCCTCCCCAGAGCTTATAAGCCCACGGTTAGAAAGACACAAAGCGGCAAATACAAGGAGATGGTGGGTTTTCCAGTTTAAACCCGTGGCCTCTGGGAGGGGGCACCCGGGGGAAGGACTCTGGGCAAAGCAAGCAGGTGCCCAGGCTGCTTTTGCAGGGCGGCCTCGGTGGAGCAGTCCCAGGGCAGCAGAGGGGAAGGGGAGGGGGCAGGGAAGGGGGCGCCAGAAGGGCCTGGGGACACTACAACAGCTCTGGTTCCAACCAAGTAAGACCAGAACCTCCCAGAGACAGAATGCAGGCAGAGAGGACCAGCTGCTGGAGAACAGGGTTCAGGAGGGGCAGTCGGAGCTGTCAGAGGGGAACTGAGGCAGCGGGAGAACCAAGTGCTGCAGCAGCGGCCAGAAGGCGTGGGCCCGAGCACACGCTGACCGGGACGGGCAGCTCGCCCACCAGGTGAGGAGGCTGTGCGCTGAGAGTGGAGGCGGAGCCTGTGGGCCGCGGTCAGGACTGGCGGCCAGACCATCAGCACAGCTGGTGCTTTTCTCCAGGCCGAATAGTTCACGTGTTAAACTACTCAGGGAAGTTACTTTTCGATCTTTATTGCTGAGTCTCACATGTGTCCCCTTTCTCCTCCCACTGACCTTCTAGCCCGTCCTGCCCGTGTTTAGTTGTTAACTATTCGTTCCCAGTTATTGAAACAGTAGATCGTTCCTTTTTTCACAAGTTTTCAAAATCAGGGTCTCCGGGTATACGGACTCTAGTGCACGTTGCACCCGACACACCCGCCAGCCCCCACCGGCCTTCACGGCAGGTCAGCCCCCGGCCCCCAGCACTGGGAAGCTCCCGGGCTCTCGCAAGGGCCAGCCAGCTTTGCGCTGGGGCTGCTGTCCTCCTGGCCTGCAGCTGGGGCACCGCAGGACCCGGGCACTGGGGGGCCTGCAGTCGGCACCTCTGTGTGGCTTTGGGAACGCCCTGCGTCACGGCGCTCCACGCGACTGATGCCAACGGGGTAGGATCTGCCAAGACGGCAACACAGCCACCAAGTCCTCCCAAAACACGAGCCCACGGCCGGCCACCCTACAGGCTCCCCGCCCTCCCACCACCTGGTCGATAAAGGCTCTGAAATGCACTGTCCATGCGTTCGGTGCCTCCCTCCCACCCCGGGAGCCGCACCAGGACAGGGACTCACTTGCCTTATTCTTTCTCACACTCCAGCACCCCACAGGCCTGCGCTGAGGCCCACCGAGAGCCTGGAGCCCAGCCTGCACCCTCTGCCTCACTGTCCCGCACTGGGAGACAGAGGCACCGACAAGCAGGGCCCGTCCGCGCGTTAGGGGGAGCACAGGAGAGCAGAACCCTGAAGCCAGGTGACTGCCGGCTGCGGCCACCTGCCCGCTGGGGGCAGCACCGACTCCAGCTGAGCCGGCCCAGCATGGAGAGGGGGCATCAGAAAGCCCTTCTTTCCTGACGTGACTGTTCGAGAGTAAGAGCACTTTACACACAGCCACCTGCAGCGAGCGGGAGTCCCCCACCCGCCTGCACTCCCAGGAAGGCCCCGGCTCGCTCAGGGCAGACACAGGCGGTCAAACCTCCGGCCAAAGGCGAGGAAGGTAAGAGGGAAAGGCCAGCAGCCGCAGGCTCAGCTCTTCGAGAAGCAGGCGTTTCACCTGCGCGTCTGGGAGGAAAAGGCAGTGTGAGCCATGCTGGTGGGGAGGAGCCAGCGCTGGGCAGGGAGACAGGCCGCAGGCTGGGAGAGGAAGGGAGTTACGATTCAGGGCCGTGGACCGAAGCGCAGCAGGAGTAACGTAGGGCGACCACCGTGGAGGGCGGGACGCCTGACTTTGTAAGTAAAAAAGCCTCCTGGGGAGAGAAGTGAAGACCCAGCCGAGGCCACCACCCAGGAGCCCGCACACCCACCCCGTCTGTCTCTTATGTCCACACTTCTTGCTCACCGGTGTTTCTCCGACTGGAGACCACATATCCCCCAAATACAGCCACGACCAAGTTTGGAAAACTGCCTGAGAGTTACAATTTCAGGCACGTAACTGTCACCCACATTCTCTACGACAAGTACACACCCAGGCTTTGGAACTGTAGGGCAGACTTGGTCAAAAGGCTGTCACCGATTAAAAGCACAATTCACACGTCTGACAGAGAAGTCCTACAGACCCACACCCCCAGCCTGCGCCTGTGAGAGGGGCACTGGGGGTGGGACTGAGCTGCTGAGATGGGGCTCCAGGTGAGGACGGAGGTGGGCCCAGGTGAGACTCCAGGAGCCAGGCCCCAGAGCCAGGTGGCCTGGAGACCAATGCCAGGCCCCTTGTCCGGGCCGTGGGGACTACTCAGTTGGGGTAATAATAAAGAAGGTCTTTAAAATACTGTTTGACTTCAACTATCTGAAGGGGAAAAATAAAATACACCAGAATATTAATAGGACGATTAGCAGAATAAGTTGGAGAATAAACATTAGTTACTTTTGTAATCAGAAAAAAACTATCAAAAATAAAATTAGTTCAAGACACTGGGCTAGGCACCCAAGTTCCTGCCCTCTCCGTCCGTGGAGGCCCGAGAGGCATGACCTACACCGGACACCCAAGGGCCCTGCAGGGTAAGAACACAGCCAGGGTCAGAGCATGAGGCTGCGTGTCCCCCCAACCCTCCTGGGAGCATGAACCAGTTCCTGAAGCCAGATCAGGCCCGTGGTGCTCACATCCGGCCTGGAGGCCTTCGAGGCCACACTACTGGCATGTGGTGGGGGAGCCGGACATCCCACAGCCCCACCACGAAGAAGCACCCGGCCCAAAAGCCCGCAGTCAGAGGCCGTGCCACCCGCCCACCGCAGGACCGGGCGCCCTGAGGACAGGTGCGCAGGGCAGGGCAGCAGCGCCTCGCCACAGCTTTCTCTTCCTGGTACCCAGGAGCCCCAGGCCCTTGGGCTGCAAGCGTGAGGACTCCCATCCCGCCATCCGCCTGCGGGACACGGACACGCGCCGGTGGAGCAGAGAAGCACAGCGGACCATCCCGGACGCGGCCCTCTGCCTCCCTCCTCCTCCCCTGACCCTGCGCCCGGGCGGACCCTGCAGGGCCATCGGCTCTCCCCCTCCCGCCAAGCCCGTGTTAACACACATCCGACCCGAGGAGCCCGCTTCCCAGGGAGACGTCCCCATCCGCTGGGAGCCAGTCCTCCAGGAGGACGCCAGCTCAGAGGGACACGTCCGCACAACAGGAGTGACCGCAGGGCCTCAGCGAGCAGGGGCAGCGGTGGCGGCAGAAGCGCTGCTTTAAAATCGCTCTACAAAGAGGTTCAGCTCCTGACACGCCGGCGAGCTGCCCTCAAGCGCCAGGCCCGGAGTCCTCACCTGGAGACGGCGCACGTTCCCACCAGAGGCTGAGCAGCGGGACCAGGACGTGCGGCCGAGGACGGAGGAGAAGCGGCTCCCCGCCTGCTGTTTCTCCTCCACCGGCCGGACCCACACGACCGCCGGCGCCGGCCTTCGAGCCCCTCTACCGGCTCAAACGACAACGTGACGTGGGCGAGGACACGGCCAGCAGGTGCAGCCACTGACGCGGGGCCTCGGGCGCCTCGGACGGAGGCCTCTGCGAGCCGCACGCTGACACCTGCCCGCCCGCCGACCGGGTCCCGCCCGCCCGCCCGCCGGTCACAGAAGAGCAGGGCCGAGCGCAGCAGCCGCCGGCGCTGAGGTCCCCCCGCGTCTCGCCCAGGGGACGGCGGAGCTCAGAGGACCGGCCTGGACGGGAGTGGACGCTCGGAGCCTGCGGCCTCCCCGCCAGTGGTGACCGCGGGGCAGGCCACCGGCCACCGGGGGGAGGGGAGGGGGCCCAGGGAAGGAATCAGAGCCGCTGCGCTGCTCGGCCGCCGCCCCCTTCCCAAGGCGGTGACCTTGACCTCGGGGAGCCCGTTCCCAGGGCGTCCGCTCCTTCCCGGCACAGGCCTCCCGCGGGGACGCGGCGGGCCGAGTGGCCACCCAAGGTCACCGCCCGCAGCCGGCGGCCGGGGCTGTATTTCAGGTTTGGTGCCACCCATGAGCTGCGGGCTCCCCTCGCACCTCCCCTCGTTGGAGACCGGAAGCCGGCACCCGCCGCCTCGGACCGCGCCGGGGCAGCTGGCGCCGCGACCCCCACGCACCACCCGGCCCCACCCGGCCCGCCGCCCCGGCCGTCAGAGGGCCGCTCGGGCCGGTTCCGACGCCGGGGCTCCACGGCGGCCTCGGAGGGCGAAGCTGGCGGCGGGCTGACCCGCTCCCCGCCCGCCTCGGGCCCTCGCAGGCCGGGCGGGACGGCCGCCCCGCACGCCAACCCGCGAAGCCGGGCCCGCCGCCCCGCCGCCGAGAGAGCCCGGCCCCCTCGGACCTCGCAGACCCGAACCCCGCAGACCCGCAGACCCTGGGAAGCCGGACCCGCCGCCCCGGGAAGCCCGGCCCCAGACCCGCCCCGCGGCGCGCAGACCCACCTTGAGGGTCGGGTACTCCTGCACCTTCAGGGTCATGGAGAGCTGGGCGGCCGACTCCTGCACCGCCATCTTGCGTCGGCCAAAACATTAGCGGGCGGAGGGGAAGCGCCGCGCGGCACGCCGGGTAGTGACGTTGCGGACGGGGCGGGGCCGGGGGGCGTGGCGGCGCGTCCGCACCAATCGTGTCCGCCCACCGGCCCGGCGGCGGAAGAAGGCGCGGCAGCGGCGTGCGCGCCAAGAGGCGTCAGGCCCGACCAATCACCGCCAGCCTTTCTTTCGCTCAGCCAATCAGCGGGGAGGCCAGTTGGGCGGTTCTCTCCTTGAACTAGGGGCCGGGCGGGATGGCCTCTTGGCCCCGGGCTGCTCCTGACCGCCGGGCCTTCCGCAGCACCGGGGGATGGAGAGCGACGGGAACGGGGTCGCTGGGGCTGGGCCCATGGGGCGCGGCAGTGGGGGCGAGTGGTGCGGGGCCGCCCGCGGAACAGCCCTTAGAGCAGCGGTTCTCAACCTGTGGGCCGCGACCCCTTTGGGGGCTGAACGACCCCTTCACAGGGGTCGCCTGAGACCACCGGAAAACACATATATAATAACATATTGTTTTTGTGATTAATCGCTATGCTTTAATTATGTCCAATTTATAACAAGGAAAATACACCCTGCATATCAGATATTTACATGACGATTCATAACAGCAGCGACATTACAGTTATGAAGTAGCAACGAAAATAATTTTATGGTTGGGGGCCCCCACAACATGAGGAACTGTGTTAAAGGGTCGCGGCATTAGGAAGGTTGAGAACCGCTGCCTTAGAGGCTGGGACCCCTCCAAGCATGACCCCTCGGGTCAGTGACTCTGCAGGAAGCAGCCCCTGGAGTCGGTGCCCCCGTGGCTCTGGTCCCCGGCGTGTCTGCAGGCCGGGGCCGCATGTCGGCGGCTGGGCCCCATTTCCAGGTTAACAGCTGCTGGAGTGGCATGTGCAACCCCAGGTTTCCTACTGGAAGAGAAAAGGGGGGAGCAGCTCCCAAATCGGAAATAGAGTTCATGCCCAGGATGGGGTGGGTGTGCTCTAGTAGGGAGACCGCACTGAGTCCGCTCTCGGGGCTTTTTTATCCTTTTCTGCGGCGAGAATCTTGGGGTTTCAGCAGAATGTTCATCAGCTTCCCAGGTGCACTTTCAACGTTGATGCCTCAAAATGAGCATATGGGGGCGCGCAGGTGGGGCGCCCAGCCAGGCCTGGGACGGGGCAGGAGGAGCTGGAGCCGGCCACCCCTCCCCGCTGGGCACCACGGACATTTATACCCCCTGGCTTCACAGCGCCTCCTCTGACGTCACCCCGCGCCCCAGCCCGTTGTGGGGGGGCTCTCCCGGGCCCCTTCCCCACCCTCCCACCCGCACCTGCCTTAACCCCCTGCTGCGCCAGGCCCCCTCTACCCGGACCCGGAGCCTCCACGTCCTGGGGGCAACCACGGAGTGGGAAACCCGAGAGCTGGCGGTGCAGGCGGTGCTGGCGGTGCGCCCTGTGGGCGCGTCCTTGCCCCGGGGTTTCCATGGTGATCGCGGCCCGGGCCTGACGCTGCAGCGCTTCTCCCATCTGATGGCCTAGACCTCGGAGAAAGATGGTCAGCGCTGGCAGGCTGCAGGTGCCTGGGGCCAGGACACAGGAGGCGGCACTGCCGGGAGGGGAGGGCCCGGGGACAGCACCCACCGCCCTCCTGCCCAGCGCCCTTGGCTCCACCACCGCGCCCTCCGCGCCCTCCGTGCCCTCAAGGAAAATGTCAGTCTCGCTCGCTGCTGGGCTGCTGTGTCCCTTTCGAAGACGACGCCTTCGTCCCCAGAGACAATCCATTCTGTACCTGGACTTGGGGTCCTAGACCTGCTGTTGGTCTTTCCCAGCACCCATTTCCCTCTAAACGGGTGACGCTAAACTGCGCAGGCACCGGTCAGTGTCAGCTGTCCTGGCCTCCGCGGGCAGTGGGCTCAGGCAGAGGCAGTCCCGGGGACGCCCGCTGACGGGGACACTTATCACGGTCCTCCCTTTCCTCTTGGCTGGGCCTGGCTCGGGGCGGCGGGCCCTGGACCCCGTTCCAGTCAATAGAGCCTGAGGGGGTGCCAGCTGAGGAGGCAGGTGGGTTCCGGGGTGTCCTGTTTTTCACTAAAAGGCAGATGGCAGGGACCCGTCATGGCTCTTTGCCTCTGACCTGCGAAGGTGAACATGTGATGTTAGGATCTGTAGCAGCAAAAGTGAGACCTTGAGAAGTAAAGAGAGCCCCAGGGGAACCGGTGCAAAGGTGGTCTCCGCTGACCGGACCGGACGGGTGATCCTCGGGGAGCCTCCTGGCTCTGGACGGCTCCTTGGGAGACGACCATCGCCCGGCATTCCGGTGCATGAAGCAGAAGGCGCCCTAGCCGACCCATTTCTTCCCCAGCGTCGCCTGGGTACTCCTCGTGCCGAGCCCACCTTCTCGCTTCCAGGGTTTGCAGTTCTCTGGCCGAGACACAGGCCACGGACAAAGCCGTGCCTCCTTCCTCTGTGCCCTCCTGTCCTGCGCCTCACTGCCTGCAGGGGCGGGTGCTAAAAAAGTGGGTGATGAGGGGATGGGCTTTCTGCTTCCAGTGGAGTCCGGAGGGTCCCCAGGGCGTGCAGGGTGGGGCCAGGGGCCGTGGGGTGTGTGCTGTGGCAGCTCAGGAGGGGTCCTCCCACCTTGGGCTGCCGTGGCCCCATTTCCTGCCGACTCAACGTAATGACATTTTCCCGTCACAAATGCCTAGCGTGTTGGCGAGGGGTTTGGGTTTGTCCTGCGGGAGGAGGCAGTTGGCCACCTGCTGCTGTGGAGCCGGTTCTCCGTCCCGTAGGCGGTGTCCTCTGCCCTCCCCTTGGGGGTGAAGCTGCCAGCATCAGGGCTTCCGTCCTGGGGGCAGCCCTGGCTCCCCTTGGCATTCTTTGTGGCCCAGAGGGAGCGACATGGAGGTCTCAACATATGTAGCCCATCCTGAAGGGGCACCGTCCCTTCTGCTGTATTCTGGTCATCGGGTGGCCAGCAAGACAGTGGGTGTGTGAGTGCTGGGTGGGGTAATCGGGGGCTGCCCCCCCCCCAAGCGCCAGCTTTTGGCTTTGTTAATTCTAACGTGGGCTTTTCTTTCTAAAATATATTTTTACTTATTTCAGAGAGGAAGGGAGAGGGAGAGGGAGATAGAAACATCAATGAGAGAGAATCATGGGTCGGCCGCCTCCTGCACGCCCCACACTGGGGATGGAGCCCGCAACCCCGGCCTGTGCCCAGACGGGGGATCGAACCCTGACCTCCTGGGTCACAGGCTGATGCTCAGTTTGGGGGACATTTTCATACGGGAGCACCAAGTGAGGGGTTAAAAGCATTTGTTTCGCAAAGATACTAATTCCCCATCACCTTTATGAATCCCCCGACTTCCTCACTGACATGAATTATAAAAGCAAACAGACAACACGGATGCTTTCGGGATGGTCCCTGTCCCACAGACCTGCCCCTCAGCCCCGTGTCCGCCCCTGGGAGGCCTGGCCGGGCCCTTCCCCTCGTTATGGGTCATGGCCGGGGCACCCCGCTTGGGGCCAGGTCCCCCTGCACCTCGTGAACCAAGCACCCGCCACGCTCCCGGCAGGAGGTGAAGGCCAGACCGCCCGGGGCGGGACCTCCGCAGCCACACCTGGCGGCTCCCGGACGCCCCCCTCCCCTCCCCGCCCCGGCCAAGCGCAGGAAGCCCTGCTCTGCCTCGGCGGCCTCGGAGCGGGTCCCAGCGCTGTGCGCACCGGGGACCAGGAAGCTCGCCCGGCGCCTCCCGCCCAGGCCGCCCATCAAGCCCGCGTTTGGGGAGGTAGGTGTGCGGGGCCGGCGAGGGTGTGGTGCAGCCGGAAGGAGGACGCAGGGAGGCCCGGGCCGGGCCGATGCTGGAGCGGGGCCGGGGCGGGCGTGGGCAGGCGGGCCCCGGGCGGGGCGGGCGGGGCGGGCGGGCGCCGTCTGCAGCCGCCCGCGTGGTGCTGCGCGGTGCCCGCGCCGGGAAACAGGAGGCCGCTGGGCCGGAAGCCCCGCCCGCGCGCGCGCGCGCCTGTCCCCGCCCGCCCGGTGGAGCGGCTGCTGGCGCGGCGCGGCGCGGCTCGGACGGCGGCGCCCGGGCGCAGGCGAGCGGGCGGAGCAGCGGACGGCGCCCAGGCCGCCCCAGGCGCCGGGCTCGCGGCGGAGCGCGCCGGACTCATCGGGGCCCGCGGCCGCCCGCGCCTTTCAATGGGCAGCTCGCACTTGCTCAACAAGGGCCTGCCGCTCGGTAAGGCCGCGCGCGCGCATTTCCGGCCGCGGGGGCGGGGCGGCGGGCGGGGCCGCCGCTTTGTGTGCGAGTGCGCGTGCGCGTCGACGTGCGCGCGCCGCCGGCCTGGGGGCGGGGCCCGGGAGCGCCGAGCGCGTGCGCGTGCCGCTGCGTGGGAGTGCGCGTGCGCCGGCGCCGCCCTCCGCCCGCCACCGCGCAGGTGACACAAAGGGGCGCGGGTCCTCGACCTTCCCGACCCCGGCCTCGCCGCCCCCGGCATCCTGACCCGCGGTTCACAGTCCCGGGCCTGGCAGGTTCCCTGATCCCGGCTCTCCCAGGCCCCCGGTGCCCGCACCCCCCAGGCCTCAGGTCCCGGGGCTCGGGTCCCGGTGTCCGGCCCCCCAAACGTTAGATCCCAGGGCCCGGGTGTCCACCCCCCAGGCCTCAGATCTTAGATCCCGAGGTCCGGGGCCCCAGACCTGAGATGCCAGAGCCCAGTGTGCGGCCCCGGGCCCTGGTCTTCCCGGGGCCTGCCCAGGGCCAGGGCCTGTCGCAGGTGGAGCCCTCATCTGTCACTTCCTGGTGTAACTGCCCCCTCCCCGGGGCCTAAGGGCTCGGGAGTGGCACTGGGGCGGCACGATTAGCTGCGAACGACTCGCTTTGAAAAAGGAAGATGGTTGCGTCTGGCCCAGTGCGGTCGGCGGCCCTGCTCCAGCCTCTTGGCTGCCCGCGGAGGCGGCCAGGCTGCCCTGGATGCCGGGCTGCTTGGGAGGGTGCAGCCCTGAGGACGGAGGGTTTTTTCCTGAGCACCGCGCGCTGGGGGCGCCTTGCCCTCCAGCCGGGTGGTCTTAGCGGGGCCCTGTACTGCCTTTGGGGTGTTTTGTCCATTTCTAGAAATGTATGGAGTTATGTGGCGTCCAGCTCGTGGGGAGGGTGGCCTTCAGGGGGCACAGCCCTGCAGCCTCCGCTGGGTGCACAGGGGGAGGGGGGGCAGGCGCCCGCACAGCCCTGCAGCCGGTGGTGCCGCCAGAACAAACTGCAGGCCGCAGGCCCTTCCCTGAGCGGATCTGTTTCCACCTTAATAATTCAAGAGCTTTGGACCCAATTCTGTTTGGCTCCGTTCCCCCCTCGCCTTTGGAAGATGTCAGAAACAGGGGCCTTCGCGGGGCTCTAGGCCACGCTGGGGGGACCTGAGCTGGGCCGTGGGGGTGCAGGCTGGGCTGGGGAGGACCCTGGGGGCAGTTGGCCCGATGGTGGCTGCCTTCCTGCCCTGCGACTCCTGGTGGCCATCTTGCCCTCTCTAGTCCTTGTCAGCTCCCAGCCTGCTGGGCCGGGGCGCCCGGTGGGAAGGGCCGGGCGTGGCAGAGAGCGGCCGGTCTGCAGCCCTGGAGGGTCTGCGGCTTCCTCTTCCCGCCCCTCCCCGGCCCTCGGAGCCGGAGCCGGAGCCGGCTGGAGGGAGGGGCTGCCACACCTGAGCTGCGGGTGGGAGGCCGAGCTTTGTCTGGCTGGGCGCCCAGCCCTGCCCTCTGGCTGCTGAGAAGCCGAGACCCGGCTTTAAGCCGGCAGTTCCTGGAGCAGCCATAACCCGGCCCGGAGCCAGACCCGCACAGCGATGACCTCTGCGATGGGCTGGGGTTAGGGCAGATTCACTTCCTGTTGAGGGACGGGAGCCACCGCCATGAGGAGGTGAACTTGGCCGCTTGCTCGTGTGCCAAACCAACCTCACCTCGCTCCCCCTGCTCCCGGTGGTGGAGGGTCATCTGCACGCACGTGAGGGCCGAGGGCCTGGACAGCGAGGGCCCCTTCTCTTTGTATAGAAATACACTTGGCTTTGGGAAGCTGGGCATCAGGCTGTGAGGGGCACTGCCCTGGAGAGTGTCCTCAGAGGCCCCCAGCCACCCCTCTGCAGGAGAAGGCGCTCGGGGCTCAGAGCTAGGTCTGCTCCCCACAGCCCGCTGGTGGGTGGTGCTGGGTGGGGCTTCCTGGGGCCTCCATGGGAGTGTCCAGTGTGAGCAGCCTGGGCCCTGCGGCCTGAGGAGCCGGCTCTGCTTGTTGGTGCTGATGCACTGGGCTGGCCCCGTGTGCTGTGGCCAAGACCCCGCTGGTAGGTCCTGGTGCCGCCCGTGGTCAGGGGCGAGGCGAGTGAGGCACGTGTCCTGTGACGGCTCCCCTAGAGCGCCCAGTTCCCCGCTGGCGGCATGAGGGAGGCCCATCCCTCACTGTGGGACAGCAGGCTCAAGCCCTGGCCGTCCATGCAGGTGGGGTGACCCACGCCGCACTTCCGTCTGCCCCCGCAGGACAGGACCTCACCCCACGTCAGGGCTCATCTCCAGAAGCTCAGCCTCGGCTCAGCCAGTGGGCTGTGCACTGGCCCCTCAAGCCCCTCTGTCTCCCGAGAGGAAACCCCTCTTCCAGCAGAGCCAGGGAACTTGGGGGCTGTTGTCAGGCAGACAACAGGGAGGCCCTTAGTGCTGTTTCTGCCTATCGTCCTGGGGAGGTGGCCACAGACCTGCCAGGGCGGGGCTCTGGGCATGGGGGCGGGGCTCTGGGCATGGGGGCGGGGCTCTGGGCATGGGGGGGCCTCTGGGCATGGGGGCGGGGCTCTGGGCATGGGGGCGGGGCTCTGGGCATGGGGGCGGGGCTCTGGGCGTGGGGGCGGGGCTCTGGGCATGGGGGCGGGCCTCTGGGCATGGGGGGGGCCTCTGGGCATGGAGGGCGGGATGACCTGGTGAGGCTGGGAGTTGGTGGGAGACTGGACCGGGCTGGCCCGACCAGGGCAGGTCTCACACCTAAACCCTTGGGCAGCCTAATGCAACATGAGGCGACCCATTCGTGCCCCCCGCTGGCCCTGTGGCTGAGAGGACCGACTCACTGCCTGGGAGGTGGCCTGGGCACTGGCCACCGACTCCCCACTATGAACTGACCAGGTCGCCAAGGGGGGCTGTCCCTGTATGGGCACGTACCGCTGAGCGAGGAGACCTGCAGGCCCCTCGAGCCACTCCTGGACCTGGAAGCACGGCCAGCTGTCGGCCAGCTGTCGGCAGAGCAGAGCTTCCTTGATGCTGTTTTCATGAAAGATCGGTGGTGGGCACGGGGACCACAGGGCGCGATGCCCGAGCACCGCAGGGCCTGGTTCACCTCCGAGGGCGGCGAGGACCCTCGGGACATGTGCGCAGCGCCAACGCGTCACCCTGGGCTGAGCCCCGGGCCCCTCGGAGGGCAGGGACCGTCCTGGCCATCAGGCGCGTGGCAGGTGTGAGGATGGCAGCTCGGCTGCCTGGAGGGAGCTGCCTGTGGCCACTCTGGGAATCTCGGGAGCGAGAAGAGGTGAAGGAGTTGGTTCACCTTGGGCTGCAGGCCTTTGGGGGCCTGGGGGAGCCCCTCCTGCCGGGGCCAGTCCCACCGCGGGAGGGGGTGCTGCAGGCCGCCTCGCTGCTAGGACACGCAGGCCCCGTGCTCCGAGGAAGCCCCGCTGGGCCCGCCGAGGCCTGGGGGCTGGTTCCACCCGCTGGCCATCACGTGACCTGCGGCCGGTGTCCTCCGGGCCGCGTGCTGCCCCAGGCCCTCGCCCCTGCAGTCCCAGTGTCCTCTTGTGGAGGTCGGGGGGAGGGCGAGACTGGCCTCCGGCTGGCCTGCCGCCACCTGCTGCCCGGTGGGCAGGGCCTTTGGACAGCGCCCTGTCCCGGAGCCGCCCAGGCGTCCCTGCCCTGGCCGGTGGGTGGCGGCTGCGGGACTGACTCACTGAGCACTTCATGCCTCGAAGGTGAAGGTCCGTCATTTGCAGTGGAAGCGTTTCCCGTGTTCTGTGTCTGAGTCACGCGTGTCGTGAAGCTGAGTGCTGAGTGGCTGTGAGACTCTGTCATGAGCGGTCGGGAGGGGCCCCTCCTCGGGGTGTCGAGTCCTTCACATGGGAGCCGCTGTCCATGCGGAGTGGGCGTGGTGGGGACAGGTGCGTCCGGCCTGGGCGGGGTGGGGCATCCGTGCCTGGCACTGGGAAAGCCCGTGCCCGCCTGGACCTGCTGCCCTCCTGGCCTGTGAAGAGCTGATGGTGGTGACTCGAGGGGTCGGGAGGGACGGGCTCTGCTGCCACAGGGGTCACCAGGAGTGAGGATCCGGTGGGGGACGGCCTGGCGGGCCGGGGCCTCAGGGCGCTGCCACGGGGGACTGAACTGAGGCTGCCGTGGACCCGTGTGCCGGTGCGAAGCCCACCGCAAGGAGGGCTCTGAGTCCTGCGTGGCAGGGGCCGGTGATGCGGGTCGGTGTGGCACGGGGCCCACAGGGAACAGAGGGAGATGCTTCCAGGTGTGGAGGCCTGGGGAGCAGCCCGTCCTCGACGCCTGGGACGCATGGCTGCACCTGCTGCGGCTGCGGCTGCGGCTGCGGCTGGCTGTCCTCACCTGGCTTCCCGGGAGGGTGAGGGCTGTGCACATCCATGGGGCCATCCCGGCTGTGGTGGGGCCAGGCTGCCCGGTCTCCCCGGGGTGGGGACAGGGCCCTCCTGTGGAGCCTGCCCGGCGCGGGCCCCAGGGCCGCCTGGTGTCACGGTGCACACCTGCGTGCTGCAGCAGCCTGTCTGGTCAGCCCTGTGTCCGTTCCCAGCCCGGAACCGCCTCACGCTGGTCCCTGACGGTGTGAGCCCTCCGTGCCCTCGGGCCCTGGCCACCTTCCGGTCACTGCCCGGGCAGAGCTGTGCAGGCAGCGCTTTGGGGAGAGCGGCTGAACGGAGTGCCGGTCCCTGGTGCTGCCCGGGAGGCCAGTGGTGCGTGTGCTGACCTGGGGAAGCGCCCACCGGGCTCACTGTGGGGACTGGCGTCCCTGTCGGGGCTGCACCTGCGGCCCCTCCGCGGTGGCCGTGCTGGAAGTCTCAGGCCAGGGAGCTATAGGAACCTGAGGTAGAAGCTTGCAGAACTGGCTGCAGACCTGCTCCCTCGCCTCCTGGTTCATGGGCACCGGTGGCTCCGGGTGGGGACAGAGCTCTGGGGGGGTCCCGGGTACATGGAGGGGACATCGGCTGGACGTCAGGGCAGGCCTCGCGCAGTGTCTCCGTCCTGGCCACATCCCCGCGGTCACTCCCTCGCCAGCGTAAGGCCCCGCCCCGGCCGGCGTGGACCGAGCTCCGCCTGGTGCAGTGCCGGCGTGTGACCCCCGGCAGCCCTCGGCGGCGTTAACGTGTCTCTTGTGTTTGATTTTTAGTCAGACTCTGAGCCTGGCGCGGGCGCCGGTGGCTGCCGTGGACCCGGAGCCTAAGAGCTTTGGTTCAAGACAATTAAGACGTGGGATGAGGATCCAGTGACAGGACGCAGTTCTGCCTGGGGATTCGAAGATAAAGCGTGTTGCAAAGTCGAATTCATGGTCGTGGAAGCCGAGCCCATTTTAGGCAATGTCAGGTTGGTAGGGGAGTCGGAGTGGAGGCAGTTCTAACCCTCCCTGCCTCCGCAGGGGGCGCTGCACCCGGAGCGTCCCGTCCTCTGGTGCCGCCGGGGCCTACACACCCCGTGCAGTGGGTCAGGACACGAGGTCTCCTGTGAGGACGGCGCCCGCTGCTGTGGTGGCTGCTGTGCTGGGTTTCTGTGGGGAAGCGTCAGGGAGGGGGTGCTCAGACCGTGCGCAGGGGGTGGCCCTGGGGCTGATGGACACCTGCAGTCCCGCCGGCCACCCAGCCCCTGGCAGGCGGACGCCGTGTCTGCTCTGGTGTCGGTGGCCTCAGTGCTGGTGAGGGTGTCGCTGCTGAGCCGTTCCTGCACCACCTTGATGGTCCCGGCCCCCCAGCCCCCCACCCCCACACGTGGCCGTGGGCCAAGAGCCCTGATGCTGAGCGCGGGCAGCCTGCTTCTCAGTCGCGGCGTCCTGGTCCCAGCTGGGCCTCCGGCACCCGGTGCCTCACCGCGGCCTCAGGTCCAGGCAGCAGGGTCAGACTGCCGCCTGCTCTGCCCGTGGCCCGAGGACCCTGCACGTGTGGGTGTGGGTGTGTCGTGTGGATCGTGTGGATCTGCTGGCATGGGAGGAGGTGCTGACCAAGTCACTTAGCAACGGCAGCGGGAACCTAATTCTCGCGGAAACGAAAGTGACTGCTCTCAGGTGGAGCCGGAGGCGGGCCTGGCGTGTTGCTCTCTCCGCTGCGCGGGCGGCGGGCGGGCCTGAAGCAGTGGTCTGGCCTTGCAGACCCCACGTGGGCCGCTGGCCGCGAGGCTCGGCATCTCCGCACCATTGCTGTTTGTGAAGGCGGTGGGTGGGCAGCGCCCGCGGGAGTAGTGGCCGTGATGGGCGGGTGGCAGTGGGGGCTGGCGGTCACCCCCTGCTGGCTGCTCATCCTGAGCCCTGGACGCTGGCCCGTGCGGGGGGCTCCTGCCAGGAGGCGGGGGTGGCCTGGGAAGCCGTGTCCCCTTAGCCCAGAGTGCGGAGCAGCTGCCTCACTCGGGAGGAGCTGGCTTTCGTAACTCTGAGCCCTCGCGTGTGGGAGGTCGGGGTCTCGCTGCGTCCGTGTCCACCCGCTCTGCCCAGCACCATCCTGCCGGGGTCGGGGGCAGCCAGGCCGCAGCCTGAGGCAGAAGGGAAACGTGTCCCAGTGTCACGTGGAGACGACCCTGCAGGGCCCGGGCCCCACGCCTGGCTGCCTCCGCCCGTGCGTCCGGTCACCACGGCGTCTGTGTCATGGTCAGTGAGCTGTCGTTTTCCCACTGGTTTCCACTCACATTGGACGAGGGCCAGGTGACTGGACGCGGAGCGTCGTCCCCAGGGTGGCGTGGCGGGCGTGGGGGTGGCTGGGCAGCGGGTTTCCCGGGCCGCGCGGGAGGCTGAGCGCCGTGTCTGTCGTTGCAGGCGTCCGACCCCCGATCATGAACGGGCCCCTGCACCCCCGGCCCCTGGTGGCGCTGCTGGACGGCCGGGACTGCACGGTGGAGATGCCCATCCTGAAGGACGTGGCCACGGTGGCCTTCTGTGACGCGCAGTCCACGCAGGAGATCCACGAGAAGGTGACCCGGTGCTCGGCGTGGGGGGCAGGCTGCAGGGATTTGGGCCATCGTTGCCGGCGGCACCGCCCTGTGGGGAGGAGGAGAGGGGATTCACTGTGCTGTCAGTCGTCTCCATCACAGCAGCTCTGCCAGGAGGCGAGCGGGGGCTGTGGAGGCAGGGCCCGGGGCCCTGCAGCCGCCCCGGTGTCTGCTTGGGGGTCCTGGCTCCCCACGATGGGAAGTGTGTTAACCTGGTTTTCTGTTTGTAGTCACGGCCGACTGGGTCCTTCAGAACCACCTTCCCACTGAGACAGGGAGGAAGCGGGACCCGGTTTTAAAAACCCAGCATCCGTGAGCCAGCGGCCGAAGGCCGGTCCTCAGGAGGGGCAGGCCTGGCGTGGCATGCCCGCTGTTCTGGACGAGGCAGCCTCGCCGCCGACGGGGTCGTGTGGGCCCCCTGGTCTGGGTCAGGCCTGGAGAAAGCACCACACGGAACCCAGCACCGTCTACGGTCGGCATGAGCCGTGAGCTCACGCCGTTGGCCCCGCACCTGCCCCCGCAGGTGGTGCCCTCCCCTTGGGAGGGGGCTGGTGGCCTCGGCCTCAGGTTCCTGTGGGTCGTTCTAGCGCCACGTTGTCCACAGCCCAGGTGGCAGGCAGCGGAGGAGAGGATTGCTGAGCGGAGACCCAGGCCGCGAGCACAGCCACAACCACAGCCACGGAGAACAAGCGTGAGCGCGATAAGGAACTGGTGGCTTAGAAAGTGGCAGCAGATTTGGGTAAACGCTGCAGAGGATCCAGCTAATGGGAGGACTCAGTGGGTAGGAGGGGCCAGGACAAGGACATGGGTAGGGAGAGGGGTCACTGTGGCACCCACACGCTTCTAACGGAGTCTCCGAATGACGGGGGGGGGTGGGGAGGGGGGCAGACACCTGCGGAGACGCGGCTCACGGTGCCCAGGGCCAGCGGCGAGGCCGGTGCGGCCCCAGGAAGACACCTGTGGTTTCCCGATAGCCTGGCACCTGCCTGTCACACCCACGGCCACACTTTTGGGTTTTATCCCAGAGAAACACAGCTCACGTGCAGGAAGGTTCCTGGCAGCCTACTCCTGGCTCCTGCCCCGAGACACAACGTCCCTCCCCCGGGCGACGGAGGCTGCAAAGGGAGAGAGCTGCCCAGAGACCTGCCCACCTGCAGAAGGCGCTAGGGCCACGGTGCGGGGGCAAGGCTGACGTCTGAGGGTGGGCGGTGCCCTGCTGGTCTCTCCAGCGATGAGATGCTGGTGGGCCACACGTGACTGAGGAGCTGACAGGCGATGTCTGTGGTGCTGGCGGCCCAGTCCTGTGTCCATGTGACTGCTCGAGTGACAGGTGGTCAAATCCCGGAGCTGGGCGCACAGGCACACGGGCAGGGCAGTTGGAAAGTGGGCGAGGTCGTCCCGAGGGAGCTGGCTGGGGACAGCTACCCTCTGCAGTGTTGGCCACTTGTGAACCCTCAAACTTTCGAACTGGAAAGACATCCCTAAAAAAACAGTTCATGGGACGAAAGAGACACGCAGATGGGAGATTTAAAAAAGTCATCGGCAGGAGTCAAACAAGTTTTGCCAGTAAGTTTGAATACTAAGACCAAACAGATGCTTCTTCTAAAGTTGTAACTGACCAGAACTGACTCAGCAAGTGAATCCCATCCCACGGGAGCCAGTGACAGCCCCCGGGCAGGGCCGGGCCGGGCCCTCGGCATGACAGCCCCGCCCCACCTGGCAACGGACAGACGGCACCTCTGCCCTTGGCGTCCACCTCCCGGAGGAGCGTCCTCAGCTCTGAAGCGCCTGCTGCCTGTGCAGGGAGCACCCTCAGCCAGGACGACGGCTTGCCCAGGAAGAGCTGGCCATTAAAAGGGGTGGACATGAAACGTTCATGGGAAAGTGGGCAGGACAGTCCAGAGAAGCCAGAAGATAATGGCAAGGATGAGAGAGGAGAGGCCGCTGGCACAGGAGCGCTGTGACCGGCTGCCCTCTGGCGTGTCCCCAGTGGACAGTCCTGGGCAGCACTTCTTTCCCGGGGGGCGGGCGGGGCAGAGCACCGTCCCTCTTTCTGCTGGAACCCAGACGTGATGGCTGGTGCCTCCGCCGCCCTCAGGACAGGGATGCCCAGGAACAAGACAGGAGCCCAGCTCCAGAGCATGGGGCTGACACAGGCTCGCTGGCTGCCCGCAAGGCTGTGTGAGGCGGGGACAGTGGCTGCCATGTCACTGGGTGGGGAACCCCGTCCCCTCAGAGCAGCTGGATGTCAACCTCCTCTAAGTGCTGCGGAAGGAGGCTGTCATCACAGTGTGTGCGGAAAGGCGCCTGCACTCCACGCGAGTTCCAGGTTCGACCAGCACCGGCAAAACCAAGGGCCAGCCCAGCTGCAGTGGGTGCTTGACAGCTGCTGGACGGCACGTGGATGGAACTGCTCGTGCAGCACAGGCTTCCTGTGGAGGAGGAGGGAATGGTGAGAGGAAGGTGGGCGCCCAGACGCTGCGTCCATCGGGGCTGGTGGGTGCTGACCTCACCGGGAGCCAGTCCCAGGACGAAGGCACTGGGCCGGGCAGAGAGGAGAGAAGTCCAGGAAAGTGCAGAAACACTTTGTCGTGGCGGCCGGGGGACTGCTGGGAGGCGCGTCCGAGCTGAGAGGGTGGGACAGAGACGGGAAGCAGCCCTCCCAAGGGGACCGAGTGGCCTCCAGTCAGTGGGCAAAGGCCTGGGTGCTGTCCGAGGTCCCTGGTCCGTGGGCACTGGAGGACCGTGGCGGGGAGACGCTTGCTGCCCTGAGACCAGGACAGCCCGTCCTGCAGGAAATGGGGTAGTAGAGGCCGTCTGATTGGACGGCAAGGAGCCGTCACATGTGGAAGTGCCCCAGGCAGGGGAGATGCGGGGGTTGGCAGGACCTGCAGCGGGGAGGACCCCCGGACACGGCCGATGCTCCAGGCCCTGGAACCGCGAGCCAGCAGGGGACACCCCCACCCCAGGCGCTGGGCACCGCTTGTTGTGGGAACCCGAGGGGCCGTGGCCCAAGGCAGCTGAGCTCTTGCCAGGAGAAATTGAAGTATCCACGCTGGTCCTGCATGTGGCTGCTCGTCGTGAAACCTTCTGGAAGGCTTCAGAGGGGCCCTGCCTGTGTATGTGGACTTGGGAGACCAGGGAAATGGAAAGAAGCCCCCAAAGCTTGTGCTGGTGCCCATCAAACCCTGGCTTTGCCACGGTGCCCGAATGGCACCTTTGGGCCCTGCTGCCATGGACCGTGCTCAGAGGCTCTGCGTGTGGGACCTGTGTCACCCGTTCTGGGGTTGAGGCACCGAGTTAAGTCACTGGTCACATAGCTGCAGGGGAGGGGCCTGAGTGGACATCGGCCTGGGCACCTCTGGGCGGCGGTAGGTCCCAGGGACAGACTCTGTCCCGGGGCCTGCAGACTTCCTCCCGGGAGGTGACACGATATCCGGGTGTCGCAGCTACTCTGCAACCACAGGAGCTGTGGGAACCTGCACGGAGAGTGGCCTGGAGGCCAGACAGCACGGCCGTGATGGTCCCTGGGCGGAACGGGCCCTGCTGTGGGCTTGCTTCTGCATTGGAGCGTGGCCTCCCTCCTCCGGCTGGGGCGGGAGCCGCTCTGAGTAGCGTCGCAGCCCTTATTCTGAGCCTGCACCTGGCGCCAGGTGATTCAAAATAGGCAAGGACGTGGGAAGATAACTTACAAGGCACATGTGGGCAAGTCACACTCGGCTATGCAAATGGAAGCTAGAATCCTGGATGGCAATTCGCATCCATCGTATTTCCCATTTAGTGTCTGCAGCTGAGCCTCGTCCTGGCGAGAGGCCACGTGTGCCCCACCCAGCCCTGCACAAGGCCTCGCTTCTGCCGGCCTCTCGCGTCTCCGAGGCCGGGGCTGCTGCTCCTCAGGCTCCATCGATGGGTCCACCTCCATTTCTGGGGCACGGCTGTGCCTGCCCACAGCGGATACCCTCCAATCTGCCCACCCTCAACTTGCCACAATCCCTCCTCACCAGCTCTTGTGACTGCCCCCCCAGTTCACACAGCAGAGGGAGTCCAGAGGGGGCTTCCTGGGTCCTACCGGCCAAGCCCTCCCCCACCCCTTCCCCCCTGTGGCCTTTGCCACGCTCACTGCCTAAGCTGTGTCCACCTCCCCACGCCCTCCTGTCCCCTCTGCCCCATGGGCACTGGCTGCTACTCTGCTGTCACACAGGGCCCTCCCCTCCCACACCACGTCCATCCTGGCACCAGAGGTCTGTGCCTGTGCTGCCTGACATCCCCTGACCCCCGCTGCCTGGGGCAGGGACCCAGCAGGTCAGCCACACACCCACTCAGCTGCTGCCCTGCCTCCAGGAGCTGGTCCCAGACCCCGGGCAGGAGCAGGCCACTCCCTTTATCTCACAAGTCCTGGCCAGCCCGGTGCCTGCAGGACCAGGGTCCAGGCCCCAAGGGAACTGTCTGTGTTCTGGTTGGCTGTCTGTCCAGCGACAGCCGAGGCTGTTGTGGGAGGAGGAGGTGGGCAGTTAGCCCTGCATCCCCCACGTGGAAACCCACTCTGCTCGCCCACCTAACGGGTCCCACGTCCAGGCTCTCCTGGGTGCGACAGGCTTCTCCCTCAGCTCACACGTGGTGCATGGGAGCCTGGGAAGTTGGGCGCAGTGGGCACTTGGCCTCCCTGTCCTGGGCGCCCAGGTCAGGTTGGCCTCCCTGCCGTCTAGGAGGCTCAGCCTGCAGGGCGGACAGCAGCCCAGGGCTCCACCGGCCACTGTGTTTCAGCGACTCGGGTGTCCTTGGCTGCAGGGCCCCCTGCTCCGTCCTTGAGGGAAGGACAGGCCCTGTCCCCCAGCGACCGCACGTCCTAGTCGTACCAGTGCCTCCGGCCCTTCTCGGAGCGGTGGCTCAGGTCCATGGCCTCTGCCCTGGAGCCCGGAGATGGGATGTTGTGTGTCATCCACCTACATCTGGCTGTTGCCAGAGCATTTCTCCCCCAGAACCCAACCCTAGGGTTTGGGCCCGATGCCCTCCTCGACCACAAGGGGCCCCCTGGGGAGCCAGGTGTGCTGGCTCTGGCTCTGCATGAGGGCAGCCGTGCCGGGCCCTGCCTGTGGGGAGGTTTGTATTCCTGTCCGTGGTTTGGCAAGGAAAGCAGTGAGCCCTCGGTCTCACCTGAGCTCTCGGGGGACACGCCGTCCTCTGGCTTTGGTGCCGCGGGGGTCTGGGCGCTGGACGCGGTGTCCTCTGGTGCTCAGCATTCTCCATCTTGGCGTCTGGTGCCCGTGCCTGCCCTTCCCATGCTGGTGGGGGGCAGGGACCACGGGTTTCCTGGCTGAGGCACCTGGTCGGCTCAGGCGGCTTCTGACCCGAAGGCCTGCTGCGCACACAGGAAGCTATGGGGCCCCTGGGGGCCCAGCCAGGGCGGGGCTGAGGGGCGGTGTCCACGGGGCCTCTGCCCGTGTTGGGCCAGGCACTCACGGCCGCCGTCCTCGCCGCAGGTGCTGAACGAGGCGGTGGGCGCGCTCATGTACCACACCATCACGCTGACCCGGGAGGACCTGGAGAAGTTCAAAGCCCTCCGGATAATTGTCCGGATCGGCAGCGGCTTTGACAACATCGACACCAAGTCGGCCGGGGACTTAGGTAGGAGGGGCCCTTTCTCTCTGCCGTCCGCCGGTGTCCTTGGAGTGACCTCCCCACGTTCTGTGCGGTGCCGGCTTCTGCTTCACAGCAAGCCTCCTGCTGCAGCCCCCGCGGCTTGGCTGCAGGTGGCCTGTGAGCTGGTGTCTTGGGGCCCCACGCGGTTGGCCCCCCAGCACGTGCAGGCTCCAGTGCTGCCCACGCCTGTGCTGTCAGGGCAGCTGGCACTCGGCCTCAGCTTCCCACACTCCCTGGGGCCGGCGGCCAGTGTCCTTGGGTTTCACACGCCCCGTCCAGGAGACGCTGGAAAGGCAGTGTGTGTTGTGAGTTAGGACATGCATGAGTGTGTGCACACGTGTGACTACGTGCACACATGTGCACATGACCGTGAAGCGGATTTAACGTGGACTGCACCCTGCTGGGCTGCCTGCCCTTTCCTCGATGCTCTGCTGTCTCTTCCCCTTCCTGTGCTGGTCACACCCAAGCAGACCCGAGGCTATAGCCGGCACCCCTCCCCCCAGGTCCTGGGGTCACTGCTGACACCTCCTGCGGCCGTGTCTCTGGGGCGGCACCTGCAGGTGGGCTGCGGCCTGGACACTTTCCAAGCTGGTGTCCTTGGGACCTGTCCCTGCACAGCTGGCCCTCAGTCTCACAGTTTCACGGCTGGGCTGACCGTTAGCCAGGGACAGTCTGGGCATGCCCTACTGTCACCCGCAGGCCTGGCCGGTGGGGATGCAGAAGTCCTGGGACCTGCTGCCCCTTCTCGGGTGGGCAGCAGCTTGGTTCCCACCTGGCCTCCCTGCACCCCCTCCTGCATTTCCCAGGGAGTTGGGGTGTGGCCCTTCCTGGGTCCTCATGCAGCTGTTTGTGTGCCCGGCCCCAACCCAGCCGCCGGGGGCCTCGTCAGGGAGACGGTCGACGGGAGACAAGGGGTGCGCCATGCAGGCTGCCGGGGAGGAGGGCGAGGGCCAGGGCTCAGGGAGGGGGATGGAGCCACTGGGGCAGATCCGAGGTCCTAGGACCTAGGAGCAGCGTTGCCTCATGGTGGGACCCACCAGCGTGGGTGAGGGCCACGTGGAGAGAAGTGGGGACTGAGGCTTGCATGGAGAAACTTGAGCCAGCTCGCTTTCCAGGGTCACTCTGCTGCTAAGGGGACCCGGTCAGGCTGGGAGGACGGGGACATGGGGGCACAGGCTTCAGGGGATGGGAGGATGGCCATGGGGGCTGTGGGGATGAGAGGGGGGCCCATCTCTCTAAGACGAAGCCTCCATTGGCCCGGGGAGCCCAGAAGACAGGAGTGAGACCTGTAGGTGTGTGGCTGTGGGGCTGGTTCCAGATTCTTCCCTGACCACGACCCCTTCCTGGAAGGTGGAGGAGCAGGCGGTCCAGCCAGGGCCCAGGTGTCCCAATTGTCCCGTCTCCTCCGTCCGCCCATTGGGCGGCTTTCCCACATGGTGGCCTGGGGGCATGTCCTTGGCTCTCACGGGCGAAGCACTGGGATGGCCGTGGTGACCACCCAGCTGTCTTGTGTCCCCAGGCATCGCTGTCTGCAATGTGCCGGCGGCGTCCGTGGAGGAGACCGCCGACTCCACCATGTGCCACATCCTCAACCTGTACCGCAGGACCACCTGGCTGCACCAGGCGCTGCGGGAAGGCACTCGGGTCCAGAGCGTCGAGCAGATCCGGGAAGTGGCTTCTGGGGCCGCCAGGATCCGTGGGGAGACCTTGGGCATCATCGGACTAGGTGAGTTCACCTCTGCCCTCACCGGACGATGAGGTCCCCCACCCAGAGACGCTGAGGGGTGGAGGGGGCTCCGCCCGAGGTTGTGCGGGCCTGTGTGCCCAGGAACACCAGCCACAGGCCCCACATAGACATCACACAGGTGCCCACAGGCCACACGCACACGCATGCTCGCCCTGCTGCCCTCCCTGCCTGTGGTGATGGCTGAGTGGACGTGGCCCTCAGATGAGGGCCAGGTGGCCCTGAGGTCCCTTCGCCACTTTGCCCGCCAGGGCTTGTCCCCAGCAGCGGCTGTGGGGGGAGGAAGGTGTTCCCGCTGCCGTACAGTCCTTCATTCACCCGCCGGCTCCCACAGCAGCGCCTGTCCTGGGGTGGGTGGCGTCTGGCCCAGCATACACACGGGGCAGGCCGGACCCTCAGCCCCACCCCGTGCGCTGCCCCCTCGTGTCCACTGAGCGTCCATGTGTGCTCCCTCCAGCCCCTGCACGGCCAAGTGGGGGGCCCCATGCTCAGTATCGGGGGGCAGAAGCCTTGGAGCCCAGAGGGTCTGCTCCCACGCTGAGCATCTGCACTGAGGCAGGGGGCCCTGGCCGAGGTGACGCCGGTCTCCCCCCAGGTCGCGTCGGGCAGGCGGTGGCGCTGAGGGCCAAGGCCTTTGGCTTCAACGTGATCTTCTACGACCCCTACCTGCCGGACGGCACCGAGCGGGCCCTGGGGCTGCAGAGGGTGAGCACCCTGCAGGACCTGCTGTTCCACAGCGACTGCGTGAGCCTGCACTGCGGCCTCAACGAGCACAACCACCACCTGGTCAACGACTTCACTGTCAAGCAGGTGGGCGGGCGGGGTCAGAGGTCAGGGCCGGAGGGCAGGGCGGGGGCCAGGCGGAGGGCCCGCTCTGCCAGCACAAGGCATGCACAGTGAGCGGCAGAGACCCCTGCTAGCTGGTCCCAGGGCCACCGCCCTTCCCCGCACAGCCTGCTTTGGACTTTCCCCACCAGTAGCTCCTAAAAGGCCGAGGCCTATGGCAGAGGTGAAGCCGTGGAGCTTTTGGTGTCAAGTTCCCCACAAATGGGGTGGACACAGGGACCGGAGGGTCTTGGGGCCGCCCGAGGGTGGAGGCTTACATCACAGCAGAATGTTGCCCTGGGCAACCCATACGCTCACCCAGTGTGTCCTGAGCTGCCCTGCACCCGGCAGGGCTGGAACGGGGGCTGCCCCCACGTGGTGGTGGTGGTGGTGGGGGGACCACACAGGCTGAGCCCGCGGCGGCACAGCCCCAGGCCTCACCGGCAGAGCCCGCAAGCCTGGTGCCTGTCTGGGAAGCGCCCAAGTGCCCTCCTGACCCCCCTCCCAGCAGCAGGGTAGTGAGGCAGCCTGGGGTGACTTGCTCTGGGTGTTGTTTGGTGTCTTCAAGATGCGACAAGGGGCCTTCCTGGTGAACACAGCCCGGGGCGGCCTGGTGGACGAGAAGGCGCTGGCCCAGGCCCTGAAGGAGGGGCGGATCCGCGGCGCGGCCCTGGACGTGCACGAGTCGGAGCCCTTCAGGTGACTCCTGGCGGGGCTTTGGGTGGTCCCAGGACGGCGCCTCTCCCCGCCGGGCACTCCCTCTCCAGGCTCAGGCCCCTCACTAGCTGGCATCAGCACCCATGACGTGAGGCCCGGTGCCCACATGCACCTCCAGGCCGCAGCCTCCAGCGGCCAGCCGTCCAAGGGCAGGGGTGTAACTGGGCTCCGTGTCCAGCCCATGACCCTGCTCCAGGAGGACCTTCCCCCCCAGGCCCGGCCAAGTCTCAGCAGGCGGGCAGCCAGCATAGCACCTGGGCCAGGACAGCTCTCAGGGCCTGCACCTGCCAGAGCCCAGCGCACAGTGCTGACGGGTTGCCCAGGTGTGCCAGGTGGCCGGCCCCCATGTGGCAATGTCCAGAGGCCCCACAGCCAAGAGGCCAGTCTGCGGCACAGGCCGGCCTGGGAGGGTGGTGTCCTGGAAACGGTGGTGCCAGGAGGGCCTGGGGTCTGAGAGCCAGAAGCTCCTGGGACCAGTGTTCCCTCCAGGTGAGGCCCCGCCCCCCGCCATCGGGAGCCCGTGGTCAGGTGTGACTGCCTTGAGGACCCCTGGGTCTGATGGAGGGTGGGTGCCGGGCTGTGGCTCTGACCTGCGCTCTGCTGTCCTAGCTTCAGCCAGGGCCCCCTGAAAGATGCCCCCAACCTGATCTGCACCCCCCACGCGGCCTGGTATAGTGAGCAGGCGTCCATCGAGATGCGCGAGGAGGCGGCCCGGGAGATCCGGAGAGCCATCACAGGTGGGCTGGGTGGGGCACCAGCAGGGCCCGGGGTCCCTCTGAGGCTCTTTGAGGTGAGCACTCACCAGGAGACCCGGGTGGGAGCACCTCCGCCTCTCATTCAGCTGAATCCGTCCTGTGCTGGCCCTGGGCAGGGAGCAAGAGGGACCCGCCCTGGGGGGACACCAAGGCCAAGGCTGGGGAGGTCGGCCTGGTCTTCCCTCTGGTCGAGCACGGGCAGCCCAGGCCTTCTCCCGCGCCTCCCTCATGACCCTCCCTCCCTGTCACCCCTGGGCTTCAGCTGAGGTGTCACCCATGCCAGCCTTGTAAGTCAGACACTTGTCAGCCTGGCCTGGGCCTAGTGGACAGGGTGGGGGTGACGAGACCGACGGCACCTCCATGCTGAGGGGAGCCAGGAGGAAGGGAGGCCTGGCTGGGGGACCCATGTTCTCGACCGAGCTGCCTCTGCTGGGGCCCCCAGTGGCAGCTGTGTAACACGGACACCGTCCTCCCCGTGCCCTGCCGCCCAGGCCGGGTCCCCGACAGCCTGAAGAACTGTGTCAACAAGGACCACCTGGCAGCCGCTGCCCCCTGGGCCAGCATGGACCCGGCCGTCGTGCACCCCGAGCTCAACGGGGCCGCCTACAGGTGAGCGGGCGCGGGACAGTGGTCAGGGACACAGGTCTCGGGGACGGCTCTCGGGGGAGAGGGGCTCAGCCGGGCTCGGCCTGGATGTCTGTGCTCCCTGGACCCGGTCGACACAAAGGTCGGGAGTTAGAGCCTGAGGAGGGTGGCCTTCAGGCTGGGTGGGAACAAGACCATGTGGGTGGAGGCCATGCTGGGAGCAGGGTCCAGGGTACGGGGAGGCGGAGGGGGCCCGGGCGGGGTCCTCTCAGCAGACAGTTTAGGGCGCAGCACCCTGCCCTGCCACTGGGCTCATGGTGGCCTCCCTCTTTTCCTAGCAGGTACCCCCCGGGCGTGGTGGGCGTGGCTCCCAGCGGCATCCCGGCCGCTGTTGAAGGCATTGTCCCCAGCGCCATGTCCCTGTCCCACGGCCTGCCCCCGGTGTCCCACCCGCCCCACGCCCCTTCTCCCGGCCAAACCGTCAAGCCCGAGGCGGATAGAGACCATTCGAGTGACCAGTTGTAGCGCGGGCGAAGCTCTGCAGCCTCGGTGCTGGTGGCCGGGCCTCGGACAGGCGCCAGCGGAGGAGGCGCCCTTGGGTGGCGGTGGCACTCCAGAGACTGTCCCGGCGCCCAGCAGCGGAGGTGGCGCCGGCCTCCCCGAGTTGACTAGTCCCGTCCTGAGGGCCCGTGCTGCCCCGTGTTTTTGCGTCTTGTTAAGCAAAAGAAGTTAGTAGTTAATTCTATCATGAATGTCCTTGTCTGTGTGCAGCCTTTAGAACATCACCAAGGATTTGTTTGCTTAGCTGTCACCACCAGGCCGAGGGCGTCAGCAGCCCTTCGGTCGCTCCTTCTCTGCGGAACGTGCCGTGCACGGCAGTTGGCAAACTTCTCAGGACTATGGATCCTTCCCGTTTTCTTTCTATGCCACACAGTGCATTGTTTTTCTATCTGCTTGTCTTATTTTTAGAATAATTTAGAGAAACAAAACCAAGGCTGTTTTTCCTAATTTTGGCATGAACCCCCGTTCCAAATGAAGACGGCACCGCGACATAGCAGCAGGCGGGAGCACGCAGTGCTGGCCCTCGGCGCTGTCCCAGGGGTGCGAGCGCGGCTCTGGCCTGTGCGGTGCCATCCTGCTGATGTGGTAGGCTAGCAGTATTTTGGTTAAAATCATGTTCGTGACTGTAACCATTTGTATGAATTATTTTAAAGAAATAAAAATCCCAGAAAGAGCCGGCACGCCCAGCCTTTTAGTGCTTTGTCTCACAGGACCCTGGGTCTCCGTGCCTGCTCTCGTGGCCTCGGGGGCTGGAGCGGGCAGCCCTGGGACACTGCGGGGCAGTGGTCCCCACCCTCATGTGAGGGGGCCTCGTGCCTGGGCACTGCTGCGGAAGGGGTGCCAGCAGGCGGAGGGGGCTACTAGTGGGCAGGGGGCTGAGCTCCAGCCTGGCCAGTGGCTCACCTGCTCTCACAGCGGCCGGTCCTAGAGCAGCTCCAGGCGAGTCCGTTCCGTCTTCTGACACAGCCGACTGCAGTCATGGCCCTGCTGAAGCCCTGTTGGCACCGAGCAGAGCCTTTGCGCGTGGGAGCACCCTGACCCCTGAACCCGCCCTGTACCCCATGGCCTCAGGATGCCCCCGAGCCCCGTGTGGCCCTGCACCCCACTCCGTTCCTGACCTCTGCCCTCCTGTGCCCCGGTGTGGCCTGGATTTGTGGCTGTGCTCACTCAACTAGACGGGCCACGTCGGCCTGCGCCGTCCTCAGCCGGACGGTTCCCTCCCAGCCACCACCCACTGCTCGAGATGCAGGGCACAGTCCGTGGAGGACACACCTTTAGCAGGTGACACGGGAGCTCACTGGGCAGAGGGCAACTCCTGGTGGGCAGATGTTGGGCCGAGACTGCCGAGGGCCTGGCACACCCTGCTCGGGGCCCTGCATCCCCAAGAACAAAGCATGAACCCTGGTGCTGCAGTGAAGAGGCGGTTCCCTGGGCAGAGCCGGGGGCAGGGGGGGGACCACAGGCCTAGTCCCAGGCCCGGCCCAGCCACCTGCCTCCACCAGGCTGCCTCTCTGGTCATTCAAGGAACTCAGCAGCCACTGCCCTCAGCTCTCTCCCCTCAATCTGGGGGTTCAAGGCCGTGGGGACACTGAGTGAGTACAGGTTGGGCCCTGGACAGGAAGTTGGGGACAGTCCCGAGCAGGGGACAGAGCAGCAAGGAAGCTCCCCCCGCCACCCCCCCATAACCTCAGCCCCGACCCAGCCTGGGCCCAGCCTCCCTGCCTTCAGGCCCAAAGAGAGGCTCCAAGGAGGCAGGTCCGAATCCACCAGGCGCCTGCTGCTCCCGGCCAGGCCCACGGGGCTTGTGGAATTGTCTTCCAGCAAAAACAACCCCAGGGAGCGCTGAGCCAGGCCAGCTGCGAGCTCTTCAGGGCTTTCCGCTCTGGCAGCCGGCGCTCCTGCGTGAAAAGAGCCATCTGGTGTGCTGGGCCGGCGCCCGGCCCCCGGAGGACCTCGGACCCCATGACCAGCACTGCTCCCCCGCTGCCCCGCAGCCTCTCCCCCGGCACCCGGCATTCAGGCCAGCCTGGGTCACGGGCACCGAGCCTGGTCGCCTGGCCTAGTGGCCCTGACAGGAAGGCATCAGCCCAGCAGTGTCCCCAACCCTCAGACCTGGGCACCGTGGCCAGAGCAGTAGTCAGCTCTGCTGCTGCACCCCGACCTCCCACCCGAACGCCGGCCGCCTGCTGCTCACTGCCGTCCTCTGCAGACCAGCGGGTGTCCCTGCCAGCGTTGCTAGACCAGCACCCTCAGCAGCTGCACCCCAGCAGCCAGTGCGTCTCCTGTTTATGACCACGAGCATCAATCACCTCTCCCACACGGGCGCAGACACGGTTCTTTTGTTGTTGTTAACCCTCATCCAAGAATATTTTTTCCATTGGTTTTTCAGAGAGAGTAGAAGCGAGGGCGGGAGGGTAAGAGAGAGAAACAAGGATGGGAGAGACACAGCAACTGGTTGCCTCTGGCCCGCACCCCAACCAGGGCCGGGATCCAACCTGAAACTCGGGCACTTTCCTGGAAATGGCGCCGGAGGCCCTCTGGTGCCCCAGCCCACACTAGCTCCTGAGCCACACCGGCCGGCCTCGTTCTGTCTTTACTCCCAGTGCCCTGGTGACGTCAGCACCTGGTGTCTGCAGGAGGCTGCTGTGGTCACCCCACTCCTCACCTGCCCGGTCCTCCTGTGCCTGCCCACTGCTTTTACAGTGGCTCAGCCTGGGCTTGCCCTTGGGCCGATCAGGGGCGCAGCTCCCCACAGCGAGCTGCAGGGGTTCACAGCCGCAGCTGGGAGAGTGCTCTCCCCACAGCACCCAGGCCCCGAGCCATACGCCGTGTGACTCACATCCGTGTGGGGGTGGGAACGGCCCCGCTGGGCCAGCTCACGTGCTGTCTCCTCGTTCCAGTGGGACTGCACTGCCACGTCCCGTGTCCCAGGAGGTACCTGTTCTATGTCCTATTTGGGAACCTGTGGCTGGACTTTCTCTCACTGGTTTTGAAGGGCTCGGTACTAGACCTTTAACCTACAACGAGTTGTAAATGCAACTCTTCCCTCGCTGTTCACTTCATTGTTTGCTTACACACTTACCATCCCTCTCTGCCCCTGGGTGGCCAGCCCTGGACGACAGGGACTGACCACTGTCCAAACACAATGTCCCCTCTCCCAGGAGCGGCTCCAAGTTCCTCGTCCCCACGCACCCTGAAGCCCCTCCCACCCAGATCCAGGGCACCGGCTCAGTGGGGGCCCTGCCTTGCCCAGCACTCTGAACACCCGAGTCCCCCGGGGGCGGAGGCTCCCTCCTTGCTGTTAAGGGCCAGGGGACTCTGGTCCATGGCAGCTAATGTCTGAGGTCTCATTGGGCCCAGCAGCTAAACCCCCTGGGGAGGAACACGATCCCAAATCAGCCGAGGGCCAAGGTTGGTGAGGGCCTGTGTGGGGCTCATGCGGCTACAGCTCCAGGAGCAGAGCAATCCCACATGGAGGCCAGGCACAGGGCAGTGGCTCCTCTCTGTGCTTGAGGGTCAAGGGCGTTGTTCTCAGCTAATTCCACATCCCGGGGCACTGGCCACTCCCTCTCAGCAGCAGGCCCTCACCTGCTCTGTCCCTCCTGGTTGTTCCAGCGTATCCCCCAGGCCCCTGTACACACAGCTCCCATCCCCACAGCAGGGGAAGGGCCCCCTCCCTGGCTGTCTCTGGGGAGGCCCTGCTCCAGGAAGTGGCCCTCCCAGCTCCTCCCCTCGCCTGCCCCCTGACCTGTACATCTGGCGTGAGCTGGGCCTCTGTCCCCTGGGGGCTGCAGCTTGGTGGGGCCAGAACAGAACGGGCCCTGCCCCCTCTGCCCAGGCACAGGGAGGAGGGGGCGCTGGGAGGGCAGGGCGAGAGGAGGTCCTGGAGCAGGGCCAGCCCAGCTTGGGGCGAGGCCTGGGCAGGCTGAGTGGAGGCCAGGGAGAGGCCATCTCCATCTCGGTGGGAGTCGGGGCTTCCGGCCTCAGCGACCCCATCTGAGCGGCTGGTCATGCCTCCCTGGCTTGGCCGTCTGCCCTGGGCACAGTCCCCTGTAGCACCCTGAGGTCTGGTCACCAGGACGGGGCAGCCCAGCTCAGGGCTGGGCGCCAGCTTTCCAGTCAAAGTGATGAGTGTCTCAGCAAATGGAAGGGCCTGGAAGCTGCAGAGGAAACCAGCCCTGGGCAGCCAGGCGCAGAGATGACGTGATGGGTGGGAGCAGCGGCTCTCGGCTCCTGGGTCACAAAGAGGGTGCTTAGCTGGCCTGGGCGGGCCAGTCGGACCAGGCTGCACCCTCACCTGCCCCTACCGGCCCCCTCACTTGTCTCCTCACGGCCTCTCCCTTCCCCTCCACCAGTGGCTGCAGACACCGCTCTCACCGCCGTACCCACAGGTGGGCTCGGGTGGGTTTGACCTTCTGTGCTCCTAGTGGGGTGCTAAACCACAGCCCTTCAGGGGGCTCCCCAGCTCTTCTGAGCCTTGACTGAGACCCCCCAGGACAAGGCCTGCTCCCCCTCAAGGAGCCCCTACAACTCTCTCCCAGAGGTGGGTCAAGTGCTGAGCCTGGGGGAGTCTCCTACTTGGAGGTGCCGTGAGTGCCTGCTGGGCATTGCTGTGTCTGGGCACTGGGGCACCCCTCCCCCAGCAGGTGGCCAGGGCCCATGTCCCACTGAGCCCGCTGTCCCCTGAGCAGACCCAGCCTCCAGTGCGCTGCTGTGGGTCCCGCCCCCACGGCCCTGTCACCCCGCCCATTTCTTTCCACAGTGGCCCACATCCTCCCAGCTCTCATCAGCTGGACTCTGACCCCAGGACATCGTCCCCATGGGAGGGTGAGAACTTTGTGTGGTCACCACTGTGGTCACTCTGGTGGCAAGAGTGAATGGACAGAGTGCCCAGCAGTCAGGGGGTGGAGTGGCCGTGTAACCCAATGGCCTGGTGACCTTGGCTGTTGGCTCCCTGCCCTGGCAGAGCTGTGGCAGCTCCTGTGGGCCCTGTGTTCAGCCCAGGGGCGCTGGGGCCTGGTTGGGTTTGTGCACTGGGGGATGGGGGAGGAAGAACCCACAGGAGGAGCCATCACACCCACAATGAGAACCACATGCTGGGCTGGCCATTCCCCAAGCCCAGGCTGGTCAGTAGGACGGGGCTCCCATTCCCCCCTCTTGCCTAGCCCCTTCCCCGTGGGGCTGGGGGAGGCAGAGGTCAGTGCAGGTCTCCATGTCCACTCGGAGCCTCCAGGAGAGCTCAAGGCTGGGGGTCAGGGAAGAGGTTGGTTCCTGCTGCCCCGTCCCTGGAGCCCCAAGGACCCCAGTTCCTATTGGCTGCTGAGCGCTGAGCCTCCACACCCAGTTAAAATCTGTCGGCTGCCCAGGCAGGGCCACTGGGTGGGAGCCTCGCATGGGGGCCTGGGCAGTGGCAGGCAGCCCAGGCATTTCTGGCTGGGGCGTCCGGGTGAGCGAGGACAGGTGTGTGGGAAGGGGCCTGGTGCATTGCACCTGATCAGCAACAGACGACGCCCGGCCCCCTGCAGCCACCGGCCCTAAGGCTGTGGTCCTTGAAGGGGCCACTGGTGACACATTGGGCGTCTTGGCCAGGTGAGATGAACCCAGCAGGCTCCCATGGGGCCCTGGGGACAGTGTGTGCTGGGCTGAGGCGTGGCCCCACTGACGGACATTCAACCTCCCATCTGTGGCTCCAAACTCTAATGCTCATCGAGCCCCACGTCCCCACCCCGGTCAGGGACTGTGCTCTCAGCCACACGGGCACAGCCAGTTCCATGGAGACATGGACGGGAGAAGCAGGGTCCCGGGTATTCGCCCCGTGCAGCTGCTGAGAAGGGGCCTGGCCTGGAGGACCTCCCAGGGCGATGCCAGCGCGGCCTTCTGTGCCCAGGTGCTCCAGCCTCACTCCGACTCCGTGTGCCTCCAGCCAGGACGGGGCACTGGGGCAGGATGGCCTCCGCTGGCCAGGAGCCAGAAAGAGTCCAGGACACCCTTCCTCCGCCCGTAGCCTCGAGCAGCCCCGGGAAGGCCCCCAACACTGCGGGCGCCACGGGAGAAGGCGGAGGCAGCTGCGCACAGCGAGTGCTCACCAGGAAGAGATGAGAAAGAGAAGGCGCCGTGCACACTTGTGTGCCAGGTGCGTGTGGAAGCCCTGAGGGCGCCGAGGAGGGCAGGCTGTGACACAGGCAGGTAGGTGCCAGCTCGGCCTGAGCGCGTTGAAGTGCCACCCACCGACCACAAGCACCAAAGAGTCTCTCTATCGCTTGACTAGAAGGTCACTATCGAAAACAAACAAGGGCAGCCAAGGACATTCTGGAGCAGAAGGCCCACGAGGGAGCCACGGCCTGGTGTCAGCGTGCCGTCTCGGACCACATCGCAGCCCGGAGCGGGGCAGGTGTGTGAGCGGACGGGCCGCTGTCCCCGACAGAGCGAGGCAGAGCTCAATACACAAGCAGCAGCATCTGGGAGAGGGGCCCTGCCATCGGTGGGACCAGTGATGAGGTACATGGTGCCAGGCCACCCTCAGGTGCCCACCCTCCAGCGTGTCCTCCAGCCGGTGGCGGTCACGGAACTACTCTTGGCCAAGGACAGAGCAGCAGGCATGTCTGTCACCTGCAGGGCAGGCAGCTAAAAACCGTTAGAGCGCAACCATGAGTTAAAGGGACAGAGACCCCGATCAGACCTCTCTCCAGAGGACACACGGCAACAGACACACGGAAAGATGCTCCACATCACCCGTCAGACGCCAATCAAACGAGTGAGCATCCCCCCACGGGAGGGCCAGAGCCAACAACCAGACGCCAGGTGCCGGTGCAGGCGCGGGCGGAGGGACCCCTCACTCGGCGGCGGGGGCGCATTGGGCAGACCTCACCGGGCGGGAGGCAGGGCACAGCCATCATGACCAAGGAAGGGCTCAGCCCTGGGCTTGTGCAGAAGGAAACCAAAGCGAAGGGAGCTGGGCAGGGACCAGGCCCTGAGCTGGACGGGAAGTCTCCTGTGGGGCTGGGCCAGGCCCTACAGGAGGGTCTGAACCATCCAGAATGTTCCGGCCTGTAGACCGTGACTGGTGGGGTCCACAGAGAGCTGGGATGCTTCGGCCAGTGGTCTAGAGGGCGGTCCATCCACCTGGATTTGGGTGCCCAAGACTACGCAGCAGGGGTGTAGGCCCCCTGACCTGGGGCCGAGGGTCCTCAACACAGTCACCACCACCTCTCCCCCTCCACCAGCCGGTGATGCCCACGCGGGGGGAAAGTGCTCACCCAGCCTCCTGCTTTGCTGTCCTGTCTTCCCACAGGCCTGCCCTCTGCAGCTGGTCCCGGGCAGGGGTGATGGTTTTGGGGGTTTGGGGATGTCCACACCTGGCCTGCAGTTAGCAGCCTTGGCTTCCTGCTGGAAAATGAGGGGCAGCCAGACCCAGGAGCCCTGATGGGGAGCAGCTGCCCACGGCCCGCAGCCAGCGGAAACCACGTTCTCCAAGCAGTGAGCTCACGGCGGACACATTCTCGGCAGACTGAGTAGGTCATGCGGCTGGAGGCCTCCAGCTCTGCACCCAGCTCTCCCAGCACTCCTGCCTCGGCCCCCGTCCCCCAGCTGTTCCTGAAGGACCTCCTGGCCACCATCTTCCCCAGTTCCTCATTCAGGGGCCTCTTACGTGTTCCGGACCCTATTCCGGGCGCTGGACGAATCGCCCTCCATGTCAGCAGTGCACAAGTCGGACCTGCAAAGAGCACTAGGCAGGCTGAGCCTGACTCAGCTCACCAGACGCCAGCTGCGGTGGCAGGCACTGCTCATGCATCCAACTCACCCACTCACACAACCGCCCCATTTGACAAATGTGGAAACTGAGGCACAGGGAGGCTCAGTCAGTACCAAGGTCCACAGCTGGTCAATGGCAGAGTCAGGATTGGACAGGCCCTGAACCTCTTCTTTTTAGTTTTAATTTTTAAAAATGTAAGGATTTGAGAGAGCATGGGACAGAAACATCAATTTGTTTTTCACTTAGTTATGCATTGATTGATTTTTTTTAAAAAAAGCTGGCTTTCATTTATTTATTTTTGCATTTCCCTCTTCTTTTTTTAATATATTTTTATTTTAGAGACAGGAAGGGAGAGGGAGAGAAACAGAAACATTGATGAAAGAGAATCATTGATCGGCTGCTTCAAGCCCGCCCCCTACTAGGTATCAAGCCTGCAACCTGGGCATGTGCCCTGACTGGGAATCAAACTGTTCATGGGTTGACCCGCAACCACTGAGCAACACCGGCTGGGCAATTGATTGGTTCTTGTATGTGCCCTGACAGGGGATGGAGCCCACCATCTTGGCGCGTTGGGGTGACGCTCTCGTGGACTGCGTGCTCCCGGCCGGGGCACCCCTCTTCTTCCCTTTCAGGTGCCAGGCACTGTTTTTCCACAGCAATTTGAAGGTTGCTGCATCCACTTTGAAAAGTTGGGATTCTGCCCTGGCTGGTTTGGCTCAGTGGATAGAGCGTCGGCCTGGGGACTGAAGGGTCCCGGGTTCGATTCTGAACAAGGGCACATGCCTGGGTTGCAGGTTCAATCCCCAGTAGGGGGCGTGCAGGAGGCAGCTGATCCATGAACCTCTCTCATCAATGATGTTTCTATCTCTCTCTCCCTCTCCCTTCCTCTCTGAAATCAATAAAAATATATATTTTTTAAAAAGAACAGTTTGGATTCTAACAGGAAGTGCCGGCACCCATGACCCTGGGAGCTGGCGGAGCCTGGACATCAGCCAGGACTTCCTGTGAGCTTCTCCCCACGTCCATTCTGCATCTTGTCTGTCCAGGGTTTTAGTTTTTATCGTTGAAAAGATTGCCTGGTCCCTTCTGAGACTGGCAGCCAGGTCGCAGCCGGTGAGCGGCAGTTGGCCTCCCAGGTAGGTCACCCGTGCCAGGCAGCACTCCGATGCCAGACGGCACCTGTGTTCTGGTCCCTCTGGCGAGGCTCAGGCCAGGCCTGAGGGACCTGCTTTGAGGTTGCCTTTCACTCATAGAAGCTGGTCCACACCTCAGAGTCAAGAAACATCCCATAAGGGATGGAAAATTGGGATTATTACATTTAAGGTTTCTGTTCCCCAGCAGACACCTGAGAGAGCATGGAGAGGGAGCCAGAGGCTATCTGCATCACACGTCTGCACCCTCTCTGGGACCCCACCCCACGGAGCTGGGTTCTTGGTCCTTGGACTGGCTCTAATTCCACAGGGATGGCCTGGGGGCACGGCGGGGGACACACAGAGGGGACACAGAAACCAAGGTGTGCGCAGGCCTCCCCAGCACAGGTTCCCAACGGCGTTGGGGTCGGGGTGGATGGAGGTGCGGGGGCTCTGGCACAGTCAGCCCCCTGCCTCCCGGACCCCAGGCCCCGAAGGCCCCCTTTCCAGGTACTTCCTGGGCTCTGACAGGGCAGCAGAGGCTCAGGGGCTGTGGGCCCCCCTCCTCTCCTTGGCGAGGCCGGGCCGAGGGCTCCACACAGGCCCTTCCAGGCCCCACGTCCTCATCCTGCATGTCCACGCCCTCGCGAGGCTTCGGGTTCTCCCTCGGCCGAGTGTGGGATGGGATGGGCTCACCAGATGGCTCAGCTGCTCCGTCCCCCACATGCCTCAGTGGCGAGATAATCCCTTCCCGCGTGACCACAGGCGGCCAAGCAGCGTTGCTGCTCTGAGTCAGCCGGCGGCCTTGGCAGCCCTTACCAGTTGGCAGGCTGACGGTGGACCCTGGGAACGGGACCGGAATTGGGGGCTTGTGCTCTAGTTTCGCAGTCTCTTCCTCCCCATGGACTTTCCCTCTACTGCTCCCACAACGCCGTGCTCCAATGACCACTAGGGCACGGGCTGAGTCTCCACAGGAAAACATCTTTCAAGGGACACGTGGCAGCCAGAAGGGCCGGCCTCAGTGAGACTGAGCAGAGGGGTGCACGGAAGAGGGGTCAGGCTCCCAGGGAGAGCCGGAAGCACCCGCACCCCCACACCAGCTCAGCCCTGGCGGCTCTGTCGTCCCACGCCCAGCAGGGCCAGCCTCCAGGAGGACAGGGAAAGGCCTTCCTTCCCCCACAGGACCCACCCTGAGCCTGGAAAGTCTGCGCAGGTGCTGGCGGCCCACAGCCTGTGGCGGGACGGCCTGGCTCCAGCCTCCTGTGGCCGACTTCTCGCCGGCACCATGGAAATGTGGGTCAGCGTTTGCTCACATGGCCCGGGGCCAGAGCTGACGAAGGAAGCACACCCAGCTGGGGCTGTCTGGGGTTCCAGCCCCACCCCAGCAGCGACCCCGTCCCCACTTCCTGATGCTCGGCCAGAGGGAGGGCCTGGCACACGCGGCTCACAAGATCACCAGGGCCCCACCTGGGTCTCTCCTGCGCCCTTCCTGCTGTGACTCCATGGGGTACGAGGTCGGGCTGGCTCGTCACCAAAGGCAGCACCCCATTCTCCCTGGCCCACTTCGCCCCACAAGCCTCACCCGGCTGGGCTGACCTGGAGGGCCCCTCACCCATAGCACCCAAGCCCGATGCCTTTGCCCCCCAGGGTGTCTGCACCCTCAGCTGCCTGGGCACCCGATGCCCAGAGCTCCACTCTCCAAGGGCCAGGTGCCCTGGAGTTGCCCCTGCTCAGCCCCTGCTGCAGGTCACGGAGAGCAGAGCCTGGGGCGTGGAGCCAGCGCCCTTTGCCAGTGCCCACGCCTCCTTCTAGGAACTCCCAAAGGCTGTCTTACAGCAAAGGAAGGAGAGGCCTTGCTCACAAGGATTTAAAGCAGCGGTGGCCAATTTAAAGGAATTGGCGACTGCTGGTTTAAAGGAAGGATCAGCTCTCCCCAACCACCCAAAAGTGAGAGGGAAGAGTGAGGGAGCCCCAGCATGTCTCATCTGGGGGTGAAGCGGTGGGGCAGGGCTGTGGAGCCCACCTCGGAGTCCTGGAGGCCTGTGTTGGGACCGAAGGGGTGGGAGGGTGGGGCGTCTTCCCTCTGGTGACCAGGCAAACTCCATGTCTTCTGCTTAGAGCCTGGGGCTGGCCTGGGGAACAGGGGCAGGGCCCCCTCAGGCAGATCACACAAGCCTTGCCTCCCACCAATTCTACTGCCAAGAAATTTTTTTTTAAAGAACACACACCCGTTTCTGAAATAATTTTAGACGTACAGAAAAGTTGCAAAAATGGTGCTGTCCCCATACCCTCCGCCCAGCTTCCTCTAACACTACGGCTTTATCCCCGCACAGCGCCGACACCTGTTGCTCTCAGTTGCAGACCTCGTCCATCCTTCAGCAGCCTTCCCATTCGTTACCCTCCCCCCCACTGCACAGCAGCCAGGTCTCCTTAGAACCAGTCCTGGAGGTTTGAGGGGCTGGTCAATTCTGTATTGGCTCTGCCTGCCAGGCCCCTGCCTGGAGTGAGGCTGGTTTGGGCAGAAATCCTAAGGGAGGAAGGGATGCCTGTCCTTTTTCAGGGGTCAGGTCAGGGAATGTGCCCATTGCCAGCATGTTTTTTATTTTATTTTTATTGATTTCAGAGAGGAAGGGAGAGAGAGAGGGAGAGGGAGAGGGAGAGGGAGAGGGAGAGGGAGAGGGAGAGGGAGAGGGAGATAGAAACATCAATGATGAGAGAGAATCATTGATCAGCTGCCTCCTGCACGCTCCCTACTGGGGATCGAGCCCACAACCCAGGCATGTGCCCCTAACCGGAATCGAACCCGGGACCCTTCAGTCCACAGGACGATGCTCTATCCACTGAGCCAAACCGGCCAGGGCTATTGCCGGCATGTTAATCACTGTGTGGAGCCTGGTGATGAGTCCTCAAGGTCGGCCACGGGGACTAGCTGGCTGGGGCCACACTCCCCACCCCACTGGGCACAGGCCCTGTGGATGCAGATCTGACATGTGGGTGGATGGGTGGCTCTGGCCACCATGTGCAATGAGCAAGGCTCAGCTCCCCCGGTCCTCTGCAGGGTGACACTGTCAGGCTTGACAATCAGAACATCTGATGTCCTGGACACCTGTGACCACAGCCATTGGCTGGCACCATGGCTCTGGCTGTGACAAGTGGTGAGGGTTCTGGCTCAGCCAACTAGGGGCTGTGGGAGGTGCAGCTGCCCTGGGGGAGCAGTGATGGGCGGCAGAGGTGCTGGATCCAGCAGGGCCTGGCAGGGCTGCCCTCCACTCCATCACCTGTGCTGTGTGATCGGAAATCTGGGGGAAGCCTCCTGTGTAGGAGGCTCAGGAGCCTGAGGCTGCCCACCCTCCAGCCTGCCTGTCACCCTCCGCCTTCTCAACTCCAGACCGTGAAGCCGCACCTGGAAGGGAGCCTGGTCCCCAGCGAGGGCTCAGCTGGGGCTGCCCCGGGAAGCGTAGTCTTCTATTGGGTGCACCCCACAGGAGCCCAGGAGATTTAGGCTCCTAACTCGCCAGCTGTGTGGCCTCAGGAGCTACTTGGCTCCTCTGGGCCTGGCTCCTCCCCATCTGAGAGCAAGAGTCTAAGGCCTGAGGGCCCTGTCACCACCTCTCATGTCTGCGGTGACACCGGGAAAGTGGCCACTGGCTAACAGACAAGAAGGTGCGTGGCTGTGTCCCAACACAGCATTACTGTCCTCATGCGCCCAGAGAGCCCGAGGGAGGTTCTGAAGGTGGCGAAACCGTGAGTGCTGGCAGAGGGCTCGTGGGTGCTGCCGCCATGACCACAGCCACTGTGGCCATGCCCTCCAATGGGCCTCCGCTCTCTCCTCTCCTCACCTCACCTCACCTCACCAACCCACGGCCCTCCGGGCGCAGCAGGCCAGGGAGAGCTCTGCGCCTGCCGACAGAAGAGGGTGTGACTCAAGGGAGAAAACACCACCACCAAGGCCTGCAGTTCGCACTTGCAGCCTGGACAGAGGACGGTGGGTGACATCCGTGGGTGCGGAGGGAGGAGGACTCTGCCCCAGACAGCCGGCCCGGAAGGCCTGTGAGCACAGGAGAATTAGTCATCCCGCACCCCATGCAAGGGAACACCCGGAGACTAGCAGAGTGGCCATGAGTCAGACAGAGGCTGCAGGACCGATGCCAAGATGGGACGACATGGAGGGAGCAGGACGGCGAGGAGCGGTGCGTAAGCACCACCCTGGTCTGGTCACAGTGATGTACGCCAGGAAGGTCTACGTGCCAGACAACGCGGACGCTGTGCACAGGCCAAGGGACAGGTAAAGGGCCCGCGCACGCAGGCAGGCCAGCTCGAGGGTCTCCTCACAACCAGCTCCTGGCATCTGAGACACCAGCAGATACCGATCGTCACAGCCTCAGAGAGAAAACAGCACTTGCTCAAGGCCACAGTGTTCTGTACTTATCTGAAGAAAGTATGTTAATCAAAATGATCTTATTGTAATCCAATAAAACTTAAATAACAAAAAATGTCACGCACATACCCTCAGTATTAACAGTCGGAAACTAAGAGACACGCCTCTAGGTAGCTCTCAGTGGTTCTCAACCTTCTGGCCCTTTAAATACAGTTCCTCATGTTGTGACCCAACCATAAAATTCTTTCTGTTGCTACTTCATAACTGTAATGTTGCTACTGTTACGAATCATAATGTAAATATCTAATATGCAGGATGGTCTTAGGCGACCCCTGTGAAAGGGTCGTTTGACCGCCAAAGGGGTCTCTACCCACAGGTTGAGAACTGCTGTCTTAGATACAACAGGACATCAAATCCGAAAAGCAAGCTGTCGGGAAAGCCACAGAAAGTAAACACGTCTCAGCAGAGCCAGGGGCTCAACTGACACGGAACTCGGATGCTGGGGGAAGGGTCACAGCGAGGGATTGTGTGCCCATCTCAGGAAACAAGAATGAGGACGATAAGGAAGGGGATAAGGAAGATAAAACCAGAAATTAAGTAGAAAACAAGTAAGTAAAAAGGAGACATAATGGTGTTCTTGCTAAAACAATGAAGCAGACGCCCCGTCCCAGGGAGGCTGCTGTGTGCTGGAATCTGGAGCCCCTCTGACCAGGGCGGGGGAAGGGCCCACGCAGGGGAGGGCTGGCGCGTGCTGCAGCACCGCCACTGCACATCTGAGCAGCTGTTTGACAATCTGGGCCAACAGGCCATTTTCCAGTGAATGTAAATGACCACAGTGACTTAAAACAGGGGAACAGCTGAACTGCAGAACACAAGAACCTGGGAAGGTGGTTAAAGGTGAAAGAATAAGGAGAGATCTGGGGACAGATGCTCACAGCTGAGGATGATCTGACCTTAGCTTGGAAGAGAAGTTATTCTAGTGTTATTTTAACTTTCCCAAGACAAAAAAGATGAAAACTCTGCAATTCATCTCATGAAACCAGTATAATTTAATACACAAACCTGATGTGATACAAAGAAAACGAGACAAATGTCACTTATAAATGAAGATGAGAAAAAAATTAAATAAGAGATGAGCAAAGAGAACCCAGGAAGAAACTGCAGGCCCGTCCATCAGGACTCAGCAGGTCTACACAGGCTCCAGGGTGGCTCAGAGGAGGACGGACGTAATTTCATTAACAGCCAGCACGGAAAATTCAGAGAACCCGATCAGTAAGTACTGACGAGAAACGTGGCAAAATCCAGCAACCATTGTTAATGACACTAATTAAAACAGAAGAAGAAATCAAAGACTTAGCACACAAGAGAGGCCACGCTCATTCTACACAGGAACACAAAACCGGCCCAAGACCTGCAGGCGCCTGGTGGTGCTGGCCGTTGCCATGGTTACTCAGCGTTTTCTTGGAGGGTCTAGCAAACACAGCAGAATAAGAAAATCAAACAAGTGACATAAACATTAAGAAAAATAGATAAAACCATTTGTGCTGATGACGTGATTGCAAACCTAGAGACTTCCCTTTACTTCAGTTTAAAAAATTAAAAAATCGGTAAGAAAAAGTGACACAGGATGACTATACAAAAGTGAGAAACGTTCACTCCTCTAGCAACAAGCACCCAGAAGTAAAAGCAGTGAGGACACCTGTCCACAGCAGTGACTGCAGTGAAGGCGAAGGTGCTGGGACCAGCGACCTGACCACAGGTGAGAACGCCAAAGGGCTCACTGCTCCTGCGCCCAAGGGCCCTCTGCTCCCACAGCCCAGGGGCAGTGCCCTCGACTCGCCGCCCCTCCGCCTCCAGGGGTTTGGAAACAGCCCCTCCAGCCGCAGGAGGTGAAGAGCTGGAGGAAGTGGCCCACGCCCAGGCTGCGTTCTCTTGGGGAAAAGCTTTCATGCCGGGCGAGCTCTGAATCGAGTCAATACAGGCAGCCGTGCAGCGGGGTCTTCCCAGAAACCACGGGCAGGTCGGGGTGGCAGCTTTCCGGGAATGCCTCTGGAATGTGTTCCCGCCCAGCCCTTTCCATCCGGGACAGACAGGCTATTATTGGTTTCCACCACGCATGCTGCAGAGCTGGACAGTGGGGTGAGCCTGGGTAAATTCAGCCACCTCACAGCGGCCGAGGAAGGGGAGAAATGGGAACCCTGTTCGCTGTTGGTGGGAATGCAAAATGGTACAATCACTGAGGTTCCTCAAAAAAGGAAAAGTACAACCACCACATGACCCAGCAACTCCACTTGTGGGCACATCCCCAGAAGCACTGAGCAGGGTCTGGAAGAGATCTTCGTGGCCCCGGGTTACAAACGTGGGAGAACCCACGTGTCGGTGGGCGAATGACTAGATGAGCAAACGTGGCCCATCCGAGCAATGGGTGTTGTTCAGCCTCAGAGAGGAGGACGCTGGCACAGCTACCACACGGTGCGCCTCGAAAACCTCCCTCTCAGCCTTTGAGTCACGAAGGGCGCACCCTGCAATGGCGCCCTCACACGAGTTCCCTGCAGTGGTCACATTCGTCACGTAGGATGGCGGGTGCCCAGGGCCGGGACAGAGGGGGAGTGAGTGCTGAGCAGGGACAGTTCCAGGTTCACAGGTGGAAGGAGTTCTGGGATGGGGTGGTGACGGCTGCCCAACAGTGTGACTGACCTAAGACCACTGAGCTGGGCACTGAAGATGGTAAAGACAAACAAACAAACACACCTTACGATTCAGCCCATTTTCTCGATAAAACCCACAACCTGCTGCAAGCCTTTGGCTGCCCTCCACAGGCAGCTGGTCCTGCGTCCCTTGAAGATGCTCAGGAACCTCGCCCTGGCTCACAGCCACCAGCCTGGGGCACAACTGCCTTTGTTTCCTGTTTTGCTTAAAGGCGCAGAACGTGTCGAGGCCATTGGGCACTCATGCTACTGAAAAAAGGCTTGTTCTGACCTTTTTTGCCTGTTTTCTCTTATGAAGGACGGGCATTTTCAGAAATCCCCACTTTGCCATGTTTGCTGAAGCCCTGACTTCCAGATTTGAATGAGATGCCGTGGTAAATGCAGCCCGGCACAGACAGACCTGTTCCCGGGAGGCGGACAAACCTGTGTTCACAGCCAGGACAGCACAGCACCCAGCTCTGCGGCCCCAGAGTGTGGCCTGGCCTCCTCAGAAAAGGAGCTGGAGGTCATGGCCATGCTTGGCCAGAGCCCTGGGTTCCTCGACCCCCTGCACGGTCAGAGGGGGCATGGTTACTGAGCGAGGCTACAGGCAAGGCCCCCGCTGGGATAGCCGTGGGGCTCCCTGGCTCGGCACCTCCCAGGCCCTGAACTGCAGAGGGTGTATCAGCCCGGGACCTGGGATTCCCCGCGGGTCAGGGTGCTCAGGGAAACCTGGGTCCAGAGTGGAGCTGAACAGGAGGGGGTGGGCAGAGTCCCAGGCAGGAGGGGCGAGGAGCAGCTGGTGGCTTCGGTGGCTCAGCCCCGTCTGTCCAGCCTTAGCAACTTTGTATGCGGCTCACACCTGAGGCAAACCCTCTGCCCACACTAGGCCAGCTCCTGGCCATGACCAGGCTCTCCTCCGAGCCCCGAGGGGATGCCTGGAAGACTCCTGGGAGTGCCCTGGCCCAGAAGGGTGCAGGGAAGATGCGGAGAGGAGGGGCTGGGTGGGGGCCGGGAAGGCTCGGCCTGCAGGACGAAGCCGCCCTGGGGAAGCTGTGTGCGGTCTGTGGTGTCTGACAGGAGCGGCCCTGGTAGGCGTCTGCTGAGTGGGTGAGTGAGCAGACAAACGTGTGCCTGTGTGACGGGCACTTCATCCCCCAGGAAGCCAGACACAGGCCTGAGTCTATGCCGAGAAGCCAGCCTGTCCCCCCGCTCACCCCACCCACTTCGGGCTTGTGCCACACCCAGGGAGGGCCCTGAAGCAGCCTGGCCAGGCCAGGCCTAGAGGGCCCCTGGGCCAGAGTCCACACGACGGGGTGACCAAGGTCATCTGGGTCCGGCTGGAGGCAGAGCGCCCTGAGGGCATCCTGGGTCTGGGCTCCATGGCAGGGCCACAGCTGGGGCAGGATGACGACACGGCTTACCCAGCGCTCCCCGCATGCCAGGCCTGTCCTCAGCCACTCACACTCGGGCTCCTGAGGACAGTAGGCCCAGGATGCCTACTGTCACACCACACCCTCTGAGGCCACCTGAGCAGCACAGACCCACCTCCCCACGCAGGAAGGCCTGCACAACTGCCCAACGCCCACCATTAGCAACAGCCTAGGGTTAGACGCCTTTAAAAACGGCAAACATCCTCTGAGGTGAGTCTGCAGTGTCCACTCTGTACGTACACTCATCTGAGCTACGGCAGGCGCTGAGGTCGGGGGGCAGGGGATGGGGATGTCCCCTGTAGCCGTTGGAGTCACAGGGGAGGGGAGCAGATAGGGAGCGTGGGGTGCAGACAGGAGTGTGGGGGTGGACAGTCCTGGCCTACAGCCACACCCTGGGCCTCACTCCTCTGAAACCACCTCAGGGGTGACTGAGCACAGTGACTTACAGGAAGGGACCCTGAATCAGTGTCGACCGATACCCAAGCACTCATTGAATAACAGAATCCCTCTAAAAAGTGTCTTTTCCATCCGCTCCAGCCCCTCCTCCCGAAGCCTTGGGGAGCAGGCTTCTATCTATTGAGGTCACTTCTGTGTCCCCACCACCAAGGCCCAGAAAGTACTCAACACTTCGTCCTCGGCAGGAGACAAGATACAGCGTCCTGTTTGCAGAAGAGGAGCCTGAGGGCCAGAGTGGTTTGCAGCAGAGTCCAGGACTCACAAAGTCAGCCTAATCCCTACTCACTGGGCTCCCCACCTGAGGCCCAGCCCAGACGCAGGGCCACAGGTCACGTGTCCCTGGATCTCTCCTGGATGTCCCTGCCCCTCTCTGAGCACAGCAAAAAATTGGGCCCCTTCCCCATCCCATGTGTCCTAAGAACCCCCTCAGGCAGATCTTGAAGAGGGGCCTCTACCACCAAAAGAAATGCCTTCCTGGCCAACCTCCTCCCAGCCCCCACCCTGGACTAGGCCGGGCCGTGTTTCCTGGCCCCTGGTCCCCAGCAGCACATCCCAGGTGGGGACCCCGAGGGCTGTGGAGCTCTTCCGATGGGTGTGGGGGGCTGGGGAAGTGGCCCCCTGATGACGCCGGGCTGCCTCTCGGCCATCCTGGGTCTACTGTCAAGTGGGGCGAGCCCCGAGGCCCCCGGTGGCCGGTGAACAGGGGTGAGACCCGGACGATGCCTGAGCGAACAGGGAGAGCAGACGCGATATCCCAGGCATGTCCTGCCTCTGTCCTCCAACCCGGCTGCTGCTTCTCCAAGGGGAACCAGGAGCCAGGAGCTGGAAGATGCATCTGCTCGCGCTCCCTCGAGGGTGCGGCTTTCCCAGAGCTGACAGCAGGTCCACACAGATCCCCCGAGGCCATGAGAGCACTGCCCTTCTCCAGCGTGGGCCGCACAGACACTGACCACAACACCTGTCCGCAGGCGCAGGAGCCAGACAGGAAAGATGGGCCTGAAGGCAGAGCCAGGCCACTTTCTCACAAAGGTTTTTTTGAAAAATGTAGTTGCTTTCATAAAACACCGTGAGCGGGGGTAGGTTTGCCTGGTTATTTTTAAGTGAGTGAAGTAGCCTGGTGCCGCTCTATCGCCCAGGCACAGGAGCTCTTTGGGTGTGAGGGTCCCGAGTCCACGTGTGAGCTGTGGGTCCTGCCGTCTCCACACGGTGCTCACAGCCACTTCCCTGGGCTCCTGTTATTGCTTTGAAATGCAGGTGGCCACATGGCTTGTTTCTGTTTCCATTCTGTTCTTGTTGATTCTTTTTCTCTCCTTTTTTTGAACACGTGAAACATCCTGAAACCAGCATGCTTTCTGTTCACGCACAAGACCTCCCAGGGCTCGTGGGAGGGAGACCACCCTGCCCTCTCTTCCAGTTCCCAGGCCTGTGACTCGGTCCTGGAAACATTCTCCTGACAGTGAGCAGAGACAGACCAGAATCTGATGGCGGTGTCCTGCGTGCCAAGCACCCCTGATCTTTGTCCCTCGAGGGATGTGGGTCAGGGACGGGCGCCTCCTGTCCCGAGGGACCTGGCGGCCCTGAGGGAGGGCCCTGGGTGGGAGGTTCTCCTCCCTGAGCACGCACCGCCCCCCCTTGTGGTTCTGATTCCCTGGAGGGGCGCCCGCCCAGCTCTGGGCATTCTAAGCAAGCGGAGCCCTGAGGCCCCTCTTGCAGCCTGGCTCCAGCACTCCCACCACCAGCAGGCTGCGGCTGTGGCTGCAAACACGCTGGCTTTGGCACCACCTCCAGGGAGACACTAGGAAGGCCTGTTGGGAAAGCAGAGAGCAGTTGGGAGAGGAGGGCGGGGAGGCCGGGAGGGAGGGAAAGACAAAGAAAGGGGTGCGGCAACTGGCAGGCACCCGACCAGAGCAAGAGTGACCTCAGCGCTGGAGAAGCCTCTCAGCCTCAGAGCCAGGCGGCCAGGGCAGCTGCGGGGCACTGAGTCCCTTTCTCGTCTGCTCTCTGCCGGCCGCAGTGGGGGACCTGGGCCTCGCTGGCCAGCCGGGTGCCATCCTCAGCATAAATTGGAGCTCTGGGCTCTTGCTGGGACCATCCCAGGCCACAGCCTAGCTGCCTGCCTTCCTGCTGCTCCTGCTGGGTGAGTACTGCATGTGCGCCTCTGACCCCAGCCCCTAAGTCACCGGCCTCCTGGCTTCTCCCCACCCCCATACAGAAACCTGCAGCACCCCAGAGAGAGGCCCGAGTTGGCCATGCAGTTCTGGGTATAGTGAGTCCAAAAGTTGACCCTCCAGGTCTGGGTTCCCTCGGACGGCAACCCCAGAAGTGGGTAACTGGGGATGCCACGCCTGGGCGCCAGGGCTCCAAACCTGTCGGGCACCCTAGGTTCCTAGACACACACCTGCAAATCGAGCTTCTCTTTCCAGAATGGGGGCCCGGCCAAGCCTGAGCCCGGAGGTGGAGAGGGAGGGAACTGCTCAGGGCTGGCGTGCAGCGGGTGTCTGGGGACCAGCTCTGCAGCCTGTGGAGCTCCCCCCCCCCCCCCCCCCCTTCTAGGTGATGAAAATCCGGACCCCCGCCGCCGCCCAGGGCAGGGCCCTCTGGGTTCTCCTACTGGCCACACTTGGCACCACAGCCAGCCAGCCACTGGGGGGAGACTCCGTGTGTACGGCCCGGCCCCTGGCCAAGTACAGCATCACCTTCACGGGCAAGTGGAGCCAGACGGCCTTTCCCAAGCAGTACCCGCTGTTCCGGCCGCCAGCGCAATGGTCGTCCCTGCTGGGTGAGCGCAGCCCTGGCCCTGCGCGTGGCCTGTCCACGCAGGGGGGATGGCACCGGGCAGCTGCACCACACCTCACAGTCGGGGGGCACTCTAATCCAATTCACCTCAGTGCCAGCTATGTCTGCTGGACGCCTACTGCACGCTGGCCAGTGATGGCCTGGGCTCTGGGGTGGGGGGCAGGATGGCAGAGTCAAGGGCAGGCCACTGAACTGGTTCCCAACAGTGTCCCCGGGCAGCACGAGGCCACAGGGTGTCCCCATGTAACGGTGGGAAGGAGGGGTGCGCTCACGTGGGGCGGCTGCTCATGCAGCAACGGGCCCACAGGGGCAGCGCACAGCTCTGACTACAGCATGTGGCGGGAGAACCAGTACGCCAGCAATGGGCTGAGGGACTTCGCGGAGCGGGGTGAGGCCTGGGCCCTGATGAAGGAGATCGAGGCGGCCGGAGAGAAGCTCCAGAGTGTGCACGAGGTGTTCTCAGCACCCGCCGTGCCCAGCGGCGTGGGGCACACCTCCTCGGAGTTCGAGGTCCACGCTAGGCACTCACTGGTAAGTGGCAGACGGTAGGAAGGAGGGCAGAGGCGTGGGCTGTGGTGGCCACCCTGCTGAGCACCTGGCCCCCCAGGTGTCCTTTGTGGTCCGAATTGTCCCCAGCCCCGACTGGTTTGTGGGCATCGACAGTCTGGACCTGTGTGACGGGAACCGTTGGAGGGAACAGGTCACCGTGGACCTTTTCCCACATGATGCGGGGACAGACAGCGGCTTCACCTTCTCCTCCCCCAACTTCGCGACCATCCCGCAGGACACAGTGACCGAGGTGAGGGCAGGGGAGGCTGTGACAGCACTGGCCACTAGGGGCCGCTCCTGTTGCCCAGCTTTCTCTCTTGTTTGGACAGCACCCCTGTCCGTAGGGTCACGGGAGCAGGGGAGTGGTCCTGCCCAGGAGGGAGCTGGCTGTGCTACATGATGGGGGGTACGAGGTGGGGGCCCAGAGGAGGCCAGGCCTTCCTGGTCCCTTTCCCGGACCATGGGCCAGGTGCCCAGTGAGCCGCGAAGGCCCAGTTGGGGTGCTTCCACACTGCCCTGCTGGACTCTACTGGCTCCCACCCGGGCCAAGCACACAGCCGTGCTGACCGCCCTTCTCTCATCTCCCCAGATAACCTCCTCCTCTCCCAGCCACCCGGCAAACTCCTTCTACTATCCACGGCTAAAGGCCCTGCCCCCCATCGCCAGGGTGACCCTGGTGCGTCTCCGGCAGAGCCCCAGGGCCTTCGTGCCTCCCGCCATAGACCTGGGCGGCAGGGGCAACGAGATCGGGGACAGCCTCTCGGGTAAGCCCAGGCACCCTCCCCCCCCACTACCGCGTTCCCTGTCCTCCACAGCCGTGCTCCTGGGCCAGTGCTCAGGCCCCGGGAGCCGCCGTGCCCACCACTGGCGCATGGGGCAGAGAATCACTCGGAGAGTGTGTCCCACGGGCTGTGCTCAGCTCTCACGGCAACGGGCAGCTGCCGACACCCAGCCCTGCACCAGCTCTGACCTCTCACCCTGAGAGTGGCCCTGAAGGAGTGTCCCAAGAGGGACTGTCTGAAGTGGCAATACCACCACCTGACACCCACCACTCTCCCGAGGCCAAGCCAGTCGCCCACATGTGACCCTACAAGGAGTGATGGTCCAGGGGCCGAGGGACGTCATCCACCCCCGCGGTGCTCCCCTGTAGCAGCCCCAACTTGCCATGGAGGTCACCCCATTCTAAGCCAGGCTCTTGGGTGTGAAGTGCCCACCACCAGGCTGGGCCAGGACCCCAGCAACACCAGGGGTCAGGAAGGGAGTCAAACCAGGGAGGGCACTGACGCTCAGACAGCCCAGGGGCCCGAGCTGAGGGCCCCATGAGCTTGCATCTCTGAGCAACTTCAAACATGGGTTCAGCACCAGACCTCAGGGGTCCTGGTGGTTCACAGCATGTGGTACAAGGTGATGGGGTTCAGAGCATTCTGTGAGGATGACTAGAATTCTGGGAGACTTGGTAGTTGGTTGATTCAAGCTCTGAGCTAAAGATCGGACTCTTGCCCAACATGGGTAAGTGCAGCCGGAAGGAGGTGTGAGGGGCCCAGCCCGTGGGAGGTGGGCCACTGGCCTGTCGTGGCAGACGGGAAGGGCCTCACTAAGTGGACCGCTCTGTGCCCTCCACGGCAAACGTGGAGGTGGCACTGCCCACTGGAGCGGGAAACCTGTGTCAGGCCCAGGGTGAGTGTGGGGCCGTGCTCCCGCGTGGTCAGCTCTGACGCGGGTCAGGGACTGGGTTCACAGAGTGGGTGGAGCCCTCAGCGTGGGGCTCCCTGAAGCACAGGTCACAGCCGGGTCCCCTCCCCCAGGAATGGGACATGGCTGAGTCCTCGGGCTCCCGTCCCACAGCTGCCTGTGGAGAGGAGCACAGCACCGGCTCGCAGTGTAGAAGCATTGAGTCCAGTCGTGTCCGTGGTTTCTCAGGAGGGTGGGTGGCATTCTCTTTGGCGGACTCTGAGCCACGCTGCGAGGGCATTTCCCCTCCACCCCGCCCGCAGTCTGGAGCGGGTCTCACGGGTGAACACACCCCGGTGCCCTTCTGCCACCCGCTCCTCCTCCATGCAGCTCACGGGTCTCTCCTGTGCTTGGTCCAGTTCCAGAAACGCCGCTGGACTGCGAGGTCTCGCTCTGGTCGTCCTGGGGGCTGTGCGAAGGTCTGTGCGGGAAGCCGGGAGCCAAGACCAGGACTCGCTATGTCCGTGTGCAGCCTGCCAACCACGGGGCGCCCTGCCCCGAGCTTGCAGAGGAGGCGGAGTGCGTCCCTGACAACTGTGTGTGAGCCCTGACCCGTGGCTGGCGGGCCCAGTCGCTTGGTTGGGACCACACAGCGAGCAGGCCGAGCGCAGCTTCATCACCTCGGAGCCGCATTGCTGACCGACTGCTCTGCACAGACCTGCCCGCGGCCGGAGGGGACGTGGGGACCAGGCGTCTCCTTTCTGCAAGTTCTCCCTCGTGGCCCCCACACCCTAAGGTCCGTTCTTGTGGAGACTCACGCGTCTGCTCTAGCTCACGTCCGGTGTGGGTACCACCCTGTGCCATGGTCCTCCGTGCAGAGGACGTGTGCACAATGCCTGGCCGGTGCCCTGCAGGACAGCCACCCACCCCAGGCCCAGGGGCCGAGCCTCACGTGCTGGCTGTGAAATACCTCGGTCCTGGTGCCCAGGCGGCCGCTGGCACAGGAGCCCTGAACTCATGCCTGCTCCTCAGAGCAAGGCTGCCCCGGGCACTGCTCCTGGCATCCCAGCAGTGATGCTAGGGGAGATGAATAAAGGGGGGCAGGCTGGGACGCCGCACCTGGAATTGTCACATGACTGATCTGTGCACTTGAATAAAGACTATCTGTTTCCTGACATTAGCGGCCATGGTCTGGCGGGCACTGGACGAGGGCAGACAAGGGCCGCCCACCTGCCCCCGGAGTAGGGTCTCCCCCAGACTTCCCTGAAGAGCACACAGCAAGCGTCAGCATATGTAAACATGGTGTCAGGCACCCTGCACATCTGCAATCCCCTCCCCAGGCCACTGAGCACCAGGGCCCCACATCACTGCTTACCTGCCCTGGCCCTTGTCTGAGGTTGGGGGTTCAAAACCTTGTGCTACCAGCAAGGATCCCTCAGGGACTCCCCAGTGAGCGGAGTGGAGGCTGGGCTGGGCCCTCAGAGGACGGCAGGAGATGGAGACACTTTCAGACCATTATTCCTCCCGCTTGGATTCCCGCAAGTCCCTCTCCCTCACCCATCCTGCAGCTACGGGCCTGGAGAGGGCTCCTCTCGCCCTACGCAGGCTCCCCCTCCACGCCTTCAAGGACCCAGGGGCCATATTGCTAGCCTCTCAGGAACAGGGGGTTCAGCTCCCCCTTGACACAGCAAGTCCCTTTGGTTGCCAGGCCCCTGCCCCATCCCCCCACTGGCTGGGAGATGCCTCTCCCCCTCCCTGACAGGCCTTCCTCCATCCTCTGCGAACACTCCCCTCCTCGGCCCCATTCCTCTCTCCAGAACAGACTCAGATCCCCAAAGGCCACGCTGACCCTCGGCCTGGGGAGGAAGGAGTGAAAGCAGCTACCTGTGACCATTTGCTAAAGGAAGGGGTGAAGGCCCAGCGAGGGCCTTAAACGCGCTCACGCCTGGAAGTGCTGCTAAACAGACTGGCAGCGGCCCTGAGAGGAGGCACTTTTCTGCAGCATGTTCTGGGCATGTAATCTTGGGGCTCCCCTCAGAGATGCTTCATGACAGCGCTCCCCAGGGAGGGGTACCAGGCAAGCTCCTCAGGGAGCCCAGGAGGAGCCGAGCCCTGTGTGCACAGCCCTGCACTCCAGCGAGGCCCCGTGCTGGGTCTGTCTGCTCACGGACACCCCCGCCCCTAGGAGCTGGCCTTGCAGGCTCCCAGAGAATGGCTGTGGGGTGAAGGACATACACGTGGTGACAGCCACACAGCACTGCTTGGGCACATGGCAGACACAGCAAATTCTTGCTGCATGAGCAGGGACTCCACTCTTCATCTGTTTTGCAGGAGTCCTGACACTGAGCACCAGACAAAGATACCAGACAAAATGAGACACCCTTTTAAAAAAGATAATGCCCTGATGAAGTGGTAGAAGGTACGGAATTCCTCCAAGGCCAAAACAGCAAGCAGCCACTGGGTAAGTGGTACGCGCAGGAGCCAGACCCCACCCTGGATGCCCTGCTGGCCTGGGATGTCCGAGGCTCTCATCTCACAGCACGCCCCCCCCCCCCCCCCCCCCCCCCCAGTGTGGGAGCGAGCAAACAGCTGGCCCTACAAGGGCACGGCCTCTCTTACACTTGGCTCTGCAGAGAAGAAAAAAATTGTCCCTGAAAATTCCTGAATGTCAGCCCGTGCTCACACAGGCATGAGATCTGAACACCCCTCGTTAAAAGTTTTGCTTGAAAATTCCTGGGCTGGTGACGCCCTGAGGCACCCGGAAGACATGAGCACAAGTCCTCCCTGGAGACCCTCCTGTGGATTCAGGACTCACAGAACCCCACTGGAACATGAACTCACAATCAAAGCGCACCGACACACAAGGCAGTCAGCAGGGCCCCCCTAAATCAGAGGAAACAGCCCACTACGGAGTCAGACCCACAATGCCCAGGTGCTGGGATCGTCATGGGGAGTACGTGACTGAGCACATGACTGTGATGCAGCCGGAGGGCAAACTTGAGGGAGTTCCACAGAACCAAGCACAGAGCCTGACCTGAACACACGGCTGCACACGCCAGTCCCATGACAGAGACCAGCAGGCGGTCTCCCAGGACCAGGTGCTACACATGGGGCGTGTACAGTCCCGTAAGGACATCACACAGTGGGGGGCAGATACAGCCGTACAGACCCGTCGACACCCATGTCGCCTTGCCCTCCTTCCTGGGCAGGGGGAGAAGTGACAGTGTTACTTGGGGCCAGAACATTTACTGCTCATGTCAGATGCTCCAGACCCCAAAGTGTAGGACAACATGGAGGCGCCTTTGCAGATGCCACCTGGAGCCAACACCCTCAGGACGCCCACCCTGGAGAGTGCCTAGAGCCTGCAGCCAACTTAGACAGAACCTTTGTCGTGCTGAGGCGGAGATTTGGGAGACAGACGATGGAAGTAAACAGTAAAGGAATCTTGCGTTACACAGTGCTCAGCTCTGGAGAAGAGGGGATGGAATACTTGCTGGTGGAGACGACGGTGCTGGTGCTGGTCCTGGTCCTGGTGGATAGTAGTGATGATGATGGTGGTGATGATGGTGATGATGATGGTGACAGTGGTGATGATGGTGGTGGTGGGATGACAGTGACAGTGGTGATGATGGTGGTGGTGGGATGACAGTGACAGTGGTGGTGGTGATGACAGTGGTAGTGATATTGGTGATGATGGTGACAGTGGTGGTGATGATGATGGTGATGATGATGGTGACAGTGGTGGTGATGATGATGGTGGTGATGATGGTGACAGTGGTGATGATGGTGGTGGTGGGATGACAGTGACAGTGGTGGTGGTGATGACAGTGGTAGTGATATTGGTGGTGATGGTGACAGTGGTGATGATGATGGTGATGATGATGGTGACAGTGGTGATGATGGTGGTGATGATGATGGTGACAGTGGTGGTGATGATGGTGGTGATGATGATGGTGACAGTGGTGGTGATGATGGTGGTGATGATGATGGTGACAGTGGTGGTGATGATGATGGTGATGATGATGGTGACAGTGGTGATGATGGTGGTGATGATGATGGTGACAGTGGTGGTGATGGTGGTGATGATGATGGTGACAGTGGTAGTGATGATGATGGTGATGATGATGGTGACAGTGGTGGTGATGATGGTGGTGATGATGATGGTGACAGTGGTGGTGATGATGGTGGTGATGATGACGGTGAAGATGATGGTGGTGGTGTCAACTCTATTCACAACATTCAGTACAGGAAGGTTTTGGCCAGCTGGGTCAGCCCAGGGAGAGTGAGGGAATGAGTGAGGACAGGTTCACTCCGAGGCTCCTGTGGGTTCTGTGGTGCTACCATATACTGGATAGCTGAAGGGCACTGGGCCAAACGTGGTTGTCCCAGCAGCTACTCAGATACCTGCAGGTCTCTTGCACAGGCTGGGAATGTCTACCCTGGGCTTCAAGGGGCTGCAAGCTGCGCCCAGCAGGGGCGGGACCCAGAGCTGTCACGTTGAGGAGGAGGTAGAAGTGATCTGCAGTACAAATACGGGAGGAGGGTAGGATCATGGCAATGGTCCACCATGCTCAGCAACACCAAGCACGTGACCAGGGGCAGGGCTGAGCAGTTGGTGGCACTGGGGGTAAGAAGGTAGGGGTAGGACAGTGAGAAGTGATGGGATGGGTGTCCTGGCAGAGATGGTGGACTGAACACTCACATCTAACCCCACTTCTGTCCAAACTCCACTCAGACTATAGAAAAGGATGTTTAGATGGCATAACCCAGAAGGCTGCCTTGGGCACTGGGTCTGCCCAGGCGCTCTGAAGGGACACCCTCCCCGCCCCCCGCCCCCCACACACAGCCAGACCCTAAACCCAGGTGGAAACACCATCTGAGACACTGACATTCCATAAGAGGTAGGGGAGAGCTCTCACTTCCTCTCACTTTCACAAATAAGAAAACAAAAACATGGAATTGGGCCTGGAGCAGAGGAGCTGGGGTCAGGCCAAACTATGTGAGCAGCTGGAAGGGCAGGTCGCCTGGGGGCTGCTGCTGAGCATGTGCCAGAGCAGAGTCCAGAAGACAGCCTGGCGCTCTCCTGCTGAACCGGCCCTCCAACAGCAGTGTCCCTCGACACCAGGGAAGAGCAGATGCATTCTCTCCAGAGGAAGCTTTCCCAACTCCCAGGGGGGCTCAGGCCTCCCACCAATCACAATCAAGCCATGAGTGCCACCCAAAAGTCACCAGTTAAACCAAAAAAACAAGTCACTATGATTGATTGAAAGTAAACAGAAAAAAACCCCAATAGATTCTGAGAGCCAAGGTAATGAAATTATCAGAACTAGAACACAGAACAGCTACAACAAAATGACCAATCAACAAGGGATGATTAGAAATGAATAGCTACATTCGGAAAGAAAAGCCTGTGTGGACCACCAGGCCTCAGTCAGTAGGTTAAAGAGCCGATCCAGGCTCGGCTGGAGGAGGAGCTGGGGAACTGGAAGGCGTTGCTGGGGCCATTCCCCAGAATACAGCACAGAGGAGGCAAAGAAGCAGGAAACCTCAAGAAGATATGGGAGATAGAATGAGAAGTGTTAACTGCGTCAAACCCGACACTCTGAGGATATACTAGGGATAACGGAGAAAGCTAAAATAAAAAGGCACCTTTAGAGCCAGAAAGCATAATACATCCTAGACAGGACAGATGAAAGCCGCCACGCCTGTGCACGACATAAACTACCCAGCCCCAACACAAGAGACGACCTTCAAAGGCCCAGAGGGGGGCAGATCACCCGAGAAGGCGCATCTGTGGGAGCGATAGCCATTTTCCACAGCAGCCACGGAGTCAGAAGGCAGCCAGCACTGCCTTCCGCGTGTGAGAAACTGTCCACCAGAGTTGTGAGTGCAACCCCAGCTTTCAGGGAGGAAGCCTTACACACTTTCAGATGAAGAAAAGCTGAGTTTACCACCAGGCGGCTGCCGGGGAAGGAACTCCTTGAGCAGGAGCTTCAGCACCAACGCACCCGTCTCCGCCCCTGGAAAAGCTCAACACAGAGACAGCCCCGGGGACAAACACACGTTACCCAGTGTCTTATTTATATCAAAGGAACCCAAGACCGGGGCCGCTGGGGGAGCAGGAGGCGCGGGTCCACCGGGTCCACCGCCAGCATCTGTCTGATGCAACTGTCCTGGAGCGCTGGAGTCTGTGGACGGCCAGCAACTCCCAGGGGAAGACTTGGACGGTAAACTGTGGTGAATTTTGCTCAACTTCAGCTCTTAGCACAGTAGCAGCTACGCGTCCCCCACTCCAGCCAGGGTCAGGCGGCTGCGTACCTGCTCCTGGAGCAGCCTACGTGCAGCCTGCAGGAGCCCAGGTGGGCACACAGGGTCTTGTCTCCCAGGGATCTGTGAGCTGCCTGGTGACTGGTGCTTCTGATCACAGCGATGCAGACCCCGGGGGGGGGGGGGGGGGGGGGGGGGGGGGCGTGTGGGAGGCGGGGCGCGGTGTTCCATGGTTACAAGCCCTGCCCTCTCCAGTGGAAGTGGCTTGCAGGAGATTTAAACAGCTGGCACCCTTTCTCTCGCCTCCCCCTTAATTTTTCACTTTTTCCCCTTTCAGAGCCAAACACTGAGGAGAAGGTATTTAAAAACAACTGCGCATACAGGGAACACTAGAAAGTGCCTGGGCATGCCCGGGGCGTCCCAGGAGAGACCTGAGGAGACCTTAGGGTTATTCCTCAGGTGGCCTTGACAGAGACAACCTACAGCACTGACACAACAGTAACACAACAGCACACCCTGGGAGGGGGAGGAGGTGCTTTCCAGCGTCACCACGATATCCAACCCAAATAGCCAGTGTGCAACAAAGTATCAGGGGTTACAAAGAAAAGGAAGTATGGCCCATTCAGGAAAAGAATAAGTCAACAGAGTTGCCCATGAAAAAGATCTAATGGCAGATCTGGCAGACAAAGACCTTTTTTTAAAAGATGCTAAAAAAACCAGTGCAATCCCTGTCCACTCCGGTTCCAGGATGCAGTTATGGGAAACGTGGCCACTGGGTGGGGCTGGGCGATGGCACATGGGACCTCTCTGTACTGTTTCTGCAACTTTTTGTGGGTCCATAACAGCGGTTCTCAACCTGTGGGTCGCGACCCCTTTGGGGGTCGCCTAAGACCATCGGAAAACACATACATAATTACATATTGTTTTCGTGATTAATCACTATGCTTTAATTATGTTCAATTTGTAACAATGAAAATACACCCTGCATATCAGATATTTACATGACGGTTCATAACAGTAGCAACATTACAGTGACGAAGTAGCAACGAAAATAATTTTATGGTTGGGGGTCACCACAGCATGAGGAACTGTATTAAAGGGTCGCGGCATTAGGAAGGTTGAGAACCACTGGTCTATAAGTATGCAAGGATAAGAATTTTTAAAAAAATTTAAATTAAATTAAAAGAAAAAAAAGAAATAAAAAAAGTAAAGCTCAAGACAGACACTGGCTGCCAGAACTGAAGGGACCTATAATGGCTCGCACTGGGAGACTTGGACACTTTCTTCCAAATAAGGAAACAGACTCAAGGAGTCGCATTCAGGGCGAGCCCTCCAAGTCCAGCACGTCCCACCTCAGCAGCCGGCTGTTCCTCCGGCCACACTTCCACCCGTCCCCCTCCTCTAGATGCCCTCCACCCAGGACAGGCTTCACTTCCTGCTCCCCACTTCCTGCCAAGCAGTGGCGACCACCAGGAAATGGCCATGTGGGCTTGGTCCCCGGGCATCTGCTGGGCGTGGCACTTTGGTTCCCCAGGCCCGCATGGTCCTTCATCCCATTAGAACTCTTTGAAACCCATAAAACAACAGATCAGAAGGCACTCTGATGTCATCAGCTTGGACAGGCCCCAGGGGACAGGTGTCTTGTTCCCTGGGACTTGCTGCAGTCACCTGCCCAAGGGCAGCCACCACATGTCACTTCTCACAAAAATCAATTTACAAACTTGTGGGATGGAATGCAAACACTCCCTCAGCAGCATCCCTTGCGATCGATTTCAAAGCAAGTGCTACCGGGAGTGGCTACAGCAACCGAAATGCGAGTGCTAGCGTTTCTTTTGAGTTCCTGTTTTTCACTTTCAACTGCTTTTTATTTCCACGCCGGGGAGCGAGAGGAGAAGTGCATCATAGAAGACATTCCCAGTGACACGCTGATCACAGGTAGGTGGGTGAGCTCTGCACACTGAACTCGGGAGGGACGCCATGCTGTGGTCGCACGCCAGCCCTGAGGTATACTTTGTGGGCAGTGAGTGTCACGCTGTGCATTTTCTCTTGAGACAGTTTACCAAGTCATGCAAAACCAACATGAAATAGTTTGAGAGCAACTTGCATAATTGGTAAACAGGAAGCCCAGAGGCAACACCACAGAATGCAAGCTGGATTTGTTTCTCTGGTCGTCATGTTCCCTTCAGGAAAAGATTCTGATGCTCTCAGTTCTGCTAAGTACGGCTGAATTCTCCAAAGACATGTGAGGGCTCTAGACGGGTCCAGTAACACAGACAAAACAGCAGATGCTAACACGTCCTCTGAATGTCCATGTCTCACAGGATGGGGAGGTGAGGGGCCTGACGCTGCTGCCTGAGCCCGCTGCCCACGAAACCTGCCTCCATCTCGGGGACGTCTGCTCGCTCCCACTCCCCACCCAGTACGCCCTGCTGGCCTGCTGAGAGGGAAGCACGTGCAGGGTCTCAAGGCTGCACAGAAAACCCAGTATGTCCAGCATTCAACATCAAATGCCCTGACTTTCATGCAAACAAAGAAAGAAAGGAGCAGGTTCGAATCCGGCTGCTCCCTGTCGGTGCTGGTCGTGCACGCGCATGTGCAGCTCACTCCAAGTGCATGGTGTCAGATTCTCCTGCTTTCTTGGCCTCCACATTGGAGAGTTCTATCGCAAAGACCAATATCCATCCTGCAAAAAGCCCAACCACACCCCATGCTAGGGGCAGAGGAAGAGACTGCGGTGTGGCCGGGACGGACTTTGGGGATGAGTCAACTGCAAAGCAGACACAGAGAAGCCCTGGTGTCAGAGCCTCACGGCGGTCCTGGCACGGTGGACACAGGCTGTGTTTGGCACTGCGGAGTGTGACAGACCGCCAGGTGCAGGTCCCAGCTCTGCTGCCCAATAACTGTGTGCCCTGGGGCAAGCGATTTAACCTCTCTGCTTCATGTGTGAACGGCATAAAATAATAGTGACAACCATTTATTTTGGTTGTGATGATGCCTGAATTAGTATCTGTAAAGCTCGTAGGACTCAACCACACACTTCCCTGACCCCAACTCTTTCACCGCAGGGATGCTCAGTGGTAGGTGATCGTTTTCCCAGGAACCTGTGAGCCTTTCCGCCTGCATTTGAAGGGTTGGCGGGGCAGTAAGAGAAACAGGAGTAGCCTGCCTCCCCCTGCGCCTGCTGCCTTGAGGCCCACAAGCTGGATGGACTTGGCCCAGGGCACTCTCGCTGGCAGTGAGCCCGAGCATCACCTGACCCACTAGGCAGCGGTTCTCAACCTTCCTAATGCCGCGACCCTTTAATACAGTTCCTCATGTTGTGGTGACCGCCAATTTCATTGTTACAAATTGAACATAATTAAAGCATAGTGATTAATCACAAAACAATATGTAATTATATATGTGTTTTCTGATAGTCTTAGGCGATCCCTGTGAAAGGGTCGTTCGACCCCCAAAGGGGTCGCGACCCACAGGTTGAGAACCACTGGACTAGAGCGTATGAGGCAAGAGGTCAAGGAGGCCAGCGGTGTTCTGTAGCTGCCAGGAGCACAGACCTCAGTCTGGCCAGCCCCTCCTCCCAAATCAGGGGCCTCTTTTAGTCCTGGTCCCCCAGGGACTTTGGGTCTACCCCCTTCCTGGTCCTCCCTACCTCCAACTGCCCCTGCTCCCTGCCTGCCCAAGCCTCTGGCTCTGCTCTCCCCTCTGTCCTCTCTGGAGCCATCACCCGGAGCAATTATTTAGTCAGCGTCCAAAGTCTACTGGAGCTACAGGGGCAACTTGGACACGTGTCAGGTCACATGCTTAGATTGTTCTTTAACAGAGAATGTGGTCCTAAAGCCCAGAATGTATCATGTGCTAATAGAGAACAATGGGAAAAGGCAGGAAAGAAGGGGTAAACAGGACAAACAAAAAACAAACAGCAAGAAAGTAGGCTGAAGCCCAATCCATCTTATATTGCACTTGGTGACAATGGACAAAGCTCCAAGGAAAAGACACAAATCCACTGGGTTTAAAAACAAAACAAGGATACATTGCTTCCAAATGAAACACTTTTAACATAAGGAAGAATGAAAGGAAAAGAATGGAAAGACACGCACATGTGAACGGAAGTTCAGAAAACCAGTCTCCCGAGAGTTAAGGGACGGTGGGTCAAGTGCTAGAAAGATGCCTGGACGCGCTTCCTGCTTGACTCTTCGGCACCTCGTGGGAAGGAATCTGAGCACACACTCAGATGATGTTCCTTTCGCTACAGCCATGCCTCTAATCAGCAGCCAAGTAACTACACAGCATACCTCAAGATACAATTCTTAGACATTGCTTTAAAACCCGTTATGAAAAAGTTGTGTTTCCTGTTTACTGTCTGCTGTGTTCACTGTGTGTTGCAAACCCGTGTTTGAAGCGAGGACCTGCCGACTTCACCTGCTTGCAGCGTGGACACGCTCCCGACTGCTGTGGGCCAGAGCTCGGCCGCCTGTGCTGCCAGCGTCAGGAAGTGGCTCCACATTCCCCCCACAGCTCACTGAACCATCACAAAACCTTCGCCACCTGTGAAGTCCCCAATTTCTGTTGGTGCACACTTGATCATGAGCACACTTGGTTAAGAAAAGCTGATCCAGAGGACACTTACATTTAATTTTTAGGTCACCCTAAAGGGAGAAACAGACTCGACGTATTCCTGGCTGCCTGTAGGGCCCTGAGACCAGGAAGAGCACAGCCAGCACTCGCTTCTCTTCACAGCTCTGAGGGCCAATGGTGTCCATTGAAACACACCCGCCGAGAGTGCCAGAGAGAGACCTCGGAGCCAGGCATCAAAACCCACCTGGGAGTGTGGTTTGCTCACTGGGACTAAACACAGACTGCGGGGAATGTGAGAGCTTGGCCGCCGCCCCCACAGGGAACAGAGACTGGATCTGGGCGTCAGCGAGGCGTGCTCTGCAGCTGCCTTTGTTGCCCAGTAGCTGGTGACTCTGAGCTGTTTCCTTATCTGTACGTTGGAGGGACACCTGCCCTGGAGGACACCTGGCAGGAGGTGAGCAGCCGCAGGTGTTTGTCAGTGTCGGTTCCCACCCTCTCGGACTCTGTCTCTGACCTTGTCACCTGGCCTCCCAGTGTCGGCCCTAAGCTACTAGAGAAGCAGGTGTGGCTGCAACTCTGGCTCATGTTCCTCCCAAAGGAAGAAAATTTCCTGAGAAGCAGAGAAGAGGTGGGCAGTCCCCTCCTGGGAGCTGAGAGGGTGACAACAGAAGCTGAGCACCGCGCAGTCCAGGGCGCCGGGGTCAAACGCAGTTGCTCTGAATTTGCTTAGCAGCTTCAGGGTCAAAAGTACTCTGCATTTTTATAGAGCTTCTCTTAGCTCTCTTAGTAATGCTCTCTGCTAATACATTCCCGACTGTCTTGAATGAAGAAAGGGAGAGAGGTCTCTCAGGGAGAGAGGAGGAGCTGGGAGGGAACTCTGGAGGGGCCTCGGTGTAGGTTCCGGCTGCCAGCTGGATGAGTTTTAAAACCACTTGCTGGTCCTTGCACACACTTTTTTCTTTTTAAAACAAGGCTGTTAGTCCCTTATAAAAGGCAGGCACTGAGAGCAATGGAAAGGTGCCACGGAGCACAGTGATCATGAAAAATAAAATAATTAGCTTGGCTGGTGTGGCGCAGTGGTTGAGCATTGATCTACGAATCAGGAGGTCACAGATCGATTCCCAGTTGGGGAACATGTCTGGGTTTCAGGCTCGGTCCCCAGTGTGGGGCATGCAGGAGGCAGGCAATCAATGATTCTCTCTCATCATTAATGTTTCTCTCTCTCCCTCCCTCTTCCTTCCTCTCTGAAATAAACAAAAGTATATTTTTCAAAAGATAATTAGAATTCTGGACCAATGCGTTTGCTCCTGGTTGCTCCCTTTCAAAGGTCCCAGGTAGGACTTGCACTCAGCCATATACCAGGGTTGCTGTGTGTTTTTTCTGTAGAGCAAAACTTATTAGGCAGTAGGAAAAAGTAAAGGATTGTTATCGATCATCACTCCCATTCGTGTCTTCGCAGAAGACCACACCACACCTCGGGGTGTCTGAGGTTGGGTGCTCTCTGGAGCGACCCTGAGACAAGGACTCAAGTACAAGTGATAGATAAGGAGGAGCTCTCCCAGGAACCAGAGAAAGAAGCCAGGAGAGGTGAGATTTCAAGTGAAGCCCAGACTCAGACTGAGCTGGGGCCTCAGGAACATAAGATGATAATGCGCACATGACCCATCACTTTGCTCGGAAAGCAGGGACTCGGGGATCTGCACGCCCAAGTTCACAGCAGCAGCACTCGCAGCAGCCAAGAGCTGGAAGCCACCCAGTGTCCACCGACAGGCGACAGGTGACTGGATAAACAAAACGCGACGCAGTATTACTCAGCCATAAAAGGAAGGGATTCGGACACCTGCTACAACACGATGAACCTTGAGGACATCACGCTCCGTACAGTCAGCCAGTCACAAAGACAAATGCTGTCTGGTCTCACTTCCGTGAGGTCCCTGCAGAGGCAAATTCAAAAGCGAAAAGCACAAGAGAGCTCGCCAGGAGCTGGGGGAGGGGATGGGAGGCGTGCCTCCAATGAGGACAGTTTCTGTTGAGGGTAATGGAAAAGTTCTGGAAATGATGGTGGTGGCTGCACCATAATGTGAGTGCACTTAATGCACCTGAACGGCACACTTAAAATGGTTAGAATGTTCGGCTTTGTTATATGTATTGCCATGATTTTTTTAAAAACATTAAAACATAGTCAGAAAAAAGAAAAGAAAGAAAAAAAAACCGTTGGAAGAGATACCCACAGAGTTTGGGCCACCTCCAGCCAAAGGAGCTGGGCGTTGTCCCCTCACCATTCACTCCCGGCTGGGGCAGGTCCCAGGTCCCTGCGAAGCGTGTGGTGTGGGGCACGCAGTGTCCACCAGGGCCGGGCCAGCTCCTCCTGGCTGGAAGTGCTTCTGCGCCCGGGAGCTTGCTCCGTCTGCTGACACCTCGCCCTCCAATGCCCACAGTTTCTGAGGACACTGGCACTTCCAATCACAGTCCTCAGTGAAACCGTGACAAGTACCTGAGAATGAGTGTGAAGAGACTCCCCAGCACGGAGGACTGTCCCGTGCGGCTGGGACAGAAATCAGGCAGAGACAGACAGATGCCCACTAGAGAGGAGACCCGAGGACGGAAGGGGCTCAGCTCCCTGCGTCTTCAGGGAACACAGAGCAGAGCCTGTGAGAGGCGCACTCCAGGGATGCAAACGGGAAAGAGAACAGCACGCGGTGGGCAGCCTCGCAGGCTCCGGCCTGGACTTCCACTGCACGGCCCCCACGGGAGCTCAACACCGGCACACCCGTGACCCAGGCCAACAGCAAGTTCCCCACGGAAACGCACGCATGTGCTCACATGCACAAGACGCTTCATGGCGGCACTACCTGTAACGCTGGAAAACAGCAGCCCCCTATGCAGAGCGAAGCACTGGGCAGCAGACGGGCCTCACAAACACAGGCTGATTAGGTGCCGACACGCATGCACATACTTACAGGGGGTCAGTCGGACAGGAGTAACCTGTCTTCAGAAGTCGGGTGGCGGTTGCATTCTGGGAGGGGTGAGTGGCAGGGCGTCTGTGATGCTGACCATGTTTTGACCAGGTGAACTGGCGAGCAATACACTGATGGCGCGTGTGAGGTGTGGTGTGCGTATGCACTGCCTCTCAGCCACACCGCACCTGCCTGCCCTCCCCCCTACATGCCATCTCAGAAAGGGTCACAGGTGACAGGAAAGCCAAGGCTCCCTGGGGAACCTGGAGCATTCTAGAAGGGACCACTCTGTGTTCATAGCGACTCAAGAGCAACTGCTTTCCATGCCCAGGTCTTACCAGGGGTCAACCAGACGACGGGGCCTTTGACCCCACCCCTTCACGCTTTTACTCATGCGTCCAACACCACCAGACGCCCAATTCCTGTCTGCAGAACTCTGCACTCAGCTCTCGATCTTCCTTCCGCTCTTAGCAGATCTCAACTTAGGTGATAGAAGAGCGTTTAAGGATCTAGAAAGATGGCCACAAAATAGGGTGGAAAAATCAAGTGACAGATAGTAGGTGCAGTATCATCTCATCTTTTTAAAATATATTTTTTATTGACTTCAGAGAGGAAGGAAAAGGACAGATAGAAACATCAATGATGAGAGAGAATCATCAATCAGCTGCCTCCCGCACACCCCCTATTGGGGCCTGAACCAGCAACCCAGGCAGGTGCCCTGACCGGGAATCCAACCATGACCTCCTGGTTCATAGGGGACGCTCAACCACTGAGCCACACTGGCTGGGCAGTATCATCTTGTTTTTTTATAAAATATATAATTTGTACTTATAGGAAAAGGGTCTGGAAGGATCACATTGAGCACAGAAAACTCATAGCGGGGATTTTTACTTCCTAAAATCCCTACAATGGATGCATTTTATTTTCTAATACTGAGTCAAGTGCCCAGGGCCCCAGCCTCAAGGACAGGTCAGGAGGGGAGGGACAAGCACATCAGGTCACAGGAAGGGACGAGAGCCTGAACAAGGCCTGCACTGCACTCGGGAGACCAGAGAGGCATCTGTGTGCTTGGGGTCACTGGCCTGCACGAGCCCAGCTCTCAGCCAGTGTCCACTGAATGGACACCCAGAGGAAGGGTGCCTGGGCAGTCAGGCTGGCCCGCCTGCTGTGTACAGAGTCCCGGCTGTGGGGTTAACGTACTTTGTGGTGAGGGCGCAAGGCCCTCGATTCCGGGACCGCGCTGTTTGCGTTTGCTCAGCCTTTCGCTGTCGGGGTGGTTCCAGAGGAGTCGCTTGGGCCCTGGGGCCTCAGCCTCCTGCCTGTGGCAGTGGGGACTGTTGTACCAGCTTACAGGGAGCTCACAAAAACACTGCACACTGGAAGCCCACGATACAGTCCGGAATCATGTATCAAGACGTGCATAGAGCCTACAATGTGTCAAGTTCTGTGTTAAGCAGTTTACAAATATTAAATCACTCTTTAAAAGTTGTTATTTATTGATGTTTGAGAGAGAGGAAGAGAGGGGGAGTGAGGGAGAGGAACATCAATTTGTTGTTCCACTTATCTATGCATTCATTGGTTGACTCTTGTACATGCCCTGACCCGGTATCAAAGCCACAACCTTGGCATCCTGGGACGACACTCTTACCAACTCAGCTACCGGCCAGGGCTTAATCACTCTTCATACCCTAAGATATTTGCCTTTATTATCTTGGTTTTACAAGATGGGGAAACTGAGGCATGCAGTTCATTGTCTTGCCCACGTGTTCATTTCTAGCCAGAAGCCCCTGCCCCTGTCTCGCCAAGCAGTGAGAAGCATGAGGAGGCAGCCTGTCCCTGCCCTGTACATGAGCTCTGTCCCTGGGCAGCTCCATCCACACTGAGGCTGGCTCTCCCAGGCTGTGCCCAGCATGCTTCTCTTCTGCCATCTGGTGGTAACTAAGGAACATGACATCTCCCTCCAGGCTCCCCTCTCACCCAGGGGGGCTGTGGGGCTGGGGGGTTATGGTGAAAGCAAACAGAAACCACCTCACTTGTTCTGATTACTCAGGCAGTGTGCCAAGTACACTGGCATTTTAACAATGGGCCACTGACAGTCATTCAAAACCCTTCATTGAACATGTACTGGGGGGCATTTCCCCCCGCCCCAAAGCCTTACCCAGCTTCCACCCTGGAGCCAGACGCTGCCCTGGGCTGACTGCCAGGCCCCAAGCCCACGGAAGAGGACACAGCATGTGCCTGTGCTCCAGAACCTCAGAGTGCAGACACGGATGGCCACAGAGCAGCCGGCACAATGACAAGACCCGGAGTGGGCAAGTGTGGGAGAGTGACAAGAGCCAAGTCCCAGGGGAGGGTAAGGGAGGGGGGGGCAACCACTGGCAGAGCAGGGGCACCCCGTCCAGAGGCAGGCAGAAAGGGAGTTGCACGGGTGAGCACCTTGGTGGTGGAAAGATGCTGTCTCCGCTGAGGCCAGGTAACCATCTCAGGTGTGTGGGCTGTGGGAAGGGTACAGCGTGGACCAGGGGACACCTGGCAGAGGCTTCCAGGTGGCCACGTGGCTGTGTTCTTTTATTCAAGAAAGCCCTGCATTCACTCAGCCTCTTCAATCTGTGGGCTTTTTTCTTTCAACAGATGTGGGGTTTTCAGCCATCATTTCTTCCAATTTGCTTTACTGTGCTTTGCAGATGTTGCATTTTTTACAAACTGAAGGTAAGACTCTCCACCATCAAAAAGATTGTAACTCGCTGAAGGCTCAGATGATGCCAGCATGTTTAGCGCTGAAGTATTTTTAATTAAGGTATGCATGCTTTTTAGACATATGCTGTTACACACTGGGACTGCAGCACAGTGCACACATACTTCCCATGCACTAGGACACCAGGAAGGTCGCATGGCTCGCTGCATTGCCATGTGCACGTGACTGGGTGGTCTGGGCTGGTCCTGCAGCATCTCGGAGGCGTGGCTGTCCTTCTCTCCTCTGGGACCTTGTTCCACAGGTTCATGGGGCTCTTTTCCCCCATCTCTTTTCTTTTCATTGAATAGACTTGATTATTTCTATTGATCTAATTTCAAGATCACTGACTCTTTTTTCGGTTGTCTACAAGTGAGTCTATTCGGTAAGTTTTCAATGTCAAATATTGTATTTTTCCTATTCTGTGTCCACTTTTTCTTTTTATACCTTCTACTCTTTTGCTGAGAATTCCTGTTTTTCCATTATTTAAAGGGTGTTCAACTTCTAGTTGATGCATTTTTATGGCGGCTGTTTAGAATTCTTGTCAGATAATTCCAACATCTATGTCATTCTGATGTTGGTGTCTTTAACCATCTTTTCTCATTCGAGTTGAGATTTTCCTGGTTCTTGGTGTGGAGGGGAATTCTGTAATGTCATGTATCCTGGACAGCTGAGTATTATGTATGACTCTGAATTCCACTTAATTACTGTTTCAGTAGGCAGCCAACCCATTTAGATTCAGAGACTTTGCACTACTGTTGTGGTCTACCCTGCTGTGTGCTACACGCCGGCCAACCTAAATCCTGGGCAGCATTCCACACCACAGGTGGGTTCTCAGACTCTGGCCACGCTGATCCTGGTTGCTGCAGCACAGGCTGCTCAGGAGTGTGCACAGGACATCAGACTGGTCTTAAAGGTCCCTTTCTCCAGCTCCCTCCTCTGGGCAATCCTCCCTCAGCGCTCTGGGGTGGAAGTGGGATGCTGCCCCTTTACCGTCCTCTACTGCAGGGTGGGCATCTCCTACCTCAACATGGGAAGTGTCCAGGGGGAGGGAGCAATTTCTTCCCTCTGGAGCAGGGCAGGCAGACTTGGAGGGCTCCACCCTACGGGATCACCTGTCGCAGATCCTTCGGTTGGAGAGACGTGTTGTGAGTGGGTTTTCTCACTTCTTCCTCCCTCTCTCTCTCTCTCTCTCTCTCTCTCTCTGGTTTGGTCTGCAGCTGCTCTAGCTCCCAGGTAAGGACGCGTAGGTGTAGGGAAAACAAACTGCACTGCTGAGTCGTGCTGAGTCATGAGGTCCTTAGCCAGTGAGCTTGGTTTTCCACCTTCCGGAGTTTCCTGACAGCTGCCTGGTGCTCAGTTGTAATTAGCAGGAGGAAGAGGGTGGAATAGACTTGGCCCATCTTTTCCAGAATCATCTATGATACTTTTTAAAGACCTTAAGGTGGACCATTCTAGAAACGACAGAGTATACAGTCAGCAGACGTCCAAAGGGAAGAGGCAGGTCTATTCACAAGATGCTGAAGGTTAGTCACTCAGGGTGCAGGCTGCAGCCTTCGTCCCAGGAAATGCTCGCTCAACTGTCCCCCAGGGTGCCCCACTTTCCAAAGCTGCCCCCTACAGTTGCGTGAGGGTGGGGCTCTCACCTCGGGTCCCTCCCAGGAAGGCAGTGTGCACTGGAGACGTGCTGGGCTTTCGAAGCAGGTGGCTTTGGTGGTAATTCTGCCTCCGCAGCTTATTCCTGGGTGGCTCTGGGCTGTGCCTCTATCTCTGAGACTGAGTTCCCCTGAATAACAGGGACAGCAATACAGACTCCAGCGTTTTGTGCAGCCTCCACACTAGCACCTGGTCCACACCACCTGGATTCGACAGCCTCCCCGCTTCCACTCCTGATCCTCTTCATCCTTTTCTCCACGCAATGAAAATTTCAAAATGAAAACCACAGCATCTCACTCCTCCAACCAATTGCTTCCCCAAATCCTTACAACGGACCTGTAGGCCCTCCCTGGTCTGGCCCTGGCTATCCCGTCAACCTCATCTCCCGCTAACCTCACTCCAGCCACTCTGCTGTTCCTCACACAGCAGGCATGCTCCTGGCCCAGGACCTCTGCCGTGCTGCTGCACAGGAGGACCTTTCCGGGGGGGGGGGGGGGGGGGCGGGCCCTGCATCATGTGGTGCTGAGGAAAAGACACGCTGCCTGGGTCTGAGCCCCGAGTCTGCCACGTGTTAGGTACGTGACCTTTGGCAAATCGCTTTTTCTATGCTTTGGTTTCAACATGTATAAAATCATCGTAAGAATAGTATCTAGCAGCCCTGGCAGGGTAGCTCAGTTGGTTAGAGCAGTGGTCAGCAAACGGCAGCTGGAGAGCCACATGTGGCTCTCTGGCCCCTTGAGTGTGGCTTTTCCACAAAATACTGATTTCTGCGCATGGGCCACGAAGTTTCAATCGCACTGTACGTGCGCGCCCGCACGTGGTATTTTGTGGAAGAGCCACACTCAAGGGGCCAAAGAGCCGCATGTGGCTCGCAAGCCGCAGTTTGCCGACCACTGGGTTAGAGCATTGTCCTGATACACCAAGTTTTGAGTTCTATCCCGATCAGGGCACATACAAGAGTCAACCAATGAATGCATAAATACTAGTAAGTGGACAACAAATCGATGTTTCTTTCTCTCTCCCTTCTTCTTGCTCTCTAAAAATCAATAAAAAAATAGTATCTAACTACATAATGTTGTCATTAAAACTCAGATTATATGTGTGAATTCCTTAGAAAGGTGCTTGGCACATAATTAGCACTGAGTGTGACAGAAATATAATTTTCACATTACATTTCTAAGTATAAATATTATAAAATTGTGTATTTTACTCCCCTTTCCTTCCGGCTGTGCTCAATGTCAGCAAGCCCTCCCCTAGCTTGTCTACCTCCGCCTGCTTCTTTCGGCATCAGCACTCCCGACATTAGGCCCCTGCCTGCTCGCTGCCTGACTGCCTGCAGGAGAGCTCCTCGGGACAGAGCCATTGCCTGTTCCGCTCACTTCTGTCCTCAGCTCCTGGAACAGGCTCCCCGAGGAAGGTGCTGTTACGTATTGTCACACTGCTGGGGGAATGAATGAATACAAATACTTTCCTAAAAGCAGCTGTGAGAAGGCATGAGATAGTGAATGTTAAATGCTAACCCAGTACCTGGCACACATAAGGTACTGTTAGATCTTTTCCAACCAACATTAGCTAGTTCTTCCTTCATATCGTACTTCTGAAGGCTACGAGGAGAAAGCTGAGCCGTATGATGCTGATCGGGCCCTAAAGGGAGAAGGTGGGGGGCCCTTCAGCAACCCACATTGTAGTAGGAGCCTTTGGAGGCAAAAGGATCTGGCATGAACACACCTAAGCTTGAAGAAGGAATTATGCCGGGAGTATTCAGGGTACGTTGGGGGTAGGGGGACACTGAGGCAGAACCACTGAGAAGGTGCTGGAGGGGGGCCTGCATGACCCAGGCCAAGTTATGCTCTGATGGAAAGCTTCATAGGCTACCTTCCCCCACAGCCCCATGGCTGCGACCTCAGAGGACTAGGAACTGTCCCCTCCTCACTTCACTGCACAGAAATGCAGGCTCAGAGCGGCGAAACCACTGCAGACAAGAGAGACGGGACCCAGCGCTCAAACCTTCCTACATATTCCAGTTTTCCGCCTCTGCCACGTGACCTACTCAGGGTGTAAACTGCTCAGAAACAACATACTGTCACGCTCAAACACAAGCGCGTGTGTCGGCAATCATGTGTAACCGCACCTCCCATTTACTCTGTCACCTGTCTTGTCTCACACTTCAAACAGGCACTTTCAAGATACAGCAATGGGACATGGGCAGACAGGACTTCCTGGAATCTGCTCCTGGTCTGGGGCTCTTTGTGACGGTTACAACTTACAACGAGGAGGTAAAACATTCTTTACATTTTGTTACTAAAATGTTTCCGTCGCTAAAGTTCACAAGGCACGTATCCCCACAAACGTTTGCAATCTCTGGGTGAGCACTCACTAAGCAGCACTTACACTTCTCACGCTCCGTCAGGCACTGCAGACAGAGAAGGTGCCTGCTCTCGTGAGCCTCGTCTAGGCGACGCCCGGACAGAGAGCATTTAGAAACAACGCAAACTGAGTTTGGCTGGGCTTGCTGGGCAGAGGGCACCCACAGGGTCAAGGCGTCCCAATGCTTCTGCAGGGGCCAGGCTTCGTCTGCTCTGCGTGGCCACATACCACACCCTCCCCCGTGTTGGCCAGACAGGACACTTCCCCCTCGAGTGCTGGCAGGGCTCTCTGGGTCTGCCTGGTCTCCCTGGGAGTTAGCGAAGGAGCGAGACAGGCATCTCGATCAAGGGGACAGAACATGGGTTTTGGAATCAGAGCCAAGTTACAGTGTAGACTGCCTCTAAGCTGAATCCTGAGCAGGATACTTGCCTGCTTTGATCCTCCACTTTCCCGTCTGCACAATGGATATAACGGGTGTCCACTACTGACCATGCAGCTCAAGGTGCGCTGACCTGCTCAGCCAGTAACTCAAACACAGCTGCGGGCATTACTTCCATCTGGACTGGAGTGGTCCTGCGCGGTGCTCATGGGTGCAGGCTGGCGGTGCAGCACTGCCTTGTAGAACAGGCACCTCCTCTCTGCGGAGGTACTTGGTGAAGGCAGGACAATGTTCCTATTCTCCTGAAAACTAGGGAACACCTGGGCCTGAGCTGAGGGCAGACATAGGACACCCCTCTCATGGGGAGGCTGGAGCTGGGTCACTGGAGACTCCATTCCAACTGGATACTGGACACTTGGTACTTGCCTGTGGTAGCGTTCTTCTCTTGGCGCACTTGGCACCTCCCTCATAACAGTTTCACTGGGACCCTTCCCACCTCCAGTCACCTGTCCTCCCTGCACCCCACCCCCCGTGTCCCTTGTCCCGGGATACCAGCGTCCAGGTCTCTTGCTCTTTCCCAGTAGTCCTTCAGGAGCAATCTGGAACTGTCTCCAAGGTTTATTAAAACCAGAACCCAAACCCTAGTTGGGCTAAAAACTGTCACAGAAAAATCTGTTTACTGTTATTAAGACAGAGAAGGTCTGTTCTTCAAAAGCACAATTTCCTAAGAGAGGAGATATGTTTCTGTTCATTCTGCAAACATCCAACAAATTTTATCACGGGCTAATATATGCTCAGCCCTCTTCTTGGCCTAGGAGAGACAAAACTCTCACCTTCAGGCCTTATTTTCAGGATAGCCCTTCCGTTTGGAATATGATAAGAAATGGCATGCCCTACCAGTTTGGCTCAGTAGATAGAACATCGCCGGCCTACAGACTGAAAGGTCCCAGGTTCGATTCCGATCAAGGGCACATGCCCGGGTTGTGGGCTTGATCCCCAGTGTGGGGCGTGCAGGAGGCAGCCAATCAATGATTCTCTTCATTGATGTTTCTATCTCTCTTTCCCTCTCCCTTCCTCTCTGAAATCAATAAAAATATATTTCGTACAAGATCAGATCCCCATTTACTAGTAAGATACCTGTCAGCACCCCCACAAAGACACTGAGGGCTTGGGGTCCTCTTAAGTTGGCCCCAATCACGCGTCCATTCCTATGCATGTGACTGATAGCCCAACAGAACAGCATGCGCACGCAGGGCAGACCACATCAACAATGCACATGTACCACACAAACATGTCTTCTGTGCTCCATTTCCCACTACTCCATGTCCAATATTCCTATTCCATTTTGTAGAAGAAAACCTGTTGTTCTGAGAGGCTACATGACAGACAAGAGCTCACCATCAGCAAGTGGCAACAATGATATTTAAACTCATATGTGTGTTTTTTCCAATACACCAATCAGCAGGCATTCGGAGGGTGTGCTGACTTGACTATCCACTGGGAGTAGACGATACAGAGCCTGGACATGAAACTAAAGCTCAGACACTGACTGTGATAACCAGCAGTCACAATGCTTTTTCAGAGCAGAGTTCTCTGTTATTCACTTAAAATCAGAAATCAATTGTAAAATCAGACCTTTGAATGCAGTCTTATTTAATAAAATTTCCCAATCAAGCCTGGCTGGTGTGGCGTAATGGACTGAGCGTTGTCCCATGCAAAGGTCACCAGTTTGATTCCCAGTCAGGGCACACTCTAGGATTGGGGGCTTGATCCCCAGTCGGGGTGTGCAGGAGGCAGCTGTTCTCATTGATGTTTTTTTAAAAAAATATTTTAAAAATATTTTTTATTGCCCTAACTGGTTTGGCTCAGTGGATAGAGCGTTGGCCTGTGGACTGAAAGGTCCCAGGTTCGATTCCGGTCAAGGGCATGTACCTTGGTTGTGAGCACATCCCCAGTAGGAGATGTGCAGGAGGCAGCTGATCGATGTTTCTCTCTTATCGATGTTTCTAACTCTCTATGCCTCTCTCTTCCTCTCTGTAAAATATCAATAAAATATTTTTTTTATATTTTTTATTTATTTCAGAGAGGGAGGAAGAGGGAGAAAGAGACAGAAACATCAATGATGAGAGAGAATCATTGATCGGCTGCCTCTTGCATGCCCCACACTGGGGATTGAGCCCACAACCCATGCATGTGCCCTGACTGGGAATCGAACCCTGACCTCCTGGTTCATATGTCAATGTTCAACCGCTGAGCCACACCAGCCAGGCTTCATATATTTTTATCAATTTCAGAAAGGGAGATGGAGAGACAGAAACATCAATGATGAGAGAGAATCATCAGTTACACTTTTTTATAAACATTTTTTTAGTGGTTGCCCTAGTGTTTGCAATATATATATGCAACTAGTCTAAGTCCGCTTTCTTTTCTTTTTTTAAAATATATTTTATTGATTTTTTTTACAGAGAAGGGAGAGGGATAGAGAGTTAGAAACATCGATGAGAGAGATCGATCAGCTGCCTCCTGCACATCCCTCAGTGGGGATGTGCCCGCAACCAAGGTACATGCCCTTGACTGGAATCGAACCTGGGACCCTTCAGTCCACAGGCTGACGCTCTATCCACCGAGCCAAACCGGTTCGGCCCAAGTCCACTTTCAAACAACGTCCTACCACTTCACAAGTACAGCACGTGCCTTATAATCACTAGGTATCCCTAAGTCTTCCTTCCCTTGCGTCACTGATACATAAACTATAATCATTACTGCTGTTATGTGTTCGGTCAGTAAGGAAAAATTAAATTTTAAAGTTTGCTTTCACTTATTCCTCCTCTAATGCTCTTCTGTTCTTTATGTAGATCCAAGTTTCTGACCTATATTGTTTTCTTTTTCTCCAAAGAACTTAACATCTCTTGCCTGGCAAGTCTATCAGTGACAATTCCCCTCAATTTTTGTTTGTCCGAGGAAATCTTTTTGAAGGAGAATTTTGCAGGATACAGAATTCCATGTTGGCACGATTTTTTCTCTCTCTCTCAACACTGTTCCACTCCCCTCTCTACTTACTTGATGGTTCCTGAGGGTTTTCCCCTCTGGTTTCTTTCATGATTGTATCTTTAATATCTGCAGTTTCGACATAATATGCTTGGGCATTTATCCTGCTTGGTGTTCTCTGAGCTTCCTGGCTCTGTGGCTTGGCATATGACATGAATTTGGAGGAAGTTCTCAGTCATTGATGCTTTAAATATTTCTTCTGTTCCTCTCTTTCTTCTCCCTCAGGTGTTCCCATTATGCGTTTGTTACACCTTCTGCAGTTGTCCCATGGTTCTTGGATATTCTGTCCCTCTTTTTTCTCTTTGCTTTTCAGTTTTGGAAGTTCCTGTTGACCTACCCTCAAGCTCAGAGACTCTTTCCTCAGCTGTGTCCAGCCTACTAAGGAGCCCATCAGAGGCATTCTTCACTTCTGCTGCAGCATTTTTAACTCCAGAGTTTCTTTCTGATTCCTTCTTCAGATTTCCACCTCTCTGCTTGCATTGCCATCTGTTCTAGCATAGTGTCTACTTGTTTCATTAGAGCCCTTAGCATATTAGTCATAGTTTTTCTGAATTCCTGTTCTGATAATTCCAATATCCCAGCATGTCTGAATCTGATTCTGATGCTGGCTCTGTCTCTTCAAACTGTGTCTTCTTGCCTTTTAATGTGCCTTGTAATTGTTGTAAGCTGCACATGATGTAATGGGTGAAGGGAACCCAGTACTGGTTCCCACAGAGGTTCTTCTCTGGTAAATTGTATCTTTGTATTTGCTTGTTCTTCTCTCCAATTTTGGAGGCAGCAGTTTGCCCTGTGACCTCAATTCTCTGGCAGATCTAAGAAGTGATTTCTTTTTGTTCACATTTTTACTTGTTGTTAGGACAAAATGACAATTTCTAAGCTCCTTATATGCCAGACTAGAAGTCCTATACCTGTTTTAAAATCCCAAACAATATATAAATAAACAGAAAAATCAAAGTTCCCCAACAAATATAACCACCTAACAATCTGGTGTGTGTTCTTTACAATTCTCTTATAAGCACACAGAAACATATATGTGTATGTGTTCTTTTACAAATGATGCTTCTTTTACAAAAAGAGGATCTTACACAGGCTGCTCTGCCAGAGGATATGATGGACACCTTCTATACAGATATGAATATCCTATATAATAAAGGCTAATATGCAAATTGTCCCCTCGGGAGTTCTACTGACCGGGAGTTCAACCACTTGCTATGACGTGTGCTGACCACCAGGGGGCAGTGCAGAACGAAGGAAGGCCCCAATCGGCCCTGATTGCTGGCCAGGCCTAGGGACCCTACCCGTGCACAAATTTCATGCGCTGGGCCTCTAGTAATATATAATATTCTCTTTTAATACTACATGTTTCTTTATTTGGCTTTGCCTGAATTTAATCAACCCCCTGCACTGAAAGGTGTTAAAATTATTTCAAAATTGCAATTTTGGCCTGGCCAGATGGCTCAGTTGGTTGAGCAGCAGCAGCAGCAGCAGCAGCATCATCATCACACACACACACACATCATCATCACACACACACACACACACACACACACACACACACGGTGGCAGATCTGATTCCCAGTCAGGGCACATACATGGGTTATAGGTTCGATTCCCACTGGGGCACGTACAGAGGGCAACTGATCAATATTTCTCTCCCACATCAATGTTTCTCTCTCTCTCCCCTCCCTCTCTCTCTAAAACTAATGAATATATGCTCAGATGAAGATTTTTTTAAAATTTAATGTAATTTTGCTACTATGAATAACATCACACTGAATATCCTTTTACATATAACTTTATCTACATGTGCATTTCTATAGGGTAAATTTCCATAGGTAGAACTACTGGGTCATTGGTTACACCCATTTTAATAATCAATATATAGTGCCAAAGTGCTCTCCAGTATGGTTGTTCAATTCCCAAAACAGTGTTTGGAGATAGTATTTCTCAATATGCCCTTGAGCACTTTTAAATTGTTGCCAACCTGGTAACAAACAAGGATATCCTACTGTGGTTTGTATTTTTTTATTATTAGGAAGTCTGAATATTTTTCATGTTTGCTGGCCATTGGATTTCTTCTTTAGGAATTGCACACTTTTTACTAGATACAGAGGAGATTTATTTGTAAGAATGGCAACTAGAGAATAATAAGCTTACACTGTGGATATCCTCCATCCTAGGTACTATTGTCAAAGTTATATGGCCCACAAGGAACATTCTATTTCACTTCACATTCACCTGGCGAACACATCATTTGCTTAGAATCTAATTCCACACGGCTTGTGTCGTTTGGAGGGAGTAAGCTGGTAAGTACCCGCCCCCACGTCGCTGCTGATGAACACAGTGTCAGCACTATTCAGGCATGACATCAGTATGCAGAGCCATGACACCCGGGCCGGCTAGAGACTTATTAAAGTCCTGCACCCAGATCTCAGCGCTGCCACCACAGAGGGAGCTGGAAAGCTTGGAAGGGGTTCAAAGGAGCGCCACGAAGTTGATTAAAGGGCTTGAGTAAGAACTGTGAGGGGAGGTTAAAAGCACTGTGATTATTCAGGCTTGAAAACAAGTGAGGGCTGAGGGTGAATTAATAATGGAATTCCAATAAATAAAACTCTTCACGGTAGATGGTGATTGGCTATTTCCTAAATGTGCTGAGAACTAACGAGGAGAATGTGTACTTTAGCATCAGAAACTCAGTTGTGTGTAAAGAAACTTTGCTGGGAGTAATCACATTCTCAGCACCCAACACATTTGCCTGAGAGTAAATTTGAGGTCCAGGAGGGTGTAAGTCCCGCAGTCAGTAGATGAGCATTCTGTGCATTATTATTACAGAGGACTGCTGAGTAAAACGGGGGACAGAGTGGCAGTGAGGGGAAGGGGAGATGGAGAACGCGGGGCTGCCTGCTCTTAAAAGGGGGGAAAGGAAGGAGAGAGGAACTGAGGACACGCAGAGGGAGAGAAGGAGAAAGGGGAGCTCTTTTAAAATGCGCTTCTTCCTTCTCACTGTTGGCACAGCGGATCCACTTAGACATCCGCGTTGGAGAACATGACCTCGATGCTGCCATTGCTCAAGCCAAGGACAAAGTTAATGAAGTTAGCTTCAAGCTTGAACATCTAATTGAGCAAATTGAGCAAATAGTCAAAGAACAAAACTATCAAAGGGTCAGTTTGCCTGTTCAGCTCCTTTTATCTCTTCCTGCCAGGAACGTAATTCCACAGACGAAGTCCCTGAACCAAGGAAAGAATAAACTCTTGGTCTTTCTCCCTGAGCCACACGGTGTGGACACTCGGGGTGTGGGGGAAGGGCCATTCTGTCCCCTGGACAGCAGGTTCCTCTAGGACTGGAGGCTGCAGCCATTCACCTTAGGGGTATGAGTTTACAGAATGAATACGTAAATGAGTGCTTCCAAAGACAGCCCACGGGTCCGAAGAGGCTAAGTATGCCCACTTCCTCAGTCTCACTTGTGCTCCTGTGACAGCACGGGTTTTCTGGGTCACTGCGCTCATGGACCGTGGTCAGATGAGGGCTCACATATGCTCCACCAGTCACTACCCTGGTGTCATCTCTAGGCCTCAGTTTCCTCATCTGGAAAATAAGATGAGGGCAGGTGTGCTGACACAGAGTCCAGCTTAAAGTAAAGTAAGAATTCAAACCATGAAAATCCACAACTATTGGGTAATGTTCACTCTGCTTAACAGTGACAAATAAAGTAATAGATCAAATACCTAATATTTTACACGAAAATACAAAAATGTCTTACAAGGTTGATTCTTAATCCTTGTCTTTGCTAACACCACAGCTGGCTTAGAAAATCAGAGATGACACTTTGGTATAAGATACTAATTGAGAAACATCAAATACTTTGGTTTTTGTTTGTATTGTGTGTATGTGTTTTATTTTATATCAAATACTTTGAATGCAAACAGCACCTTCCCCTCAAACTCATGCAGTAAGTTCTTTAAGAAACTGCCCTGGTGTGCTAAGTGGTTAAAGCTTCAGCCCCCACACAAAAGGGTTGTGGGTTCAATTCCCAGTCAAGGGCATCTACCTGGGTTGCAGGTTCAATCCCCCACCCTCTCTCTCTCCACCCCTCCCTTCCTTCCACTCTCTCTAAAAAAAGATCAATGGAAATAATATCCTTGGGTGAGGATTAACAACAACAGCAAAAAAAAAAAAAAAAAAAAGAGAGAGAGAAAGAAAAAGAAACTAAAAACTAAACCTGCCTATTTTTCTTCTGTACAGGATCGTGAAGAAAATTTTCGAATGACCAGTGAAGACACAAATAGCAATGTTTTATGGTGGGCTTTTGCACAAACATTAATCTTTATCTCAGTTGGAATTTTCCAAATGAAGTACCTTAAAGACTTCTTTATAGCTAAGAAGCTTGTTTAAAATGCTAATAAACACAGATAACTACCTGCTGATTTGCGTAACATTTGAGTTAATAAATCAAAATACATTCATAAATGTGTATTACAAATAATATCATTTTGTTCAATGTCATCTATATATATAAAATCCTAAGGTGCAAATAGACCGAACGGCGGAACAACTGAACAACCGAACAAACAGTCGCTAGGACGTGCGCTGACCACCAGGGGGCACGTGTGGAACATGGTGGGCATCGGCTGCAGCAGGATAGTGGAGCAGGTGGACAGGGGTGCCAGACTAAAGCAGGGTGGGGTGCTGGTCGCTGTCATTGGGCAAGCCTCTGGGGGTTACTGAAAATTCTTTGCTCCTGTGCGCCGTGGTTCCGCCTGGCACTTGCACCTGCTGCCGGCACCAGCCCCACTCACACCCACTGCCGGCGCCCAGTGCTAGCCCCAATCGCTCAGCGCTGTTAGTCAGTATGAGCGGCGGCTGCTGGCCCCGATCGCCCCTGAGGGCTTCTCTACCTCCCCTTGCTCCTGAGGGGTGATCGGGGCAGCAGCCACCGCTCATACCTGCTGCTGGCGCCGGCCCCAATCAGTCCGTGCTGTCAGCGGGTGCGAGTAGGGCCGGTGCATGAGAGCAGCTGTGGCGGGAGGAGGGCTGCCAACAGACAGGAGACCGGGGGCCACAGCAGGAGGAGCCGGGCGGGGGCACGGAGGATGGGGGGAGACCCGCCCCTGTGCCCACCGCAGCCTCACAGCCCACAGTTCCTTTCAAGGTGCACGAATTATTGCACTGGGCCCCTAGTTTTGTTATAATGTTGATGAGAAGAAAAATGTTTCCCAGCTGGGCTCACTATCTGTGGAATTTACACGTTCTCCCCGTGTGTGGGGGGAGGGGAGATCCTTCCACATCCCAATGACGTGCACAGATGCACATGTGAGGTGAATGGTGCATCCACACTGTCCCAGTCAGAGTGAGGGTGGGCACGGGTGTGGGTGACCCTGCGATGGAAGGACATCCTGACTGGGTGGGGTCCCACCTTGCACCCTGAGCTGTCGGGTTGGACTGGCCACCAGTGATCCTAAACGGGAATAAGCAGTTGGAAATAATGATCTTACTTGTTTCCATTAATCTTTTTTTGTTTGTTTGTTTGTTTTGTCTTTTTTTCATTAATCTTTCTTAAATGTATATATAGCTTACATTTACTTCAATGGTTAATATGAGAAGTGTTTGGGGTCTTTATTTAGAAGTTAGGTGTTTTTCTGACCAGAAATATGCTTTAGGAACTTAACTCTTGTTAATATCAATTAGCCTAGACCAGTGATGGCGAGCCTTTGGAGCTCGGCGTGTCAGCATTTTGAAAAACCCTAACTTAACTCTGGTGCCGTGTCACATATAGAAATTTTTTGGTATTTGCAACCATAGAAAAACAAAGACTTATATTTTTGATATTTATTTTGTATATTTAAATGCCATTTAACAAAGAAAAATCAACCAAAAAAATGAGTTCGAGTGTCACCTCTGACACGCGTGTCATAGGTTCGCCATCACTGGCCTAGACCCTAGGGTGAAACTGGTTTCATTATATATCATTTTGTTTAAAGTTACAAGTTCCAAGAACCTGTCGACGACGTTAAGTGAGGTTTACTGTACTTTCATGACTCCAGACATCAGAGGTTGAAGTTACAGAATTCTAACACGGATAAAAGGTTGCTTTGACAACGTAGCTCCTGGGTGAGGTAGGTAAGCGCATCATCAGTTCTTATTTCAAACTTGGTATATGCCAGCACTGCCCAACAGAAATAAAGTCTCAGGACACAGGCAAAATTTAAGTTTTCTGCCTGCCACATAACGAAGGTTTTAAAAACCAGCAAAATCAACCCTAGTGACACCTAGGTAACCCAGTGCATCAAAAATGGGCCGGCTGTGGTGGCTCAGTGGGTTGAGCATCGTCCCATGGACCAAGAGGTCCCAGGTTCGATTCCCAGTCAGGACACATGCCGGGTTGGGCTCGATCCCGGGTGGGGTGAGCAGGGGGCAGCAAACTAACGAATCTCTCTCATCACTGATGTTTCTATCTCTCCCTCTTCCTTCCTCTCTGAAATCAATAAAAATATATATATTTTAAAACGTTACCACTGCTGGTGGGTGTGGCTACGCGGTGGAGCACAGACCCGGCACCACCAGGTCTTGGATTCCCCAACAGGGCACCTGCCTGGTTGCGCTCCACCCCCGAGGAGCATGCAGGAGGCAGCCCATCAATGTTGCTGTTTGTCTCATCCATGTTTCTATCTGTCTCTCCCTCTCCCTTCCTCTCTCTAAAATCCATACAAACATTGCTTTTTAATGTTACCACTTACAGAATCAGCACAAATGGTTACTGCACTCCTTTTTCCATAGGTCTTGGGAACGTGGGTATTATTTTATACTATTTTGCACTAGGCACACACTGCAGCTTGGACCAGGCACATCTCAGGTCACAGCCACATCCTAGGGGTCACAGCCACGTCCCAGGGGTCAAAGCCATGTCCTAGGGGTCACAGCTACGTCCCAGGGGTCAAAGCCACGTCCCAGGGGTCACAGACACGTCCCAGGGGTCACAGCCACGTCCCAGGGGTCACAGCCACATCCTAGGGGTCACAGCCACGTCCCAGGGGTCAAAGCCATGTCCTAGGGGTCACAGCCACGTCCCAGGGGTCAAAGCCACATCCCAGGGGTCACAGACACGTCCCAGGGGTCACAGCCACGTCCCAGGGGTCACAGCCACATCCCAGGGGTCAGAGCCACGTCCCAGGGGTCACAGCCACATCCCAGGGGTCAAAGCCACGTCCCAGGGGTCACAGCCACGTCCCAGGGGTCAAAGCCATGTCCCAGGGGTCACAGCCACATCCCAGGGGTCAAAGCCATGTCCTAGAGGTCAGAGCCACATCCCAGGGGTCACAGCCACGTCCCAGGGGTCATAGCCACATCCCAGGGGTCACAGACACGTTCCAGGGGTCACAGCCACAACCCAGGGGTCAGAGCCATGTCCTAGAGGTCAGAGCCACATCCCAGGGGTCACAGCCACGTCCCAGGGGTCAGAGCCATGTCCTAGAGGTCAGAGCCACATCCCAGGGGTCACAGCCACGTCCCAGGGGTCAGAGCCACATCCCAGGGGTCACAGCCACGTCCCAGGGGTCAGAGCCATGTCCTAGAGGTCAGAGCCACATCCCAGGGGTCACAGCCACGTCCCAGGGGTCACAGCCACATCCCAGGGGTCACAGCCACATCTCAGGGGTCACAGCCACTCCCAGGGGTCAGAGCCCCGTCCCAGGGGTCACAGCCACATCCCAGGGGTCAGAGCCATGTCCTAGAGGTCAGAGCCACATCCCAGGGGTCACAGCCACGTCCCAGGGGTCACAGCCTCGTTCCAGGGGTCACAGCCACATCTCAGGGGTCACAGCCACTCCCAGGGGTCAGAGCCCCGTCCCAGGGGTCACAGTCCCGTCTCAGGGCGCAGTCACCCTGAATCCCCGCTTCTCCCGACTCCCCAGGAGGCACCACCTTCCTCACAGCAGCCACCGCCCGGTCCTCCCGACGGATGAGCAGCCCGGGGCCCGCAGACCAGGTGGCGGCTCCCACCTGCTTCCTGTTCCCGCCGACGCCGCAGTAATGGCCGCAAGCGGGGAGCAGCCCAGCCCCGGCCAGGCCCCACGTGTGCGAGAGGAGGCGGCCCACGGCGCACTGGCCCTCAGGCCCGAGCCTCCGCCTCCCCGTCCCCGTCCCCAGCGCCCCGTCCCCCCAGCACCCTTCCCGGACTTCCGGACACCCCGTGTGCCCACCGGGCCTGCCTGGCCCCAAGGGCCCGCCCCTGCACCCACACTGACGGAGAGACGGGCAGATGCGGGGCCACCTGGTCCCCCGGGCCGCGCCGTGTCCCGCAGTCGCAGTCGCGGCCTCACCTGACCCTGCGGCCGTGCTGACGACGACTTTGCCGTGGCTGGACCTGCGACCCGCTGCCCTCGGACCGTCCTGGGGCGGCAGCGGCAGCGGCGGGAGGAGGTGCCAGGTCCTCCGAGCTGGTTGCGCCCTCGGAAGTGCGGCCGGAGCGGGCAGACGGCGCCCTCAGCTGCAGTCGCGCGCCTGTCAGGCTGGGCTTCGCGCGGAGTTTTGGCGGGAGCGCCGGGCGCTGGTGCGCATGCGCGGGGCTGGCTCCCGTCTGCGCAGGCGCAGGGCTGCCGGCGCCGGGGCGCACTTCCGGGCAGCCCTGGGCCTCGGCGCCTCGCGGGTCGCGCATGGCCAGCTGGGTGTTCTGTAACGGCTGCTTCCAGCCGCCCGGCCGCGCCTCGCACTTCAGCCTCACCAGCTGCGGCCACGTGTACTGCGACGGCTGCCTGAGCAGAGGTGGGCGCGGCCGGGGGGAGGGGGGCGCGGGGGGGGGCGCGGGGGGAGGAGGAGGGGGCCATGGGCCTGGGGGCGGGCCGGGGGGAGGGGCGTGGCCGGGGGCGGGGAGGGGTCAGGGGTGCGGCCAGGGGAGGGGGAGCGGGGGGGGGGCCGCGGGGGGGGGGCCGCGGGGGGAGGAGGGGGGACCATGGGCCTGGGGGCGGGCCGGGGGAGGGGCGTGGCCGGGGGCGGGGAGGGGTCGGGGGCGCGGCCAGGGGAGGGGGGAGCGGGGTGGGGCATGGGCCTGGGGGCGGGGCGGGGCGGGGGCGGGGCATGGGCCTGGGGGCGGGGCGGGGCATGGGCCTGGGGGCGGGGCGGGGCGGGGGCATGGGCCTGGGGGCGGGGCGGGGCATGGGCCTGGGGGCGGGGCTGGGGACGGGGAGGCGCGGCCAGGACGCGGTGGGGGCCAGTGGCCAGGACATGGGGGACATGGCAGGGCGTTCCCTGTCCCCCCAGGACGGATGGGAAGGGGCGGTGAGCTGGGCTCAGTGGGGGGAACGGGTGGAGACGCTGAAGCCGGTCACAACTGGGGGCCCCTCTCTCTTCAGCCGCAGGAACCCCGCAGAAGGAATGGGGGGCACCCAGGAAGAGTAGGCGACACCTACAGCCGGGCTTGGGGTGCGGGCTGCCAGGGAGGAAGCGAAGCGGGGGTGGGGCGGTGGGGGGAAGAGCGGGGCCGTGACCCGCGCTCCGGCCGCTGTGCAGGGAAAGGGCTGGGCTCCCGCCCGGACCTGGGGCAGAGGCCGGGGGAGCAGTGGGTCCCTTAGGGGCGCTGTTTGGGGGCGCCTGTGGGAAACGGGAAAGAGGAGGACTGTTGGTTGTAGAAATCCTTTCAGCCCCACGGTGTGAAGGTGAGGAAATGGAGGGCGGGCCGTGTGCTCGGAGCAGTGTTACCCCGAAAGCAGTGCTCGCCCCGTCGCCCCGATAACACAGCATTTGCTCTTCTCTCGCAGGTAAGGAGGGCGAGTGCCTGATCTGTAAAGCTCCCTGCCAGACGGTCTTCCTCTCAAAACACGTAAGTGGAAATCTGTGGTCCGTGTCTGAATACTGACCCCCGTGTTCCCTTCACAGGTGAGGTTCAATCTGTGGTGGTTTGCGGGGTCTGAGCTTTCCCTTCATGTTGTCAGGTGACCGGGAAGGTCTCCCGGAATCTCTCTCGAAGGACAACTAGGATCTGGCTCGGGACCCCTCCTGCAGCTTCTCCGTTGCAGGGGGGCCTGTCTGCGGTTTGCCGTGCGATGTTCCTGGGAATGAAAATGTGTGGAATAGATTCCTTCAGTGCAATGCGAGCTCCTCACGGCGACGGAGCCCGGCCGCTGTGCTCAGTGCTTAGAGCAGTGGTTCTCAACCTTGGCTGCACATTAGAAACACCTGGGAGTCTTTAAAATCCTGATTTCTGGGCCTCATCCTCCGGAAATTCTGTTTCTTTGTTACTTATGTTGTGGCCCCACCCCATAACAAAGAAACAGAACTTCCGGAGGACGAGGCCCAGAAATCAGGATTTCAAAAAGATTCCCAGGTGATTCTAATGTGCAGCCAAGGTTGAGAACCACTGGCTTAGAGTGTCAGCCCACGTACCAGAGGGTTGTGGGTTCAAGTCCCAGTCAAGGGCACATATCTGGGTTGCAGGTTCGATTCCTGGCCCCGGTCGGGACATGTGCCGGAGGCAACCAATCGATCTCTCTCACATCAAGGTGTCTCTCTCTCCCCCCCCCACTTCTGCTCTCTCTAAAAATCAATAGAAAAAGTACCTCGGGTGAGGAGTAACAACAACAAAAAGAAGGTGGTAAAGTTTGGTTTTTCACAGCTGTCATATCTAGTTAAGAGGATTGGAGGAAAGCAGGTATTAAATTGCTGTTGCAGTAGGCTTAAAATAATGCCTTTTGTTCTCTTTGTAAAATACACGAATTTAACTTGTTTGCTTTAAATTTAGTTACAAATAATTGTCCTCTTTACACCTAGGCTCCAAGATGTGTATTTGATCTGATGTTTTAATCTATAACAATTGCTTTTTTTCTGATTACAAATGTAAAACAAAGTTACATATTATGCAAATGATACAAAAGATCATAGTGGAGGAGGTGGAAGCCCCCAGATACTGTTGCCCAAAGACAGCAGCCAGGAGTGGAGCGCCCGGTCTGTGGGTGCTACTCGGATTTATTCTTACAGAAATGGTGTTTTCTCAAGTGACATATTTTGGGCACTCCCACACTCTTTAAAGGTGACTGCGTAGCCTTTTAAATGTTTTTATTGATTTTCTTTTTTTTTTTTTTTAGAGAGAGAGAGAGAGAGAGGAAGGGAGAGAGATAGAGAAAAACATAAATGGGAGAGAAACATCGCTAGGCTGCCTCCTACACGCCCCCTTCTGGGGACTGAGCCCGAAACCCAGGCATGTGCCCTGACAGGGAATCGAGGACTTGAACTAGTGACCTCCTGGTTCTTGTGTTAATGCTCAACCACTGAGCACACCAGTCAAACATGATGGATTCTTGTCTATGAACTTATACCTCTGGCCTTGCTAAGTTCACCTGGTAACTGTATTGGCTCAGCTGTGGGTTTTTCCAGGCTCCACAGTCGCGCCGTCTCTGTTTGTTTCGTGCCTTCTGTGTTTCTCTCCCCTGCCTCGGCCTGCACTCCGTAGCGTGTGGAGTACGGATGGCAGGGGCCATCTCTCATGGGGGTTTGTCTCCCCTGATTTCAGGGACGTGGCAGTGTTTCTGTGAAGTACTATGTGCGGTGTGGGTTTTTTGCTACGGCTTTTTATCATGAACGGTGTTGAACTTTACCCAATGGCTTTTCTGTCACTGTTGAGCTTATCATTGTTTTTTCTACTTTATTTTGTCAATGTGGTGAGTTGCATTTATTTTTAGAGCTTTAAACCCACACTAGCTCCCAGGAACAGATCCGACCTGGTGCGAGGCAGCCTAGTGTGTGTGTCTAGATGAGCTAGACGCCGTGCACCTGTGTCCACGTGGGAGCTGCGTGTGGTCCTCTCTCTCTGGGCCCTTCTCAGGCCTCGGGGCATCGGGGGGAGGGGGGCCGTGAAAGCAGCTGGGGCCTCCCTCTCCTCTCGTAAAATGTGGTGGGATTCACAGGTGAAGTTGTCTGAACCTGGAAGGGATTTGGTGAGGAGGTTTCCACCAGGGACTTAGTTTCTGTGTTAGACACTCAGTGCCTGCCTCCGTCAGGTCACCCTAAGGGAACTGTATTCACAGGAGGGGTGCCCTTTCCTCGAGGTTGGGTGTCCTGTCACCAACACGTGTGCAGTCCTCGGTGCTCTCAGCATCCGGAAGGCCTGTGGTGATGCGCGTCCTTCACTTTAATGGTGGTTACTGTGCCTTCTCTCCTTTTCTTGAACAGTCTTGTCAGTGTTTATTGACCTTTGTTCGTATTTTCAAAGAACTAATTCTTGGTTGTGTTTCTTTATTGTACACCTGTTCTCTGGTGAGTTCTCCTCTTTCCTCTTTGCTTTCGTTTGTTCTTTAAGATGGAAGCTCAGGTCAGCTCCCCACCTTGTCTTCCTCCTGTTTATATCCCAGGCCGCACCCCCCTCTGTGCTCATCCTTGCCTGAGCAGAACAATTCAAGTCTCTTCTCAATTATTCCTGTGACCCATGTGTATGTGGTTAACTTAGAAATATTTGGGGATTTTAGTTATCATTTCTACTAACTTCCATTGACGTATAATGCCGAAAGCGCACAAATTCTGAGAGTGACTCGCACTGGTCGGGGACATCCTGTGCGGCTGTCCTTAAAGTCGGACAAGCTCCCATCCTCCCTGGGCAGGGCAGGGCCTGGGCGCTTTCACTCCGCTTCCGCACGCACCTTATTCTCTCCCAGAGACATAAGCCCACAGACATCGCTGCCCGGATCACCACCGCCGCCCAGGTTCCCACAGTCCCACTTCCTCCCGCTCACGTTCCCAGCCTCCCTGACGCCCCGAGGGTCACTTTCCATCCCCGGGAATTCCTTTGTCGGGTCCTGCATTGAGGCCTGTGGTGACAGCTCTCCAGAGGGACTGAGCTGCCTGCATTGTGATGCATATTGCGCTCGTTAGGCTGCTTTCCTGGACATGAATGCTTCCTGTGTCTTGGATCACATGGCTCCGTTTGCTGTGGCTTTTCATGGTCTGGCTGTCCTGTGGTATCCGGCTGAGCTTCAGGGAGACCCCAAAACCTGTGCAGGGGCTGTTATCAGAGTGGAGGCCTCAGCCCTGCTCCCTACGCCCGGTCCCACTAAGGCTCCTGTCCACACAGGGAAGCCACACCTGCCTGTCCACGCGGGTCCCTGTCCACGTAGAGTAAAGCCACAGCTGCCTGTCCACGCGGGTCCCTGTCCACGTAGTGTGAAGCCACACCTGCCCGTCCACGCGGGTCCCTGTCCACGTAGAGTGAAGCCACACCTGCCTGTCCACGTGGGTCTCTGTCCATGTAGAGTGAAGCCACACCTGCCTGTCCACGCGGGTCCCTGTCCATGTAGAGTGAAGCCACACCTGCCTGCCCACATGGGTCCCTGTCCACATAGAGTGAAGCCACACCTGCCTGTCCACGCAGGTCCTGTCCACATAGAGTGAAGCCACACCTGCCTGTCCACATGGGTCCCTGTCCACACAGTGAAGCTACACCTGCCTATCCATGCGGGTCCCTGTCCACGTAGAGTGAAGCCACACCTGCCTGTCCATGCGGGTCCCTGTCCACGTAGAGTGAAGCCACACCTGCCTGTCCACGCGGGTCCTGTTCACATAGAGTGAAGCCACACCTGCCTGTCCACACGGGTCCTGTCCACGTAGAGTAAAGCCACACCTGCCTGTCCACGCGGGTCCTGTTCACATAGAGTGAAGCCACACCTGCCTGTCCACATGGGTCCCTGTCCACGTAGAGTAAAGCCACACCTGCCTGTCCACGCGGGTCCTGTTCACATAGAGTGAAGCCACACCTGCCTGTCCACATGGGTCCCTGTCCACACAGTGAAGCTACACCTGCCTATCCATGCGGGTCCCTGTCCACGTAGAGTGAAGCCACACCTGCCTGTCCATGCGGGTCCCTGTCCACATAGAGTGAAGCCACACCTGCCTGTCCATGCAGGTCCTGTTCACATAGAGTGAAGCCACACCTGCCTGTCCAAGCGGGTTCTGTCCACAGGTGTTTTCCCTGTGTGATAACCTGTGTGTCACTTGCTCTCCACTCCTCAGCACAGGCCACCACGCTCTGTTGGGCTCTCCCCGTTTCCTGTGGCTATGGGTGCCGGGGCTGTGGGTGCCAGGCTGTGGGAAGGCATGCTTCTGCTTCTGTGGCCCGGGACCAGGCCCTGAGGTGTGGGTCGAGGCCAGGGTGGCAGGTTGAGTTGGTGCCGAGCAGGGCTTGTGGGCACCTGGAGCCCCTGCCCTGCCTGTGGCCCACCTGCCTGTGACTTGCAGGGGTCGAGTCCAGGGACCCAGCTGTCCAGACACCCTGTGTGGCCTCTCCCTCCAAGGCCTGGGACGGCTCGGGCCAGGCACTGCCTCCCAAGGACATCTTCTAGCTTCTCCCCCCCATCAGGTGTCGCCCTGCACTTAGTTTTACCTCGTTTCGGTGGGACCTGGGGAGCACAGGGAGCGTCAGTGGAAGGACTCAGATTCCGTTCTGATGCCCGTGCCATGCTGACGGTTCCGAAGCCAGGACCAGGCTGCGGAGGGACCGCTCGCCTGTATCTTCTGGGTCTGCTGTCCTTACCCAGTGGCTGTGTTTGTTCCTGTCTGTCCCTGCTCAGGGCGTCCTCCCACGCCTATGCCCTCGGATGGCTATCACTGTCGGCCCGCTGTGGGTGCCAGGCTGTGGGTGCCGGGGCTATGGGTACCAGGGCTGTGGGTGCCGGGCTGTGGGTGCCGGGGAGGAGGGGGGGAGGAGAAGGCAGGCATGACTCTGTGGAGTGGGCAGCACCACTTCTGAACCCACTTTTCCTTGAGTTCTTCATGTTTGCTTCTTAAAGGACTGACTGATAGGAGGCTCATCAGCACTCCCTCCCTGACGTAGTGTTTCCTCTGAGCTTGGCTTCCCCTTTGGCCCTTTACCCTTCGAGGCCTGGGTTCCTCCTGACAGAGAGGGGCCTGTGGCCCAGAGGGTGCCACCAGCTGCCAGGCACACTGCCCTCACCCCACGGCCCCGGGCAGCCAGGAGGTGGGTGCCCCCGTGCCTGCTGGCCACAGCGAGGGAAGCTCTGGTCCTGCGGGTCCCGAGGTTCATCTGGGTCTCCAGTTTGCCTCTGCATCACGCCCTGAGCGTGTGCCAGGGCAGCGAGCGGAGATGGTGTCTTTCTCTTCCAGACGGATCCAGGGGTCCAGGCGCTCTTCATGGGCATAGACGGCCTGTGCAGGAAGTACTCCAAGGAGACCTCCCAGGTGCGTGGGCCTTCTCCTGGGGCACGCGAGCCTGTCGCCATGGGAACCTGTTTCGTGATGACCCAGGGCTGATGATCTCGCCCTGGAGAGCAGACTCCAGGGTCTCGGGGGTGGGGGTGCTCCCTGCCCCTGTGCCGTCTTCCCTGCAGGGAAGCCATTCGCTCTGCTCCGGGTTCCTGTCCTGCTGCTGTGGGGGTGACGTGTCCTGTGGTCGGGACGCCCGGCTGATCTCAGGCGTCTGGGTCATGGGGCTGTGGCTGCGGTATTTGACCTGAGCCCTCTTGGCTCCAGGCGCACTCCCCAGCCCAGCTCTGAGGTTGCGAGTCGGTGCCCTCCCTGGGTCCAATGCCAGTCTGACCTCCTGGTCCACCAGGCTGTCCAGGGAGCTGTCCGGAGAGCAGCCCTCTCTGCCAGCCCATCCGGCCCCCACTTCTGATAACAGTGCTGCCCCCACCCCTGCTGTTGGCACCTCGAACCTGCCCCTCCCTGGAGAGGCCTAGCAGCAGGCTGAGCGACCACACTCTGGCCTGGCCATTCTTGGCCGTTGGCTTGTTCTCTGGGAGACATGTCAGCCACCAGGACGGCCCTGCTCTGGAGGCTGTTCTCGGGCTCAGTGCCCGCAGTGCCAGGGCTGTGCCCCTCCACCCTGCAGGCTCCCCGGGGTGGATGCCCCAGGACACGGCATGGGCACAAGGCAACAGCCAAGCAGGGACATGGGCTGATTTTGTTGCACATTCCCAGGGGGCCTCTTGGGCCAGGTCCCCGGGACCCGGAAGCTGCCGTGTTGGTGAGCTGGGGGAGTCCTCACCATAGCGCTCAGACCCACAGGCAGCCCTGAGCCGAGAGCAGTTGTGCTGGGACCCGCAGAGCCTCAGGCGGCCTCAGGAGGAGGCAGGGTGCCTGTCCTCCATCTCAGGCCCCACGCCTCGTCCAGGTGGAGAGAGGCATGGAGGCAGCTGGCTGCCGAGTGGCCTCCCTCCAGGCCTCTGGGCATCGCCTGTCCCAGTGCCTAGCTCGCTGTCTACCTCAGCATGTTGGGCTTACCGTTATTTTACCATAATAAATACTTTAAGTTTCTCTCAGTATTAATTTCTAGTGGGGAAACAGCGACAGGGAAAACCTGCATAAGCAGAGCTTTTAGGGGTCCTCAGTAACTTTAAGGTGAGCCTGGGACCTGCCCTGCATCCATCAACCCGCTCCACCCTCGAGGTGCAGGAGCCGGAGGGGCTTTCCCGTTCTGTCTGATACCGTCCCTGGCGTGAAGCAGTGCTTCCCTCCCTGGGTCAGTGCGGCTCGTAGCTCTGGGGGCCAACTCCAGACCGAGTGCACTCCGCGTGCAAGGGGGCTCCTGAACGGAAGTGCTGCTGGGAACCCAGCCCCCGTCACAGCTCCCGGGAGCGCGGCTTGTCCCGCCCACCTAGCCCTCTCCACGCACAAGTCACGGGTGGGGGCGGGGGGGCGGGTAGGGGGGTGTCTAGAGTGTTCCTGCCCTCAGTGGGGCATGCTCCCCTGTGTGAGCGTGCCCGCTGTGTTCTGCGTGCACGGCAGGGTGACCAAGGTCGCGAAGACGCAGGCAGCCCCGGGTCAGGCAGGCAGCAGGGTGTGTCTGGGGACTGCACAGTGTGGCCATGTGCCACTGCAGCAGCTGACCTGTGCCATCTTCCCAGATTTCAGAATTTCAAGAAAAACACAGAAAGAGGCTGTTAGCCTTCTACAGAGAAAAGGTAAACCCCATCTCAAGTTCATGTGACCCTGTGACCCGACCCCACATCTCAGGGTGGAGGGCTGGGAGGTGGGCATCTGTCCCGTGGACCCTCAGCCCATTGCACGGCTCCTGTCCGCCACCGCGATGCTCAGGGCCAGAAGTCACTGGGCCAGTTTCATCTCGGGGCCCACTTCTGGCCTGTGGTGCCCCCACTCACCGGGCACTTTTCATAAACCGACTCTAGTGAGCTCTGACTGGTCCTTCCACGGGAGCGACAAGCATCCTCCTCCCTGATCGGTGAGCTGAGCTGAGTGAGCAAGGGAAGCTCCAGGGGAGGAAGCTCCATAGGGGCAGCTGGGCTGGCTCGGGTCAGGCCTCCCGGAGGGACAGGGACGGGAGGCGCAGAGAGGAGAGCGCGCAGCAGCCGGCAGAGGGCAAAGGGGCCAGGTCAGCTTCCTGTGCTGGGGCCGCGCCATGGCACACACCCATGGCCGCCGCCTCACCTGGCCGGGAGTGATGTCTGGGCCTCAGAGCAGCTTAGACAGTTCTCTATTCATTCATCCCGTCGTGTTTTTAAAAAAACACCATCGAAGGTTAGGGAGTAAGTAGGGTGAGGGCCTGGCTTTGAAGCCACAGACCCTGTGGCCACCCCCTGGAGTGTGGAAGCTGCCTTGGTGTCCATCCTGTGGCCGTGGCCTCTCTGTGTGCGACAGGGAAGGTGTGAGGCGTCGCTGCCCTGAGGCCTGGCCCGCACGTGCTTGGCGTCTCCTGCCGTCTGCCCTCCTTACATGCCCCAGGCCAGGCCTGCGGTGGGTCTGCCCAGAGGGCACGTGTCGCCACCCAGCCCCGGCCCTTGTGGGTAGTGCCTGCACCTGGCCACAGCCCCGTCTGCCCCTGCACGCTGCCCCAGGCCCAGGCAGCTCCCTCCTGACTCATGTGCTGCCTCGGGTGTAAGAATGGAGGGTACGCGTGTCTGTGCACTGTCACTTGGCGTCAGCCTGGTGACCTCGGGTGTAAGAATGGAGGGTACGCGTGTCTGTGCACTGTCACTTGGCGTCGGCCTGGTGACCGCGGGTGTAAGAATGGAGGGTCCGCGTGTCTGTGCACTGTCACTTGGCGTCAGCCTGGTGACCTCGGGTGTAAGAATGGAGGGTCCGAGTGTCTGTGCAGTCACTTGGCGTCGGCCTGGTGACCGCGGGTGTAAGAATGGAGGGTCCGCGTGCCTGTGCGGTCACTTGGCGTCGGCCTGGTGACCGTGGCGCTGTGTTGCGTGCAGATCGCCAGGCTGGAGGAGTCCCTCAGGAAGGTGATGCTGCGGGTGGAGCAGCTGCAAAGGTAGGTCTGCACCACGCCCCCCCCCCCCCCCGCCCCCGCACTGCACCCCGCACCCCTGAGCCCAGCCAGGCATCCACTCGCTGCCTCCCAGGCCGCGGCCCTAACAAGGGGCCCTATTTCCCAAAGGCTGTCAGGGCAGAGGTGCGCTGGGCCGTCTGGGGAAGGAGGGGAGAGGAGAAGACACAGCAAAGAGGAGTGGTTTCCCAGGGGACGTCCTGTCCTGTGACTCCCAGGTCACGGGAGGGGCTGGGGAGCAGAGCCAGCGACCCAGCTGGAGAGGGGCAGCCCCCCCACCTCCGGGGCGGCCGCAGCCTGGGCCTTTTCCCAGGAATGGCGGTCATGGAAGATGAGCACAGGCTGCCGTCCCTGCACGGTCAGCGCGGTCAGGGAAGGCGGTGCTGTGGGACGCGGCTGAATACTCAGAGCCCCATGTGGTGAGACATGTTCATGTGAAGGCCATGGCACCGAGGTCCTAAGGGGCTGCTGTCCAGCCGGCTGTGTGTGCAGGTGCCCGGTGCACTGTGGCTGGGCTGCAGCAGGAGCTGGGCACGGTGGTCCCGCTCGGCCTCGGCCCACCCGCCGCCATCACAGGCTGCTTTCCGAGGGTGCACCCCAGCCCTCGCTGGTAACGCAGCAATGCTGCCAGAGGCCTGTGGGCAGCAGCACGGGAGGCTCTGTGGCCTGAGCCTGACAGGCCCCTGGGGCGCGGCTCCGAGTGAGACCTGGGTGCAGGGGGCCCTTCTATTCGTCGCCCTTCGTATAACCTGCTTTCTCTCTGTGCAATCATCTCATCATTCTGGAAAGTTCCAGCTGTGGCCCTCTGAGGCCCCTGCAGGCTGGCCCTCCTCGCAAAGCTCCCTGCTGCCTACGGGCGTCCTTCAGGCTCCAGTCCTTCTGCTCCCACCTCTCCCTCGAGCTTATTTCACTGCTCGGTTCAGCCATCTAGAACAGTGGTTCTCAACCTTCCTAATGCCGCGACCCTTTAATATGGTTCCTCATGTTATGGTGACCCCCAACCATAAAATTATTTTCGTTGCTACTTCATAACTGTAATGTCGCTACTGTTATGAATTGTAATGTAAATATCTGATATGCAGGATGTATTTTCATGGTTACAAATTGAACATAATTAAAGCATAGTGATTAATCACAAAAACAATATGTAATTATATATGTGTTTTCCGATGGTCTTAGGCGACCCCTGTGAAAGGGTCGTTCGACCCCCAAAGGGGTCGCGACCCACAGGTTGAGAACCACTGGTCTAGAACATTCTGTCACCGTGACCGGGCAGTCTATTTCCTACCCTGAAACCCTCAAGAGGCCAGGCCTGCCTCCTCCTCGGCTCGCGCTCGTGCAGGTCCTCCAGGTGATGCGGTCGGTGCACGCCAGTGTGGCCTGGTTTTCCCGCAGGGTGGGCCCACACACCCCGCCGGCCGGCTCCCTCACCCATGTCCATGCTCCCTCGCAGGCATCCTGGGGTCAGGGGTCCCTGCCCTGCTTTCTGTCCCACGTGGTCTGGATTGACGGCCTCCCACGTGCCCAGTTTTAGGGTTGTTGGGAAGCAGGAAGTGCTGCAGAGGCGCTGATGGGCCCAGCCCTGCCGCTGTGTGCCAGCCTCAGGGCCTCTGGGACGAAAGTGAGCGCTGGGCGGGGGAGGCGCTGGGGAGGGACCGAGGGGGTCTCAGCCCTGCCCTGTGGTTGGAATAAGTCCTTACGGTTTATCAATCCCTCTCCCCATCTGTTTAGTATGAGACCGTCCCAACACACAGCCTTCAGCGCGCTGAGAAGTCCAGTTTCAAGTAAGTGGTGGCCTGCTGCGCGGCGAGCCCAGGGCAGGCAGAGCCGAGGGCAGGCGCGCCCTCACCCTGTGGTGTTTGTCACAGCTCCTTCAGCAGAGCCCCGCGGACAGCTGCTCCGGCCTCCCGGCTCCTCCGCCTCCTCCGAGAGGTGTGTGTGCAGGGCTGGGGGCGCGGGGGCCAGTGGGCCACACTCAGGAGCTGTAGGTCCTTCTTTGCCACCCACGCCCCTCCTGCCACCCTCCACCCCTCCAGGTTCCCACGTTCTGATGGTCAGCACAGGCCCCAGGAGCTCGCCCCGCAGCAGCTCTTACTCATCGCCAGGGCCTGGGGGCTGGCCCATCCCAGTCCTGTCCCTGTGGCCTGGAGGCTGGTGGAGGAGTGGTCATGTGACTCGGGTGGGACTCTCTCCCAGGGCAGCTCAGAAACAAATCTGGCACAGGGGACAGGACGAGAGGTGGTGACCCCTTGGGGACCCTACCCACCCCTGGCGGCCGGTCCCTGGAGAGCATCCCTCATCCACCTGTTTTTCCTTGAAATGCTGGGAGCTGGGTCCACACGCAGCACCGGAGGCCCTGGCAGCGTCCGCCCGCACTGCCTGTCCCTGTGTCCCAAGGGCAGCGGGCCTGGCACTGAGCGCACAGCCAGAAAGTGACTCAGCGATTGGTCCCCTCCTTCCCTCCCTCCCTCCTTCCCTTTCCCCCTCCCTCTCTCCCTTTCCCCCTCCCTCTTTCCCTTTCCCCCTCCCTCTCTCCCTTTCCCCCTCCCTCTCTCCCTTTCCCCCTCCCTCTTTCCCTTTCCCCCTCCCTCTTTCCCTCCCTCCTTCTCCCCCTCCCTCCCTCCCTCCCTCCTTCTCCCCCTCCCTCCCTCCCTGCCCTTTCCTCCTGTGGGGAAGCCCAAGTGATGCTTGTCTGTCAGCCTGGAGCAGTAAGTTAAGGAGCTGGCCCTACGAGCAGTGATTGTGTGCAGTGAGCCCAGCAGTGAGCGGCACCTAAAGCAAATGAGATGCTCCAACTCCAGGGCGACTGGCAGGACCTGGCAGCATCCGCCCGCACGGCCTGTCCCTGTCCCTGTCCCTGAGCAGACACAGCCGGAGGAGGCCACCTGCACTTGAGCTGCCCTAGGCCGGCCACACAGGGCCTCCCCGGAGCTCGACAGGCCCTCCCTCCATGTGTGGGGCTGGGTTTGGTCTGACAGACAAGTGGCAGCCAGTAAAGAGCTAAGAGGGAGGTGACTGATGGGGCCCAGTGTGAACAAGGAGGATGGAGACGGGCGTCCTGGCGCATCGTGCGTGTGCCAGTCGCTCCAAGTCTCAGGCCAGTAACTGTATGGCTGTCGGTTTATAGAGTGGAGCCCATGGAGGTCGACCTCACGCCCTCCCCCCTGAGAAGGGTGAGTAGTCTGTTCCCCTGTGTGTCGTGTTTCCTACATGTTCAGGGCCTCCTGCTTCTCAGCGCTAACGACCATGGCCGCTCCTTCCCGACCGTGGCCATTCAGTCCCGACCGTGGCCATTCAGTCCCGACCGTGGCCGCTCCTTCCCGACCGTGGCCATTCAGTCCCGACTGTGGCCGCTCCTTCCCAACTGTGGCCGCTCCTTCCCGACCGTGGCCATTCAGTCCCGACTGTGGCCATTCAGTCCCGACCGTGGCCGCTCCTTCCCGACCGTGGCCATTCAGTCCCAACCGTGGCCGCTCCTTCCCGACCGTGGCCATTCAGTCCCGACCGTGGCCATTCAGTCCCAACCGTGGCCGCTCCTTCCCGACCGTGGCCATTCAGTCCCGACCGTGGCCGCTCCTTCCTGGCCGTGCCGCTGCAGGAGGCAGGGTCACGCTGGCATGGGACATGTGGTGGGCTGCCACCATGCTCCGCCTCCACCTGGGCAAGTGGTGGGAACGGGGATGAGTGAATCCAGGATCCCCTAACAACCTGTTGGTGAGGAGGTGGGTCAGCTTCACCGTGAGAGAAACATGGGTGATGCTGCCGTGTGCCTGGCTGGGAGCCGGCCCAGCATGCGGGCCCTGCCAGGGCAGTACCAGGCCCCGTCATCAACACCTGGGTTTCCAGGTGACGGTTTTGCACCGAAAATGAGGATGTACTCAGGATTTTAAAATGGCTAATGTCAGCTAAAACTGTCTGCTTTTTCTCTGTTCCAAAATTCTTAGAAGCACCTAGCAAATTCCTTGTCCACTCACTGCTGTGGGGGCCAGGGGCACGGTGGGGGCGAGTGGGACACCCTGTCTCACGGGGCTACATCCCAGCAGACTGGCACGGTGGGCACGGCAGGCTGGCGAGGGGCTGTGTTCTCGGGGCGGAGGGGCTCTCATTACCCATGAAAACAGTGATGTTACCCACTGTTCCCTTTTCCCGTCCTTAGCCCGAGCCAGCCGGCCCCACCAGAGTCTCCCTGATCAGCCCTCCCCAGGACGGACGCATGGGTGAGTCCCTCCCTCACCGGGACCTTGAGGGATGTGCCCGCCTTCAGCCGTCTCCCCTCCCCCCGCTTCACAGCATCCTGGGCGCCTGCTCAGCCGGGACTCAGCCTCGCCTGGTGGCGCAGGGAGACAAGGCTCCCACGCTCACGGTGCTGACCCTCCCTAGATGCCAGGTGTTTCAAGGCAGCTTCCTGTGTGGAAACCTCAGCCCGAGGCTTGGGGGCCCTGGGGCGGCAGCACTCTGGCCTGTCTCTGCTGGGCTGAGGCCCCAAGGCGCCCTGCTCGAGAGGCTCTGCCTCTGTGCCCCCCAGCAGACCCTGCGCCCATGGCTCAGCCTGAACCCGCAGAGCCCCGATGGAGAGCCCGACGTCAGGGCAACCAGAGGGCCTGGGCCCACCTGGCCTCAGAGCACTGCTCTCGGGACCCAGACAGTTGTTGACCTGTCGAGGCCTCGAGTACCTCATCACTGTTGACCACGGTCACCCCACAGATCCCTGTGAGCGTGAATAAGAGGTGCTTGCCGGACCCCATTACTGAGCATGTGCGGTTCTGCCTGAGCGTGAAACCGGGATTTGTGCAGTCGGCTAGGGAGGCCGGCAGATCAGGAGACGACCCCCACGAGGGCCAGCGGGCAGGCAGGTCTGCAGGGACAGCCAAACAGGTTTGGCCCTGGCAGGCAGTGTGGGGGTGCAGGGGCTACCCCTCGGGTCAGCCCTGCCTCAGGAATTAGGGCAGAGCGGGGTGCCAGATGGAGGAGGTGGCCAGAGCACAGGCAAACCTCTGACCCATGCGATTTAGCCTGCCCAGCGAGGGGCAGTGTGTCTGGGATTCGCAAGGCCCCGGGGAGTCCAACCATCTGAAAATACAGAAAATAAAAACGGGATTAACAGAACCTCCTGGGACGGTTTGCTTCGCTGGTTCTCAGCTGTTCTGCGGGGTCTGCAAGTCACTAGGGCAGCATCCTCTACGGTCCACACAGCCCAGGCTACTTAGTGCTGTGCCACCTCAGGAACGGCGCTCACCCTCTCTGATCCGGGCTCTGCAGTTGTGAAAGGACACAGGGAGCCTCCCCTGCCCACTCTCTTCCCTTCTCACTCTGCCTTTTGTCCGTGACCGTTCTCCACAGCAGGGCTGCCAGGAGCTCAGTGTTTACCAGCACTTCCACGCGTGCCCTCTGGTCTCACTAAACACACAGCGGGCCTTTGCATCCAAAATGTTTCTCATCAGCCTAGACATGCGGGCTCGGGGGAGATGGCACCTCGGCCTGGTCGGCTCCGCTGACCCACCCTCTCCTCAGAGCCCAGAGCTTCTGGGAGCAGTGACAGGAGTGGAGTGTGGGGGCGAGTGCTGAGCGCCTCGGGCCCCAGCGTTGCAGGCGGAGGCCAGCCCGCAGCCCACAGCCCGTCCCGAGCAGGCCTGTGGCCTTCACGCGGCTGCTCAGGGTGGTGGTGGGAATGCTCGCGGTGCACAGGGGGTGACGGCTGAGTGGGAAGGGGTGTGCTGGGCGCAGTGGGGGGCATGGGTGGGACAGTAGGTGTGTCTTCTTCCTGAAGCAGCGCTGTGTTCACCCGTCCCCCTGCCGCCCCCCCAACCCCCCGCAGGTAGCGTCTCCCGCCTAGGCCCTCAGCAGCTCAGCCTGACGCCAGATCGCACCAGCGGATTCCAGACGCTCAGGTGGGTCCCGGGCGCTCAGCTGGGTCCCGGGTGCTCAGCTGGGTCCGACGCTCAAGTGGGTCCCGGGCACTCAGCTGGGTCCCGGGCGCTCAGGTTAGGGTCCCGGGCACTCAGCTGGGTCCCGGACGCTCAGCTGGGTCCCGGACGCTCAGCTGGGTCCCGGGCACTCAGCTGGGTCCCGGGTGCTCAGGTGGGTCCCGGGCACTCAGCTGGGTCCCGGGCGCTCAGCTGGGTCCCGGGTGCTCAGGTGGGTCCCGGACGCTCAGCTGGGTCCCGGGTGCTCAGGTTAGGGTCCCGGGCGCTCAGCTGGGTCCCGGACGCTCAGGTGGGTCCCGGGCGCTCAGCTGGGTCCCGGCAGCTCCTGCAGGACAAGGTACAGTCAAGGCGGGGAGAGTGAGGAAGGAGGTCTCTCTGTGTGCTCGGGGTCGTGCTGTGCAGACCACTTTATGGTTTGCTTTTCTGAAGTTAAAATGCAACTCAGGCCGTTCCAACTCCCAGGCGCCCGCGGGGCTGCAGCATCGCGTCTCAGGGTTCACAGGCGGGCGGGGAGCCGATGGCACATCTGTGTCCCCGACAGCTGCTGACAGAAACGGGAGCTGGTTTGGCCCATGGGCTGCCATTTGCCGACCCCTGAACAGACCATAACCCATGACCCAGCCATTGCCTTAGACATGGGCCCACATCTGCACAGGCTCTGCCTGGGCCCGGAGGTCAGGCAGGTGCCTCTCACCCCTCCTAGAGCCCCTGGTGGCTCCCCATGCCACAGGCCGCCTGCCACCGTCCAGCCGTGGCCTTCGCATCCTCCCCAGGCCAGAGCCACACTTGTGCCCACGGCCCTGGTGCATGAGGCAACCCCGCCCGCTGCCTGACCACAGCTCCCACGCAGGACTGTGCCAGCCCCTCACCCCGCCCACTGCCTGGGACCGGCCCTCCCGCAGGTGCCTGTGATTGTAACTCCTGGATTTTGTGGGCACCAGCACAGAGGACAGCAGTGGGAGGGCCCGCTGAGAGCAGGCACCCGGCCCTGGCAAGGGGCAGCCCCCACACATCAGAGGCTGCCTGCCGGGCGCTGCGTGTGCCACTGTCCCGGTGCCATCGCCCAAGCACAGTGCGCGATCTCCTCCTGGGCACTGGGAACATGTTTTTTAATCAATATGTGGCCTTTAAAACTAAAAAGCATCGTGTTGCCAGTCACTTGAATCGTTGGTGATTTTGTTTGTGACCTTGCTCCTAGGATCCCACCTGTGCTGATGCCCGGCCTGGGGGCGTCCCAAAATCTCGGCCTCCAGGTGGCTGGCAGAGTGGGAGGAGGGGCCTCGGCACCAGCACCCAGGCCGCCCATCAGCATCTCCGGGCTCCTGCAGAGGCAGCAGTCAGGCAAGGACCGCGGCCTCCCTTGGAGAGCGCGTGACCAGCGTGGCGTGTGTGGCAGCACGTGTTCCCGAGTTGTGCCTGAGCTTCCCCTTGGTGCCTCAGGGCTGGTGGTGCTCACACGGTGTCACTGGGCTGTGCTCCACAGGGTCTGCCAGCCTCGGGGGCTTCCCGCCCAGGAGGTGACATCCTGCCGTGCCCACCGCGCTCCAGCCACCCTCCCCGAGCTCACCACACGCTCACGTGAGGCAGTGGGTGGATTGTCCGTTTCTCCTCAATGCAGCGCTCCAGCAATGCCATCAAATAAAGCGTTTTTCTGGTTTTCTGGGCCTTGAAACTACCTTCCTGGCGCCAGGTGCTCCTACACCATGGGTGCCGCGAGCAGCGTCTCCGGGAGGCTTTCTGATCAGCAAGTGCAGAGCTGGGAGGCGGGGCCGCAGTCTGAGGAACCCCTGACAGAGCCTGCACTGACCCACACGCAAGGCTGGCCAGCAGCTCAGGCCGGCCCTGTGCCTGGTGATTGTTGTCTGTGACATCTTGTCACGTGTGCCTGTGACTCAACATGACACTGTTCCCGGTGACTGACTCCCTGTAACAACATGACCCTGTTCCCGACCGGGCAGGTGGGACTGATGGTCAAGCTTGGCTGGGGACAGCGTGCTCCCTCTCGCCCACCAGCTGGGCCCCATGAGGATGAAAGAGGCTTGTGGGTTCATTGTAATCCTCGACGTCATCATCAGCTCTGCGTGGTGTGCGCTGCGTCACCTGGACCCGCGCCTCACGGAGGAGGGACACACAGGCAGGTTGCACTTGATTGCCGGTGATGCCCCGTCACTCCGCCCGGGGAGCCCTCAACAGCGGGAGCCCTGGCGCACGGCACAGACGGCTGTCCCGTCAGCGAGTGCACAGTGCGGGGGACGCCCGCCACCCAGTGACTTCAGGGGCACGTGTTCCAAGTGGGTTCCAGTCCCAGGAACGTCCACGTGTTGTGAATGCCTGCTTGGAGGGTGACGGCCTCCCCACGGGCTCGGGGTTCACAGGGTGAGGGTGCCCGCCCAGCCCCACGCCAGCTGGGCTACCCTCATCCTGCTCAGCGGCCGGTGCCAGGGCCATGGTGAGGGTGAGGGCCAAGGACAGTGGGCCTGGGCAGGCAGGGCAGCCCCTCCCTGGCCGTCTCAGACCTCAGTTCCTCCTCTGCAGCCTCCCACCACGTGTCCCCCACGAGAGCTGGGGCGGCGTCTGACACAGCTGTGTGTAGCTGCCGCCAGGGCCCCGCCTGGGCTCTGTCCTCCCCACAGCCTCTGTGCAGCCGAGTCGGCAGGCTGCTGAGCTCAGCTCCACGTTTGCCCATCTCGTCTGCCCGCCGGGCGAGGCCTCCCCAGACCATGGAAGGCCCTGGTCGCCACCATGCCAGGCTCCAGCAGAGTGGGGCCTGAGGCCGACAAGAATCTACCCCTGAGTTCCCCACATGCCTTACGTTGTACTTCCCAGAACCGCCCGCCGTGTGAGCGTCTTATTTGCAGAGATGCACCCACTCTAGGAAACGGGGCTCTCACCCACACCAGCCGCCTCGGCTCCTTCTCGATGCTGTCAACATGTGTTCATGTGGGACATGGCAACATGGAGTCTGAGGGAGCTGGTGAGGCCGCGGCACCCCAGGCCCCTTCCTGGTGGCCACAGGCATGTCTCAATCGGGTCCTGCAGGACCTCTGTGAGGCTCCGTTCTGTCCAGGGCGCCAGGGGTGCTGGCCCAGCTGCAGCGGGGGCTCAGCTGCTGCAGAGCGGGAGGAAACCCAACGCTGAACGGTGCCATGCTTAACGTGGAGGTTCAGCCCCACGAGTAGAGACGGCTGCCAGACGGACCCGTCCCCTTTGCCGCTATTACAGCTGTGTGGGCGCCCCCGGGTGCCTGGATGTCCCCGTGGAGTGGGCTTAGTGGACACGCAGCCCCAGGGACAGCACGGGTGTCAGTGGCCCAGGAAATGTCACGCTGAGTGACCGACGGAGCCTCCGGAGGGGCCTCGGGACTGTGCCTGTCCATTCAGGGGGCAAACCTCCGACACGGGGTGCGAGGTGGGGAGACACTGGCCACAGACCACCCCGCGCTGTCTGTCCTGGTCTGTATGACAACTTCTGTCCAGATGTGCCCACTGGTGTATCCGTGTCCTACACCCGGTCCGTGCGCCAGCACCTGCTGTGTGGGTGACAGCGCACCTCCTGTCCTGGTTTTCGTGGTTTCTCATCTTGTTTTAATTACAAGGTGACACCTCTTCCTTCAAGCCCAGGGCTGAGCGAGTAGGGGGCAGTCCACTCACACTGGCACCTCAGGCCCCGGAGACGGCCCAGCCTGGGGGCAGGCCCCCACCCAGGACCCAGGCTCCCTCTTCCCAAAGCCCCCTCTCCCCCGAGACTCCTCTTCTGCTGCCTTCCCACCAGCCATCCCACTCAGGAACACCCACGCCCAGGACCCCCACCCAGGGCCCCGCCCTGGCCACACCATCTTCTTTGGCTGCTCAGCACCTTCTGGGCCAGGTCTCACTTTTCAGACCCGCTTGTGGTCGGGCCACTTGGGTTTAATGAGAACGGGCCCACATGTGAGTCGATATCTGCCAGCGTGGTTGTGAGCTCCTCCCGTGGCTCCCGTGGCCCAAGTGGGAGTGAGCAAGTCCTACTTAGTGCCCCCTCCTCAGTGAGCACATCGCCGCACCCCCTCCCAGCACCTACAGTGACAGACTCAGCACCCCAAAGCCTGCCCCAGACACTGGAAAACTGGGGGGGAGGGGGCGGGGGGGGCCAGGTGAGGGCACAGGGCCCTGGGAGTGGGGCTCAGCCTGGAGATGAGCGGATATCAGGGGTCTGGAGCAGGTAGGGAGTCCAGGGGTCCCAGGATGATGGGGTTCCAGGGCTGATGCAGGGTGGGGCTGGGGGCTGCCCGAGGGCAGGTCTGATCCGAGACACTCGGCAGGCAGGTCTGGGTCCTGCAGCCGCCACGGAGCCCCCCAGGAACACCTGGGCCACAGCCCCCCGTCCCCCCCAGGAGCACAGCCCTCTCTGGCGCAATCACAGAGGCCCTTTCACCCTCCGCCGTGACTCGAGGGAGGCTGTGAATGAGTGTCTTTCAGGCCGGGAGGAAATTCCTAAAATTCTTCGTGGGCAGTGCTGGGCTGCACACCGATTCTCTGTCGCACTCAGGGCCGCGCAGCCGCACTCTGGCGGTGGAGCAGGGGGCGCAAGCCCTCAGACCTGGTCCTCCCGAGGGAGCTCGCGGACGCCAGCAGCCCGGTGCCCCGAGTGACCCACCAGGTCTGCCCTTGAGGTCCCTGCCACCATCCATGCAAATCAGGAGAGGCCACCACGACAGACGAGATCCATGCCTGGGGACCACACTCACCCCGCGAGGGCACGTGACCTGCACGCGGGAGCACCCGCTGCCTGAGCCCTGGCACCAGGTCTGCTCAGGTTCACCTGTCAGCCTCGTCCCGTGGAAGGAACCTCACCCACAGGAACGCCAAGTGGGGTGGGGGCTGAGGCCCTGCATCCCAGCGGACAGCCGGCTGCACACGCACACATGCTTGCACACTCATGCATGCAAACGCACACATGCACACACATGCTTGCCCACATTTTTCTGAACCACAACCACAGACACCAGCCTGTTTCAAGGGCAGTGGCTCCGTGGTTTTCATCCCTCCCTCCTTCAGAAACAAACCTGGCACAGATGTGGGCGGATAGCCGCTCATCTCCAGGCTGAGATGGGAGCCACAGGGGTGCTTTCCTGGTGCACGCTGCGGGGCTGGGGTCACCGTGGGGCCCCTCTGGTGTCCCCACCTCAGGAGAGAGGATAGCTGGGCCACCGTGGCTTCTAGAATTCTCCACAGGGTCACCCTTCACAAGGACACTCGACAAGACCGCGTGTCAGAGGAGGAGCCCCACACACACCCAGGGCTACAGGGCAGCTCAGCCGGCTGAGTATCGGGCCAGCGCCCAGCCTTCTGGACCATCTCCAGCTCCTGCCGTGAGAAACCTCCCGGGAGCTGGCCCCAGAGTCACCCAGGGCTGGGGCACCCCTGGCGGGTGGGGCGAGGGCCAGGGCACGGGCTGGAACCGCCGTCTCCTCCTCCTACACGGCAGCCAGCTTCCAAGTGTGAAGAGCTCGGATCCGGTCCTTGGAAGCATTTCCAGATGTTTTTGGCATCGGAAGGAGCCTTCCGTGGACCTGGGAGCACAGTCGGGCGGGCGGGTGGGGGTCCTGCAGACCCCGTGGGCACTTTTGTCATCTGCATGTCAGCGCAGCACCAGGAATGTTCGCTGTTTCCAAAGAAAACAGGCCGGCCGGGCGCCTGGCGTGGGGGACACGGGGATCAGGGCCCCTCCCCGAGGACGCCTGCCTGGGCCCAGCGTGCCCACCCCCAGCCAGCAGGACCTCAGTCCTCCCCAGAGACCTGACCTGAGTGTGGGCAGGTGAGGAACACGCTGACCCCCCCTGTGTACACGCGTGCTCAGACACACGTGTGCACTCAGCACGCATGCACACCACACACACACACACACACAGCAGCTCCAGGCGACTGCCTCATGCAGCCACGGCCGCCCTGAGACCCGCACCACCTGGGCTGGCTCCCTGCTGGCCAGGTCCCGTCCAGGCGGGACGTCCGGCGGTGACGACTGGACAACGTGCCCACAGGACTCAGAGCAGCAGCTGGAGGCAGGGGCTCCCTAGCCTTGGGGTTGGGGTGCAGCCTCTGTGGCCCGCGGGGAGCGGAGGGAGGACCCTCCGGGACAGCTGCCTCCTACTCGGCCCGCCTGCCTCTCCAGCTGGCGGGCGCCGCGGCAGCAGTGGCCACTTCACTGGGTGAGCCCCTCAGGAAGCGGGTGTATTTGCGATGTTAAAAGCTCAGCCAACATTCAGAACGGGGCTGTTTTTCCAGTGGAAACTGTAACGTGAGCCCAGAGCGTTCTCACTCACTTGCCGCGCAGACACCCCGACGCCCCCTCCGCAGCGAGGCCGGCGCCGGCTCCGTGGCCACGCCAGGCTGCTCCCCGCATTGCCAGCGCGGTCCGACCACGGTGCCTGCCCCGCCCCCCCACCCCCGGCTCAGGCCCGGAAACCCACCCCCACCCCCAAACACGCTGGACCCGGCCGGGAACAGGGCTGGCTGCAGACCTTGGTGCAGGATGGCGAAGCCAAGCACTGTCTGGACCCAGAGGGGCACCAGGGCCAGGGGGAGGCGCCCACAGCACCCAAGGCTTTGGCGCAAACCCCGAGTGGCGCCTGGACCCAGCCTCAGCCAGACCCAGCCTTTCACTCAAGGCCCCAGCTGGCCAGCGGGGGGCACGCGAGGCCTGCCCATAGGCACCCTGGTTTCAGCCGGCCAGGCCCGGCCCCTCGGGGAGCCCAGTGCCTGGGCTCATGCCTTGTGCTCCAAGGGTGCCCTCAAGCCATGACCCCTGACCTCGGGGCACCAGGCATCGGAACTGAGAGCCAGAGTGGCTGTGGCGCAGCTTCCAGGGGCCCCAGGCCCGACTGTGGTCCTCCCACGGGGCCAGGACCCGGGCAGCCCGGCTGGCTCGCCGGCCACTACCTGTCCCTGGGAAGAGCCGTGTCTTCAGCTTAGGCAGCAAAACATGAGACGACGGTTATGAACTTTGCAACCCAGAGCTTCCGGAAGACAGGCCCCGTGCTTTGAAGGGGTTTGGGGGTGAAGCAGATGAACAGTGGTCCCTTGAGACTTCACAGCCGGCACTGGGCAGAAGCAGAGGTTCCCTGGGATCCCCCCCTCCTCCCGCAGCGGAGATCTTTCCTGATTCCCTGGGGCCACCCTCCCCGGCACCAAAGGCGAGAGCGGACTCAGCCTGCTGTCCCTGACCCCTCCCCGGGAGGTCTGTTCCCACTGCCCATGCTGAGCCCCAAGCCCCCGAGGCAAATGCGTCCCGGAGGACAGACACCAGGGCCAGGCACACCCAGCATCTCGGGCTGCTCCCTGGGGTGCCAGGTGCCGAAGGCCACAGGAAGTCAGCCCCGCCCCGGGGCCCCGTTGCTGTAGCCCAGGTGCTATCTGCAGAGCCGGCAGCCGGCCTCCCCTAGGCCTCCGGGGGACCGTCGGGCCCGGTGGTGGCAGGAGGCAGGGCCCCCACCTTGTGGCCTGCGCGGCTGAGAAACCGTCCAGGGGTTTGCTATGATCTGAGGCCTGCGTTGGGGTCAGGGGCAGGGGCAGTGAAAGCTGGTGCGGAGTCCAGCAGACCCAGCAGTTGGGGGAGTCAGGGAGAGACCAGGTGGGCCAGGAGCACCCCAAAACCAGAGGTGAGCCCCCTCCCGGGCGTGAGGGCCTTCCCAGGCCAAGGCTCCGGCCTCCCGGCAGCAGCTGGCACCACAACCAAGGCCTCGGGCTGCCCCTGTGAGTGATGGTGGGCACAGCGTCCTGGCACAGCGTCCTGACACCCCCATACCCACCCTCCTGGAGACAGGCACCCAGGGCCCCATGCTGGCTGGGTCCCCCGGCTGAGCCCAGACCTCAGTGATGTGGTGATAGCCCAGCCGTCCTGAGGCAGGCCCCCTGCCCCGGGGCCTCCCACTTTCAGCTGGGCTTCGGGCCAGGCCAGCCACAGGGTCCAGCTCACAGACCTGAGGTGAGGGCGACCTGCCCCCGCTTCTCCTCCCTGGCACCCCAAGAACTGCTGTGTCCCCTGTGGGGTGGGGAGCCGTCCCCAGGTGGCAGGAGGCCGGCCTTGGTGGGATCTGCCAGCAAGGGGCAGGGTCGGCCCTCGGGGGTAAGGATCGAGGCAACAAGGGGACTTCAGGCGTCACCCCTCAGGAGGCACAGGCTCAGGTGAGGCCGCGACTCAGATGGAGACCTCACTCGGGGGGCCATCCCGGGGGACCCCAGGAGACCCGCGGGCAGCCTCCTGAACAGGCACCAGGGGTCCTCAGTCCCACTGGGGGGGGGGATGTGGCACGAAGGGGAGGGGTCAAGGGGACAGTAGGGGTCTCAAGCCCCACACAGCCACATGCACCCACAGGTACACGCACACACATGCATACATATGTGCACTCACGGGCACACAGCCATCAGTGGCCCTGGGTTGCCCCCCAAGACAGCACCCTTCAGGCCCACGGCCCTCCTCGGCGGGTGAGGGGCCAGTGTGGCTGCCTCGGTCCGTCTGCTGGGCTCTGGGGAGCAGCAAGGAGTAGCGTGGGCCTGGGCCAGTCTGCCCCGCCCCCACTCCTTCAGTCTGGGGCTGGGGTGTCGGGGAGAGAGCAGGGGGTGTGGGTGGGAGGCAGGGGCCTCCTCTGATGGGAGCAGGGTCTGCCCAGGACCTGCCCTCTGCCTGCTCAGGGTAGCCCTCCCAGTCGCCCAAGCAGTCTCACGGGTGGGGGGAGGGGGGTGCGCCTGGTGGGGCTGCTGGAGGTGAAGAGGGGAGACCTGGGAGGTGGCCATGGGCTTCCAGGCCCCAGCCACGGGGACCTGCCTCCCCCTGGAGGGTGCCCAGAGTGCTGGCCTGGGACTTGGGTGCAGCCTGCCCCTCCCAGGAGCCCCTCTGCTGGGCTGGGCCCTGGCGTCCACGGGCCCTGGCGAGAGGTCTGCGGTGGGTGAGGCTGCTGGCTGGCGCTCCCCCCCCCCCCCCCATTTCCTCTTGGCCTGCAGGCTCCCGGCGGCCTCAGGAACAAAGGGTGGATTGTGCCCCGCTCTGGGCCTGCTCCCCGCCCGGCGCTGCCCCTGACGGGCCCCGTGGGCAATGTTTGTGTTTGCAGCCAAGCAAGGCTCCTCCGGCCAACCTGCAAGGCTCCGTGAGCGCCAGCCGGGGGGGCACCGGCCGCCGGCCTGGAGCCTGGGGCCTGTCCCGGCTGAGCGTCCTGCCTTCTCCCCAGCGCCCCCATGAGCGGCCCCAGGCCCGGAGGCAGGGCCTGCCAGCACCTTCCCCTGTGCATCACGTCCTGTCACCAGCCAGGCCCCCCACGTGTCCTGTCTGTCCATCCAGCCCGTCCCCAAGCCTCTGGGTGCCCCGTGCTCAGGGTGGCTTTTGCAGGAGGGCAGGATGGAGGCGGAGGGGCCACAGCTCCCCCACCGCCTGGCACCACAACCCCACATCCTGGTCCCACACCCCTTCTCCCACCAACATTTAGTGAGCACCACTGTGTACAGGAATGGGCGCAGAGCCCAGCCCTCCTGAGCCCACGGCCAGAGGTCAGACCCCCAAGCCAAGCGCCATCCTGTTTCCCAGTAGGCCCAGCGTCCTGTCTGCAGCCCCCACGCTGCCAGCAGGCAGTGCGGCCCCACACTCGGACCCCAGCCCTCGGACACTTGGACCCTCGGACCCTGACGTGCTCCCAGGCCGGCCAGCGGGCGGCTCGGCGCACGCCCTGGTGACGTCGGCCCTTCACCAGGGGAACCTGAGGGCTGGGCTCCGGGCAGGCGGAGTGGGGGTGCTGTCCTCAAAGAATCGGGCGCAGGCTCAGCCCGGCAGAGTCCTGGGCAGGGATCCCAGCACAACCCTGTGTACCCCTCTGGTGAAGGTGCGGGGGGGGGGGGGGGGCTCTCCTGGCTGCCCCATCCCTGCTGTGGGTTCGGCTCCGTGACCGTCAAAGGAGCTTTGTGGTCGCCAAGGGAGCAGGAGCGATTGTCTTGGAGGGGATCCAGGAATGAACCGTGGAGGGCGGCTTTGAGGGGAAAAGTGGGGAAAATAGAGGGAAAAGCTGTGGAAGGAGAAGGAATTTGCCTGTGAGGCCTGGAGCCACCTTTCCCCGGGTCTGGGGCCAGGCTGAGGTCCAGGCAGGCTTGGGGCCACTCCGTACCCTCTGGGGCCAGGCCTGGGCTTGCCTCCCACCACGCAGTCACCATGGGCCTCTCTTCCAGCCACTGAAGAGGAGACTGAGGGTCAGAGTGGCTGGGTGGCTGCGGGGCCCCTGAGGCCTCGGCTGTGAGCACTGAGGTGGGGGGTGCTGCCCAGGCTGCAGAGTGGGGGTGAGGGTGGAGTCAGGGTCCTGCTCCCTGCAACCCAGGGCCAGGAGGGCTGAGTGGTGACCCAGAGGGGCACCGTGGGCGCTGATCGCTGCACTTTGCATACCAGATGCTGGGCCGTCCTCGTGGGAGCTGGCGTGACACCCATCTCAGAGGAGGCTGGGGAAGGTGGGGTGTCTGGGGGCAGAGGCCGTGCCACCCTGAGCTGGCTGCCCCTTGCTCGCTTGGCAGGCCTGCAGCTGGGTGGCCCCAAGGTCCTGGAGGTACAACCCCCCCGAGACCCGGTCCCTAGGGCATGGCGGAGGGAGGGTTCTGGCCAGCGAGTGACCAGCTCGAGGCTGCCCGGCTGGGGCCTGGAAATGGCTGCTGAGATGATGCTGGGCAGCCGTCCGTGAGGAAGGCTCATCCCTGGAGACTGACGGCTTCTGGGAAGGTCGGGGTCTCCCGACCCCTGGCCAGGGTCTGCCCCCTGAGGGTGGACGCTGCCTTCGGGCAAAAACCCGGCCTGCTGCCAGCCTCCTCCTCTGGCCCCACACGGCTCGTGGGCCTCCCTGTGGGGCCCCCTAGGGGCAGGTGGAGCCCCGGCCAGGTCAGCCCTGCCTCCTCCCCGTCCCAGGCGCCCTGAGTGGCCCTCCTTCCCGGGCCCAGGGGAGGTGTTTGGGGGATGAGGGTGGGACAGCTCACCCTTGCCCAGGACTCACATACACCCCCTTCCACTGCTACCGGGCCCAGCTCCTCAAGGGCCCAGCCAGACCCTCCAGCCCTCACCTGTGGCACAGGGTAAGGCTGGCGCCCACCCCTCCAGCCAGCTGTTGGCAGCTGTCACCACCTGCCGGCCCAGGGCCAGATGCCAGGCGGCTGCAGCAGGAGTGGGGGTGGGGCATGCTGCCGCCTCGTAGGGGGTCCTCAGGCCCACGCACCGCCCTCACCTGGGGCTGTTGCCACCTGGGACCCGTGTGTGTCAGCTCAGCCACCACGGGGCATCTGAGGTCACCTTCCCGGGGTCTCCCCCACCCAAGCGAGCAGCATGCGCCCCTCCCCAGAGCTTAGATGCGGGGCGACCGATAGGGCCCCTCAGATCTGCACCTGTGGTGGGAGGATGTCGTTCAGTGCAGCCTCTGGGCCAGGGCCAGGTGGTGGGGGACGGGGCCTGCAGGCTGCAGGCCTGGCCCAGGGAGTCCAGGGAGCCCAGGTCTCGGAATGAAGGCGAGCAGGCGCTCAGCCCGGCCCGGCTGCAGCTGCAGCCGACGAAGCCTCGGATCACTGTGGTGGCCGCTGGGCCTGACCCACACACTGCCTTCTCACCCAGACAAACACCAAAGTCAGGGCCCTCCCCAAAGAAACCAGCCTGCACCCCGAGAAGCAAGCGTGTGCTGAGGGGCCCTCACCCAGAGCATCGCCCTGGCCCAGCCGATGCCCAGACTGTGCTGGCAGAGCCCCCCAGCCGAGCTGCCCGAGGTGCCCGGGCCACGGGGTGGGTGGAGCATCCAGCTGGGCTGTGCCCGGGCCGCACGTCGGTGAGGACAGGGTTTGGGCCGGGACACTGCCCAGCAGAGGCACCTGCAGGGGGGGCTCCTGAGCCTGTGGACGGGACCTCAGGCTGACCCCAGGCCACAGAGCACTGCGTGTGAGGCCAGAACGAGCCTCCAGGATTGGCTGGCCCAGGGACCCCCTGGGGCCGCCCCTGGCTGGTGCCCCCAGGAGAAACCCCGGTGGGAGACACCTCCGCCTGCAGCCGCCCCGGATCTGAGCCTGTCCGAGCGCCCACCTGGGGTCACTGAAGCCTGTGGCCCACATGGGGCAGACCCTCCCTTGCACAGGCAGCAGCAGCCCAGGGACCAGGGTGCTGGGCTGGGCTGGGGCTGGGGGTGCGCCGGCCTTCGGGGCTCAGACCCAAGGTGAGGACTGACCAGGGCTGGGGTGGGGGACACGCAGGTGGAGTAAAGGGTGGGGAGAGCCCAGCTGCTGGGCCTGGGGGTTGAGCGTCGATCTCTGAACCAGGTCACGGTTCGATTCCTGGTCAGGGCACATGCCCGGAATGCGGGCTCAATCCCCAGTGTGGGGTGTGCAGGAGGCAGCCAGTCCATGATTCTCTCTCATCGTGGATGTTTCTATCGCTCCCTCTCCCTTCCTCTCTGACATCAATAAGAAAATATATTTTGGGGGGAAAAGGGTGCGGGTAAATCAGGAGGACACCATGGACTGTCACGGGGCTCCAGCGGGCAGGGCAGGGCAGTCCGTGCCGGAGGACAGAAGACTTGGCGGGTGCCTGAGGGTCTGGGCCCGGGTGCCACGGAAGAGGCTGGCGGAGAGGGTGTGGTACAAGGTCCTGCCGGACGGGAAGCCCGACTTCAGGTCCAAGCCCTGCTGGGCCTGACGGGCCTGCTTCACACTGACCCTGTGCACAGTGGGCAGCGGGGCCTGGGAAACTGGGGACCCTCCCTTCTGCTTCCAGAGGCCAGGCCCACTCAGCCGGCCTCCCGGGTCCCGCCTCCCCACTGAGCCGGCCTCCCGGGTCCCACCTGCCCACTCACCGGGCCTCCCGGGTCCCGCCTGCCCACTCACCCAGCTTCCCCGGGTCCCGCCTGCCCATGGGGCTCACAATCCAGGCCGGCTCCACTGTGGGGTTGAAAGGGATCCTGAGTCGGCCTCTGTCAGGGCCTAGGCACAGCCTTGGGCAAGAACAACCCCACAGGCACACATTTCTCTCCTTAGAGACAGCGTCCTGAGCCCTTCACATAAACCTCGAACCCCAGGGTCCGGGTCCCCATGTGGCCCCCGGCTTCCCCCACCCACCCCAGGGCCCTCCCAGCCTGTCCTGTGAAGGCCCTGAGCCCCACCAGCCCCACCAGGCCTGGGCGAGGCCACACAGGCTCAGAGGACGCCCAGCCGCCGGGCCCACCTGCCCCCGGACCCAGCCCCTGCACGGCCCCTGGGCGGGCACCAGAGCGTCTCACGCCTGATGCTGGTGCCAGGCACAGGGCAGGGATGCCTCCCACGTCCCAGCCCAGGGCCCAGCTACCACACAGGGAGTCCCTGTCCCTCTACCCCACTTCACAGCAGCCCCCCGTCCCACGGGCCCGCATGTCCTTGTGCCCTGCATCTGGGCAAGGCCGTCTGGGCCAGGTCACCTGAGGGCACCTCCTATCAGTCCCTCCAGCAGGTCCAGGCCCTTGTGAACCCCGTACAGCACCACCCAGGAGGCCTTGACCCTCGGCCCCGGGTGCCAAGCCAAACCTGTGTCCACCCAACGCCCTGTGCTCCTGTCCCCGCTCCTGTGTCCCGCATCCTGAGCTCCTGTCCCAGGGCCCCTGGCCCGGCCCCAGGACGGGGCTCTGATCTCCTGCCAGGCCTCCCAACACAAGGCCCGTGGGGGGAGGGTTGCCCCACGTGCCCCTCGTCCGGCCTCTGTTGTGCTGCCCATCCCTGGCATCGCCCGGCCCCTGCAGGACAGCTGCGGGGCGGCTCGGCACGCCTTTGAAGCCGGCGGGGCTGGGCAGCCGCAGGGGCAGTCACACCCGAGGGTGGCAGAGCCCAGGCCACCCTTTCAAGTTCCCCGCCTTCAAGGGGACCAGCTGACTGCGCCCAGAGCGGATCAGAGGGGGACGGCTGGCGGCTCGGCACCTGGGGCTGTGCCCACCCGGCACCCTGTGCCCACCCAGGACCACAGGGGTCTCCCGAAACGGCCCAGCCCGGCCTGGTCTGGGGGTCACTTGGGGGACACAGTTGATCCCCCTCCTCCACCTCCGGACTGGGAGCTCCAGGCAGGGCCCAGACCCCAGAGAACCCCGGAGAACCCCGGAGAGCGGGGACAGCAGCATCTGTGCTCCCGTTGGTGAACCCCATAGAGTTGGCAGCTGCCCGCTGGCCTTTCTGCCTGTGGCCAAGGGCATTTTGGGGCCTGGTCTGTGTAAGTCTGGGGCAACCAGAAAGGGGCCAAGGAGCCCAGGGCTCCGCCCCACAGAGCCTGCAGGGGGCGTGGCCCAGCCAGTGCCCCCCCTGGTGTGACTGGGCTCCTCTTAGTCCCTAAACTCCCTGCACCCTGGCGTGTCCTGCCCATCAAGTTCCCCATGGCCACACCCACCACCCCAGGCCCCCCTTGCACCCCAGAGCCTGGCCTGGGAGTGCTCCAGGGAGCTGGGGTGCTGGGAGATGACGTGCAGGCAGAGTGGGGGTGGCCGTGTGCAGAGAGCCACAGCCATCACGGTCTGCCTGTGAGCCGGTCAGCGCTGGTCAGGGTGGACTTGGCACCCCTCAGGGCGCCCCTCTCCAAGACTCCGCAGCCTGCGCACCTCACCCGCCTTCTCCCCTGGCCGACCCACCACGGAAGGGACCCAGGACTGTGCACTCGGGGTGTGAGGAAGTGAGATTCCGTCCTGGGGGTGCGGGGCAGGGCAGCTCACACACACCTCTGCAATGTGGGGGGACAGAGCCAAGGTTGAGGGGCGTCCTGAGGGCCCTGAAGTTACCCAGGGGCCAGGGCAGGCAGCCTTGAGCTGGAGACAGGCCAGGGACAGGAGCGGGGTGGGGGTCACAGCTGGGGCTGGGGCTGCGGCTGGAGGCCGCAAGGAGCTGACTCCCTCCTGGCAGCACCTGAGGATGAGGAAGCAGGAGGGGGGGGGCGGGGGCTTGGCCTTTGGGTGGGGGATTTGATCCCTGAACAGCCCAGCACCCCTGAAAAGGCTCCCTGGGTAGGGAGCCCAGGCCCCAGGCCCTGCCAGGCCTGTCTTGCTCATGAGACTTCCCTGGGGCTGAGGGCAGTCCCCTTGGGGGCCCCAGTGGACAGCGATGGACATGAGGCCAAGAAGGGCCCAGGCACAAGGCCAAGCTCTCGGGCTCCTAAGGGGGCTGTCCCTCGCTATTCCCTGACCTTGTGTCCAGATGGCACTGCCCACTGGACAGCGGTCTCCCTGCTACCCAAGGTCACGCCCTCTCCCCCACTTAGACTAAAACCCAACCACACGGCCTTCCCCACACCCAAGCCTGCTATTTGGGGACCATCTCTTTGGGCCCCCACAGCCGCCTGCTCACTGCAGGGCACACGGCCGCTAGGGCCCAGGTCCCGTGTCCCCACAGGTGGTCTCCATCACCTGGGCCAGGACCACCCAAGCAGGGCCTCCTTCAGGGCTGACCCCTGCCTCCCTTGGGTCAGAAATGGGGTCCCCAAGGAGGCATGTGGGGAGATGTTAGGATAAGGGACTGTCCTGCACAGCATGGAGGCCCTGGGGGTCCAGCCCTGGGAGCCAGCGAGGAGGGGATCCCCAGTGTGAGAAGCTGAGGGAGGGGTGCCCCACTCTGACCTTGGGGGGCCCAGCAGTGCTGGGGAAGGATGGTGGGTCTCCCATCCAGCAGGTCAGAGCCTGTCCTTGTCGGCGAAGCCGAGACCCAGCGCTGGCCAGGCCGTGTCCTGGACACCAGCAAGGCCTTGCCCGCCCGCCAGATGCCTCCCGCTGGTGGCTTTGCTAAAATCAGGTTATCTTAGAGCCTTCCCTCACGAGGCTGCAGCCCCTGGGCGGGAGGAAGCCCCGCCCTCAGCGCTGGCCACGTGAGTTGGAGCCTCAGCTTCCCCACTGGGAGCAAAACCTGCTGCACAGCCAGGTCCCACAGGCAGGAGGGGCCTAGAGGGAGGTGACCTCACAGCCCAGCCCCACCCTGAGGGCCAGCTGAGCCCCAGAAGGTGGGGTCATGGGGGCTGCACCCATAGAGGGGCCTTCACTGGGCCAGGGGTCGGGGCTGCAGCTACCACGGAGGCATGTGCGGGGCAGGGCTCTGTCCAGGGGACTGAGAGTGAGCCCTGGAGACCCAGGGCCCAGGCCAAACCTCAGGCCCAGCAATGGGACTCAGAGCCCAAGGCACAGGCCCACACAGGCACAAGTGCACGCACACACACGTGTACAGACAAGGCCCATAGCACGCACACACGTGTACAGACAAGGCCCATAGCACGCACACACGTGTACAGACAAGGCCCATAGCACACACACGTGTACAGACAAGGCCCATAGCGCGCACACGTGTACAGACAAGGCCCATAGCACACACATGTGTACAGACAAGGCCCATAGCACACACACATGTACAGACAAGGCCCATAGCACGCACACACGTGTACAGACAAGGCCCGTAGCGCGCGCGCACGTGTACAGACAAGGCCCATAGCACGCACACACGTGTACAGACAAGGCCCATAGCGTGCGCACACGTGTACAGACAAGGCCCGTAGCGCGCACACGTGTACAGACAAGGCCCGTAGCGCGCACGTGTACAGACAAGGCCCATAGCACACACACGTGTACAGACAAGGCCCATAGCACGCACACACGTGTACAGACAAGGCCCATAGCGCGCGCACACGTGTACAGACAAGGCCCGTAGCGCGCACACGTGTACAGACAAGGCCCGTAGCGCGCACGTGTACAGACAAGGCCTGTAGCGCACACACGTGTAGACGCAGACCCACGTGCACACACAATGTGCAGGCGCAGGCACACACCTGAACGCAAACTCAAGCACACACCTGTACAGACAGCCCACACACACGTGCCCTCATCTGTAGAGATGCACACACAGGCAGAAACACTAGTTTAGAGAAAAAGGATGCACATTTTCTTGTTTAACAAAATAAATTAAATATACGAAGCTTCAGCTCAAACTCTATATAAAATTACAGAGGTCTGGGGCCACCGTGGGCAGGGGGGCAATGGGTGCCCGGCCACAAGGCCAGGTGGGTCCTGGGCCCCAGGAGGCCAGGTCTGTGCCCAGCCCTCCTTTCACCATTAATATTATTATCTTAATTTCTTAAATATAAATATCAGGCCCCTTCTCTCCAACAGGGAGGCTGGGGTGACCAGAGTCACTCCCAGCTGGGCTCCGGCCTCTTGGGACAGGGCTGGCCTGCTATGCCCGACGCCCCGGCCCAGGATACCATGGGTGGACTCCTGGACACCAGGACAGGTGGTAGCAAAAATAGCCACCCACCCGCCGAGCAGGAGACGGGCGGGCAGGCGGGGCTGGGGTGGGGGTTTTTGGTTTGCTAAGCTGGGGGGCCTCTCAGATCTCCTGCCCGGCTGGGCGGCGACCGCAGCCGTGAAACCCTCCTCACAGGCCAAGGGCTTCCTGCAAGGGCCAGCGCCGTGCGCACTGCAGAGCAGCAGGCACAGGCTGTGTGGGGGCCTATCCTCGGGGTCAGTGTGTGACTGTGTGTGTGTGTGTGACTGTGTGTGTGACTATGTGTGTGTGACTGTGTGTGTGTGTGTGCACGCGCACATGTCCAGGTGTGTGTTTCTCGCACAGGGCGCCCAGTGCACCCTCACCTGTGCACCTTCCCCCACAGCCTCGGTGCTTAGCCTGCCCACCTGGCCGGGCCTCCAGGTGCCCCACCCCGTGGCACCCGTCGCCCCCACTGTGCGCCGGGGCCCCCAGAGCAGCACCCCTAGCACTGGTAGTGGATGTGCTGGTGCTGGTGGACCTTGCCCTCCACATGCGAGTGCGTGTGTGAGTGCGTGTGCGTGTGCGTGTGCGTGTGCACGTCCGTGTAGAGTTTGGGGTAAAGCTTGGGGCCGGCAGCCGGCCCAGGGCCCAGCAGGTGCTGGGGGGCCGCTGGGACCCCGAGCTCCTCACACAGCCCCACGCTGGCCGCGGTGCCGAGGGCCGGTGACACGGGCAGGTCCTTGTCGCCGCCGCGGTCGCGAGAGGTCCCGGGTGCACGGTGTGCGGACACAGGGGCTGCGGGGACGGGCGCGCACGGCTTCTTCTTGGCCTGGCAGAGCCACAGGAGCACGGTGCCCAGGATGAAGACGGCGCCGGCTGGGATGCCGATGACCACGGGCCACGGCAGGCTGGTGGCGGAGGACGAGGGGGCCACGGGGGGCCCTGGCGGCTTTGGATCTTCGGAAGAGAACAAGGAAGGGTGTGGAGGGTTAGGAGGGTCTGTGCAGGCCTGGCCGGCCGGGGCGGGGCGGGCGGGAGGGGCAGCAGGCGGGCACCTGGCAGCACGGTGAGGAAGGCGCTGCGGAAGCTGTAGCCCATGGTGTTGGCGCCCAGGCAGATGTACATGCCCGCGTCGTCCTGCCGGGCGCGGGTGATGAGCAGCTTGTTGAGGTAGGAGCCGTCGGGCCGCGACCACACGTCGCCCGTGGGCAGCACCACGAACTTCTGGCCGCCCACGTCGATGGTGGAGTTGTAGCGGCCCTCGGCGCCGTACTCCACGCGCTTCAGCCACTGGATCACCGGCTTCACGTCGCTGCGCACTTTGCACTGGAAGGAGGTCGTGCCCCCGAAGTCCACGGTGGTGTTCACGGGGTGCGTGCCCGTGAGGACGGGTTTGGACCGCGTCCGCTCTGCGGGGGAGACAGCGTGTGGGTGCCTCCCCGGGCCCCGCCGGCCCCCGACCCCGGCCCCATACTCACGGATCACGTCCACCTTGTAGGTGGCGTTGATGGCGCCCGCGCGGTTCGACACGCGGCACGTGTACTTGCCGCTGTCCTCGGGGCGCAAGTTCTTCAGGCTCAGCGTCCACTTCTTGCGGTGCTCGCTGGCCTCGGGGCGGGTCAGGGCCTGGTCGTCCTTCATCCACATGATGTCGGGCCGCGGGTGCCCGCTGGCCACGCACTTGAGACGCACGGAGCTGCCCACGGGCCGTGCGATCACCCGGCGCCGCATCTTGGAGGGCTGCGTGAAGCGGGGCCGCGCTGCGGGGGGGGGCGGGGGGGGGGCAGTGGGAGGTCAGGGGGGCCCCGGCTGGAGGGGCCGCCCGCACCCGAGGGGACAGGGTGTCGCTGTGCTCACCCCACTGCTTGCTGGCTGGGTCCTCCTGGCCCCCAGAGGAGCCCTCGTGCCCTGGGCTCTCCCTGGCCGGGCTGGTGTCCTCTGCAGGGGGAGGGGTACGTGAGAGGGGCTCCCATTGCCCCCCCAGACTGGGCCGGTTCCCAGGCCCCGGGGTCCGGCCCAGCTGGGAAAGCTCTCGAAAGGCACACCCACATCTCAGTCCCGAGACAGCTGGACAGGGCCCGCCCAGCCCACCCCCAGGGTGCAGGTGACCCTGACAGGCGCAGAGGGGGGCCTGAGAGCTGGCCCCTCACCCCGGCTCCGGGGGGTCTGCAGGCCAGGGGAGGGGCGGGCCCGCGGCAGCTGCAGTAACCCTAGCCCACATCAAGGAGCCGAAGGCTGGGGAAGCGACATGGCCCGCATACCGCCCAGTGCTTCTCCCCTGAGTGGACAGTGTGGGGGGGCACCCGCGGGTTCCCCATTCCACAACCAGAGGAGGCCCCGCGGGGGCGGGGGGGGGCTTGCTGAGGAATGCCCCCTCCCCAGACAGCCTCCCCCAGCCCAGGACCGGGACCGGGACCCCACCCGGGACCCAACGGGGGACAGCGTGGCGCAGGCTCCTGCTTTGTGAGAGGGGCCCGCCCTGGGGAGACCCCTTCCCCAGGGACCCAACACCCAGAGACCCTTCCCCAGGGGACGCCCCGGCAGCACAGCACGCCGGGAAGGGCTGGCGGCAGAGCCGGAGCAGCGAGTGCAGGGTGTGGCCGGGACAACGCCCAGGCCCCAGCCAGGCCCCAGGGCAGGAGAGAACAGAAGGTCCTTGGCTCCCGCGGCCCCTCTGAACTCGAAACCGGAGCCTCAAAGTCACTGCCGACACCCAGGCCACCAGCCGCCCGCATGCCCTTCAGCGGGACCACCATCCGGGCACCAGCAGCCACGCCCGCTGCCCCTGCTGCCCCAGCTCCGGCGGCAGGACCCCTGGGGAGGAAGGGCCTGAGGAGAAGGGGGGGTGGTGACGGAGGTCAGGCCCGTCCTGGGCTCAGAAGAGGCGACTGCACTCCTGGGGCAGGGGCCCGGCTCAGGCCGACGGGGGTGGGGGGGCCCGGGGGAGGGGACTCAGGCCGGCGCCCCTCCCCGGCCCGGCCCCACTGACCCATGACGATGAGGGTGTAGTTGACGCTGAGGCTGCCGAAGCCGTTGGTGGCCTTGCACACGTAGGCGCCGGCGTCCTCCCGCTCCACCTCCTTCACCCGCAGGCCCTGGGGCAGCACGCGGAACCGGCTCCAGCCGCCGTGGATCGTGCGGCCGTCCTTGGTCCACATGGTCAGCGGCGGCGGGTCTCCCTCCACGGGGCACTGCAGCCGGACGGTGCGGCCCAGCCGGGCCACCTGCCGTGGGACCACCTTGTCGGCCATCCTCGGGGGGCCTGCGGGCGGGTCGGGGGCCTCGGTCAGGGGGCTGGGGGTGTGGGCCCTGGGCGCCTGGGGAGGGGCTGTCCCTGAGGTCCCCACCCCGGACGCCGCCCTGAGACTCCTGCCCAGCACCGATCTGGGGGCCGAGGTCAGGGCCCTCCTCCCAGACGGTGGCCGCACCCACGGGCCCACAGCCGCTGAGCGCCAACCACGGCCACTGCACAGACGCAGGGACCCGCAGGGTGGAGCAGCTCCCCGGACGCATGCCCACGGGAGAGCGGCCCCCTCGCGACCCCGCAGGCACACCGAGCATCTGAGTGTGCACCGTGCCCGCGCCCAGGGGCCCGTTTCTGTGTGCGCCGGACCCCATCGCCGGGGCCAGGGCCTCTGCTGCCAGCCACACCCAACACGCAGCCGAACCCGGGCCCTGCGGTCACAGGGCCAGGGGCTGGGCACGGTGGCCCGGGTGCAGGGCTCCTGCCCGGCTGGCGGTCTGTGCCTGCTGCCGACCACGGTAGAAGCCCACCTTCCAGGCTGAGGCCGTGGCGCCCCGCACCACCGGGCAGACCCCCCCCTCCTGTCCCCACCAGCTGGGTCCAGCCTCGGGGCCTCGGAGTCAAGGGCAGGGGCAGTGGGCGACCAGGGCTGGAGGGGACTGAGTGACCGTTGGCTGGGAAGGACACTGCAGGGGTCAGAAAGGACAGGGGCCGAGGCTCCGAGCCTGGGGCGGTACAGCTCCTGTGCAGGGGCTGGGGGGGGGGGGGGGGGGCGGGTGCTGGGCTCTCACGCAGTCGCCCCCGGCCCTGAGGAGGCAGCCCCGGGCACCCAGCTGCCCTTCCCGGCTCCCAGGACCCCGCTAGCACCCGCCATGGCCATGTCCCGGGTCCTGGCCTCACGGGGGTGCTGGGAGGTGGCGGGGCCCGAGACGCTGTCGGACGGGCCTGCGGTGCATGTGTTTTCAATAACCAGCCAGTGTTCCTCCCACAGGCAGCTACCAGCTGGCTACGTCGGGGCCGGTGCAACTGGGGCCTTAATGCCTCTGCGGGTCTGTCAGACACTCAAGTGGCAGCTTCTCCCTCGTCATCGCCCGCCTCCTGGGACCGCCCAGAGCACTGAGCCCTCACCACTCATCTGGGGCTGAGGGAGGGGGAGGCGCCATCCCCACGTAAATAGAGGGGCCCTGGCTGGTGTGGCTCAGTGGATAGAGCGCCGGCCTGCGGACTGAAGGGTCTCGGGTTTGACTCTGGTCAAGGGCACCTACCTCAGTTGCAGGCTCCCAGCCCTGGCCGGGGCGCGTGCAGGAGGCAACCAGTCGATGTCTCTCTCACATCGGTGTTTCTCTCTGTCTCTGCCTCTCCCTTCCACCCTCTAAAAATCAATGGAAAAATATCCCCAAGTGAGGATTTAAAAAACAATAAGCAGAGGGAACTGACAGCTCAGGGCTCAGGGTCTCTGGGCTCCCAGTGGGGAGGGCTCCTCCCAGTCCCCCGCGCCCTCAACCTGCCTGGCTCACCCCACTCCGCCAAGCCCACCCCCGTCCTGCCTCCACTCCGGTCCCTCCCACCCACCACGTGGCTCCTAGACTGTGCACCTCGACCCCAGGCCTGAGCTCCCCGCCAGCCCCTCCTCATTGGCTCCCACCCATCCCCCGAAGGGACGAAAGCAGAGGGTCAGGGGTCGGAGACCCACCTTTCCCTAATGACTGAGCTGTCTGCAGCCCACCCTCCGGCCCCTCCTGAGGACCCACAGACAAGGTCCGGCCTCGTTCCCAGGCAGACCCTGTCCGCCACCTGTCACGCCTGAAATTCCACCACGCACGGGGCCTCCCGACGGCAGGACCGAGGGCCCCCGCCAGCCTGCCCAGGCCTCCAGGGCTGCCACCTGGGCTCGCACAGACCCACCCGCTGTCCAAGTGCAGGGAAGGGGAGCAGTGCCAGGCCTGAGGGGTTTGCCCGTCCCAGCACTCCCTGAGGGCACCCCAGTTCCCCAAAGGAGCCTGCTCCGGGCACAGAAAGGACGGAGCTGCCGTGGGGGCCCCCTCCAGGCTCACCCCGCCCTGGGCAGGGGCGCTGGAGCAGTGGGGGTGTCTACAGGGGCCACGGCCGCTGATTCGTGCAGATGGGGAGTCAGGACGCCCCCGTCCCGGCAGAGGGACAGAGCCAGGCGCCTGCAGACGCAGGAAGTGTGGCCCCGGCACAGCCCTGAGCGGTGCTGGGGGACAGGCCGGCTGGAGCCAGCCTTATCCTAAAGCAAACAGCCCTCCCCCCACCCCTGCGGCCGGCCGGCCCCACCCCTGCTGGACCCAAGGCCAGGCAAGGCCCGGGGCAACCCCCACACCAGCCTCGCTGAGACCCCGCAGGCAGGCGGGCGGGCGGGCGGCCACGGAGGAAAGCCCTCCCCCGGCAGATTCCTGGGAACTCTGGCCGTCGGCGTGGCTGCTGCGGCTCTATATTTAGCCTGGGAAACACAGCGCCCATTGTGCCACCTGGGCAGGGTGTCCGCCCCCTCCCCCCCCCTCCCCTCCCCTCCCCCAGCCCTCCCCTGTGGGCACCTCCTTCAGGAAGCCCCCAGCCCTGCCCGCAGCCTAAGCCACAGCCTGGGAAGGTCCGGGCACATGTGGAGGGGGCAGCCATGGGGTAAGCGGGGCCTGGGGCAAGGTCTCCCCTCAGTGAGGGCTGAACAGAGGGGAGAGGGAGGGAGCCGCTGCCCTCTCCCCGCCCCCCCCCCCCCCCCCGCCTGCTGTGAGAACTCGGCAGGAACAGGGGTGCCAGGGGGGGCCAGCGGGCAGCAACCTGGAGCCTCGCACCAGCCGACACCGGGCTTCCCAGCTGCTCCCGGGGCCCAGGTGCACACAGACCTGTCACACCGTCACAGACGCTGCCCCGAACACGCATGGTAACCTTAGATGTACAGCTGCCCCTAGACCCGTGGTCGGCAAACTGCGGCTCTCGAGCCACATGCGGCTCTTTGGCCCCTTGAGTGTGGCTCTTCCTAAGCCTTAGGAGTACCCTAATTAAGTTAATAACAATGTGCCTACTTATATAGTTTAAGTTTAAAAAACTTGGCTCTCAAAAGAAATTTCAATCGTCGTACTGTTGGTATTTGGCTCTGCTGACTAATGAGTTTGCCGACCCCTGGGCTAGACCATGCTGTCCCTGAATGCCTGCTCTGCCCTCAGTCCCCAGGTGTGCAGGCACACGCGCGTACACGCGTACACACACACACACACACACACACACAGTGGATGCAGACCCAGCCCCCGCCCCCGAGGGACAAAACCCACCGCTAGCACCTGAGACCCCAGGCCCACCTGTCTGGCCGGGTTTGGTAAAGCAAGGCCCCTCTGTAAGCCCAGAGAGGGCCCAGGCAGGGCAGAGGGGCCCAAGAAGCAGGGGTGGGGACAGGACCCGCTGCAGCCACCACCAGCCTCCACCGCCCTGGCCAGCACCACACCTCGCTGACCCCAGGGCCTCCACTCTGACGCCCCACCCGGTGACCTTCCCAACACCCCCCTCCCCTCCTTCGGGGCTCCCACACCCCTTTTTGGGGTGGCCTGGGCACATCCGTCAGGGGCCTGGCCCCTCCCCACTGCCCAGGGCAGCCTGTGGGCCTGACCTGCTGACCAGGCGCTCCCTCCAGGAGGGGCTGGACCAGGCCCCGCCCGGCTCCAGGCCCCGCAGGGTGGCAGGTGCACGGCTCAGGCCTCGCCCCACACCCTCCCCCTAGCCGGTTGCCCCCACCCCTGGTGGCCGCAGACACAGATGGGAGTGAGTGTCCAGGGACCACCAGGCCAGCTCATCAGGGCCAGCTCTGTCCCCAGCAAGCCCTGCAAAGCCCCAGAAATGTCTGGCCTGGAAAGAATTCTCTGGCCAGGGGTGGGTGGGCATCAGGCCCCTCATGCAGGGACCAGCCATGGGGGGAAGGCGCCACCGGAGCCGCTGACCTGCTGGGCACACCCTCCTGGAGGAACTCAGTGGCCTGGGGACAGCCTGGTGGGACCTGGTCAGGGAGGGCGGGGGGGCAGGTGGGCACGCTCCAGGAGGGCGGGGGGCTCACGTCCTCACCCCCGTGAGAGCGCTGGCAGAGCCGAGCTGGGGAAGCCCGCACACGGCACCCCCAGGGCCAGCCCCTCCCCAGGAAGGCGAGACGTCAGGGAGGGACAGAGGTGCCCACAGAAGGGGGCACAGGGGACAACCAGGACAGGGCCGAGGGGCAGGCCAGGCGCTGCCCAGGCCTGAGCCGGTCAGACACCACACACACACACGCACACACATGCACTCACATGGGCTCCCAGTCCCTGGGCGGCCCCCGGGGCTGGACCCACAGGATCCCTGGTGGAACTGGTAGGACCCGCAGGACAGGTGGTTGCCCCAGAAACCAGGCCATTCTGGGCGGAGCAAAGGGACAGCCTGACCCACTGAGCGAGCGAGCGAGCGAGCTGGCTGGAGCGTCCAGTCCCCCCTCCTGCCCAGCGGGGCCCCAGGAGAGCCAATAGGTCTGCTTCCTTCCCTGGAGTCCTCAGGGGGTCGGTCAGCGGAACCCTGACCACAGGAAGTCCCAGAAGGCACAGAATGTCACCCCGATGGTGCCACTGCCCTCGGGGAGCCCCCCATAAACTGCCAGCAGCCGGCGGTGACCAGGGCCCATCCGCCTCCCTGCCAGGTGCCCAGCCAGGGCCTCAGCCGCACACTGGCAGCCCCGCCCTATGCCCAGGTCCACCGGGCTCCAAGGTGCCCCCTCCACCCGGCAGGTCACAAACTCCATTCACCTAGCCCTCGGGTCCCACCCCAGCTGACAAGGAACCCAGAGGCTCCTTCCGCTGGGGCCTCCCTCGGATGCCAGTCTGGACCCTGCCCACCTGAGCCCCGTGCCACCCTGGACGTGGTAAGAGCCTGGAACCCGGGCCAGAGGGCGGGCTCTGGGCAGCAATGATGCTCTGGTCTGCACCCTGGACAGCCCAGCCCACCGGCACCGGCACTGGCACCTCGTGCCAGAGGACCCCTCGTGCCCACCTTCGCCGGCTCCTGCACCATGGCCCAAGGCCCACGGCCCAGCAGGCTCCTCGAGGCAGGCCTGAGGCGGGGCCGCCCAGCTCAAGGAGAGCAGGTCAGGTCAAGGCCTGCCCCGCAGTCCCACAGGGCAGGGCAGGCCACGGCGAGCCCAGAGGCAGCCCAGCCCGAGCCCGGACGAGGACACGCTGTGTGGTCGGCTCTGCTGGGCTCAGCTGCGGGGGCCCGAGGGGTCACCGCCCGGGTCTGAGGCCAGGACGAGGCACCGAGCCCTCCTCCGCCCCTGCCGCAGGCCCTCAAGTCCCTCCTCGGCACTCAGCTTGTGTCAGTCTCTCGCTAAACGAACTCGCCCGGCAGGAGGAAAAGCAATTGTTCCAGCAGAATGGGAAGCCTGGGCTCAGCAGCCCTGACGCAGGAGCCCTCCCTGCCTCCCGCTCTGGGCACAGCCCCTGGCAGCCCTCGCCTGCCCATGCCGGTTGCCCCCTTGGCAGCCCTCACCCACCCATGCTGGTTGCCCCCTTGGCAGGCAGTCTGGTGAGGGTGTGCAGGGCCTAGCTAGACCCGCCCAGCTCCAGGTCCTGCCCTAGCCGCCCAGTGGGGGCACGGAGTGTGGACGCCTTACTCGGGACAGGGGGCTGGGGACAGGTGGGAAAGCCCCCCGGACACTCCCCGCAGCCCCCTCCCTGAACCCCCAAGCCAGCCAGCCTCCCAGCCCCAACCTGGCCTGTCCCCACGCACAACCCCCAGCCCATCTACACACCCAGGCACCCACGTACCCTGGGTGTCCACCTGGCCAAGGTGAGCCCCCCTCCACCCAGAGACACCCCCCCGGGAAGCCTGTCCTCTCCTGTCCTGTGACGCCAGCCTCTCCCCTTCCCCACCCACCTTCCTCTGGACTGTGGGCCCAGGACAGGCCCACATGGCAGCCGGGCCAGCCCCCCGGGCTTGGCCAGGGGCAGCCAGTGACCACGCCTAGGAAAGGAGATGGTGGAAGGGGGTCGCAGCACTGGAAACGGTGTCATGGGATTTGGGGACCTGGGCACCCCTCTCCACGCTGAGACCTGCCCAGCAAGGCCGACCCTGGGACACATCAGGTGAAGCACAGCATGAGCCCAGGAGGACGCCCACGGTGGGTAGGGAGCCAGCGGCCAGCTCCAGCCTGCGGGGTCACACCCCACCCCCACCCCCCGTTGGTCAGCAGTGCTGAGCCCGGTCCTGGGCCAGCTACAGGCTGGGGCCGCTGCTGGGGAAACCCAACATTTCCCTGGTTGGGGCCGAGGTGCGGCAGGAGCCGCGGCCATTGATCCCGCACAATGGAGAAGGAGCCAGTGTTTCCAGCCCAGCCAAAGGCGACTTTGTTCCCAGCTCCCTCCTCCCCACCCCCAGGGGCATGATTTATTCTCCCTTCCAGGAGTGGGGCCGAGCACAGGAGGCAGCTGGCCCGCACCCCACCTGGCAAGGCCCGGGCCTGGCTCCCGCACCCACCTCAGCCCCACCACTCTGGCCGGCCTTGCGCAGCAGGGCTGGGAGGCAGGAGGCCCCCCCCGCCCCCCCGCCCCAGCAGCCTGGCCAGAGCCCCGCGCCCCACCACAGCCATCCTGACAACCACACACCTTCCTGCTGAGTCACACACCACAGACCCTGACGGCCCCCGAGACCGCCCTCCCCGTGGGGTCGGGGCACCCGCGTGCCGGCCAGCACCCAGCCTTCCGGGATCGGGGTTGCGTTCACCCAGGGCAAGCTGGCTGGGTCCAGGGCACGGGCCGACCTCGGGGCTGGCCACTCGGGGGCTGGTCGGCTGCGCCGACCTGGGAGGAGTTCAGACGTGGCGCTTCCCAGAAAACCCCGCAACAACGGCTCCCAAAGTCACTTGTGAAGCGTGTTTCGTGCCGAGCCTCTCAAGCTCCCGCCGTGAGAAACAAAACCAAAGCCTCTTTTCTCAAATTTGGGGAAAAAAAAACAAAAAATGTTTTAGACAAACCCACCAAGATTGTGAAACTTTGGGGAAAGGGGAACTTTAAAAATATGATCCGACTCCAGACATTGTGACACCGCAGGGCCCACGGCTGTCAGAGCCACGCCAGCCGGCGCCCTGCGCACGGGTCCCCCGGCCCGAGGAAGCCCTCGAGCCCGCTCGCCCGGGAAGCCCCTCCAGTCCAGGCCCCGAGAAGCCAGAGCAATTCAGGGAGAGTGCCCCCGCCCCCACCCAAAACCACAGAGGCCCTGCCCTTGGACGGCGGCCCCCGGCTCCCACTGCCCGGAGCCAGGCCTGGGCTGGGCTGGGGCTCAGGCCCGGGCTGGATACCAGGCGCAGCCCAAGGCCAAGACTGAGGGGCGCCGACTCAGGCCCCGTTGCCCACGGCCATCCACTGCCGACCGCCATCACCCACTCCGCCTCGGGGCCAGCCAATGACCAGGCTAGGACAGGCACCTCAGAGCCTCCCTGACCAAGTGGCAAGGGAACAGGTAGATGCGCGGATGGGGGGGCGGGGGGTCCAAGCAGATAAAAGAAGATCAGAGCCTGGCCACCCGCTGCCAGGAGGGCCTTGCTGAAGATGACCTGAGTGCCCGTTGTACCCAGGACGCTGCCCAGCCCAGCCAGCAGCCCCCACCCTCAAGCCAGCCGGCCAGTGCCCAGCCAGGCGGGCGGAGGGGGGGGGTACCATGGCATGAGGCCCACCTGGGCCGCCGCCCGCCACCAACACCCGAACGCGGCCATATAAGGCCACGCTGGGCTCGGTGCGCCCGCTGGGTAGCAGGGGAGGGGTTCAAAGTCTCCGAGGACTGGCGGACGGGGCAGGGCCGATCCTGAGTGGTCAGCACACCCAAAGGTCCCGCCTAGCTGAGCGGAGGCCAGCACTGACCATGGCGGGCAAGAGTCGGCGGGCACTCATCACCCACTGCCTACCGGCAGAGGATGTCCCCGTTCGCCGGGGCCGGGGCCGGGGCCGGGGCAGGGTCCCTGGGCGCACACCAGGCCTGCCCACGCGGACATCAGGTGGGTGAGCACACACCCAGCCCTGGTGTGGCGCTGGCGGAGAGCAGAGCGCAGCCCGAAGTAGGCAGGCCTCGGGGTCTGCCGTGAGCGGGCACCACCCCCTCACAGTGCGGCAACCCCAGGGTCTGTACTTAAGGGTGGACAGGCCCAGGGCTAGGACTGGGTCACGCGCCCCAGACACCAAGAATGCCCCCCCGTCCGCACACTGGACCCTGGCCACCATGGGGATCTCTGCAGGTCCCTGGGGATCTAAGAGAGTCCACTGTGGCCAAACACCTCACCCTCCAAGAATTCAAGGTGACCAGCTGCCCTCAACGGCAGGCATGTGTCCTGAGGGGAGCTGGGGCCAGAGCCCACCCTGCCAGCAAGGGTGGGCCCCTCGGCCAAGCTGGGGGTGTCCTGCGGGTAAGAAGGGCCCCGTGGGGTCCCAATGGGGTCCCAATGGGTGAGCTGGGGATCCCCATGGGGAGTGGGGGTCTTGCTGTGAGCTGGGGGGACCCTGTGGATAACCTGGGGGGACCTGGAGGGTAGGCTGAGGGTGAACCCTGTGGGTTACCTGGGGTGCCCTGCAGGTGAACTGAGGGGCACCTTGGGGACGTTGGGGTGCCCCAGGGGTGAATGGGGACACCCCACCAGTGAGCTTGGGCCTGCGGGTGAGGGATCGGGAGCGCAGCCGGCAGGGGCGGGGCACAGGCACGCGCCAGGCGGGCACTGGGGCAGAGTTGAGGGCCGGAGGGAAAGGGGCGGCGCTGGCGGAGGCCGGGGCGCCGGGCCGGGCGCCAGGACTCACCTCGGGCGGCGGCGGCCGGCGGGAGGGCCCCCAGCAGCAGCGGCGGCAGCAGCAGCAGCAGCGCGGGGCTCGGCGTCATCGCGGCCTCCGGACCTGGGAGCGCGGGGCGGGGAGGGGGCGGTCACTGGCGCGGGCGGGGGTCGCCCCTCCAGCCTCGGGCCCGGGGCCGCGGGGTCGGGTGCGGCCGGGGCTCCGGGCGGCGGCGGCGGCGGGGAGACCGCGGATATCAAAGCAGACAAAGGGTTCACGCTAATTACCTCCCGCCGCCCTCCGGCCCGTCTGGATTCCCGGCGCGGGGAGCCCGGGCCTGCCCGCGGGACACGCAGCGCCGGCGGCCCCGCGGTAATCGCCTGCGCCATTAGCGGACAAATTGGCGTTGGGGGGCCACGTGGGGTGCCGGGGGGGCGGGGCGCGCAGGACCCCGGGGGCGGGAGCGGCGGCGGCGCGTGCCCAGCGGCCCCGGACCGGGGACCGGACCCCCGGGCCTGCGCCCCGGACCCCGGACCCGACCCTCCCGCTCGGCCCCCCGGGGTCCCCGGGCCACGGGCGCGCGCAGGAGCTCACCTCGCGGGGCTCAGGGCGGCGGGCTCAGGGCCGGGCCCGCGGGGCGCGCTGCGCGGTCATCGCCGCCCCGGGCGCCGCACCCGCCGCCCCGCGCCCCCGGGCCCGGCCTCGGGACGGCGCGGCGCTACCTGGGCGCGGGCGGCTCGGGCCGGGGCCGCGGCCGGGGCAGGAGTCGGGGCGGGCCGGGCGGCTCGGTGGCGTCCGGGGCCGGGGGCGGCGCCGGGGTCCCGGGGCGGCGGGGCGAGGGGCCCGGGCGGCGCGCCGCGAGGCGTCCTTCCCTGCGGGGCTTTGTCAACTCTCCCGGAGCGAGCGCCGAGCCCGCCGCGCGCCCCGCCCCCGCCCAACTTCCCGCCAATCGGCGCGCCGCGGCCCGCCCGCCCCGCCCCCCGCCCCGCCCCCGCCCGAACTTTCCACCAATCTGCGCGCGCGCTCGCCCCGCCCGCCGGGCCCGGGGGCTTAACCCTTGCGCTGCGGGCGGCCCGCGGGCGGGGCGTCTCCCTCCGCCCCGCGGGTGCGGTCCCGCCCCGTTCGGCCCGGCCCCTCCCGGCCCTGCCCCCTCCCGGCCCCCGGCCCCGCCCCCCAGGCTCCGCTCACCGCCAGGTGCCCTGCGCGCGCCCCACACCTGCACCACCACGACCGGACCGGAGGCCCCAACCCCCGTGCACCCCGCTCTCCCGGACCCCAGAGCCGACCTCGGGCCAGTCCCATCGGGCGCCCAGGAGCGGCAGACTGGGTGGCCTCAGGCGCTCCTGGGCCTTGAGGTCCGCGTTTCCCGGGGCTGCTGGGAGCAGAGGGGTGACCCAACCCGGCTCCGGCCCCAAGCGGCTGCCGGAGGGTCAGGTCTCAGGGAAGCGGGCTCCAGGCTCACCTGGCGCCGTTGGCCGAGGGCAGGTGTGTCCCCACCTCAGGCGTCTGGTCTCTCACCCGCTACTGAGAACAAACAAGGACGCGAATGATAACAGGACACCAGCCCGCCGCCTTTCATGTCTGTCGCTGGTGCAGGTGGACGACGCCGGCACAGAGAGGGCATGCGATTTACCCGCAGTCCCCCAGCCATGCAGGCCGTCCATCCACACGGCCGGCGGGCCCTTCCCCGGCGCAGTGCCCTGTGCAACTGGCTCCCATCACGCCCCCCACCCCCATCCTCTGCCTGAACTACTGGGCCAGGCTCCCTGGCTTCCCTCCCACTGTCCTGGAATGGAAAACCCTTTTTAAATACAGCCCTTACTGGGTTGTGGCTCACCAGTGCCCACAACACAAACCCTCTGAGGCCCTGGATGCCTGGGTCCTGTCCATCTCGCCCAGGTGACAGCTGCCTCACCCCCCCCACCCCCCACCCCCCATCCCCCCACCCCACCCCCCACCCCCCGTGCAGCACCCTCTCCCGCCCGCAGGACCTCTGCCCGTGCTGCTCCCTTGGGGTCCCTGCCAGAGTCTCTTTCCTCCAAGGAGCCCCCTCTTCCGGGAAGCCTTCCAGAGAGGCTGGGACTGGAGAGGCCTACAGGCCAGGAGCCCCAGGGCAGAGGCCAGCCGGGGCTGGGGTCTAGCCCTCAGGGTCAGGGCCCATCACGGCCCAGGCTGCCCGCCCTCCCACAGCCAGTGAGTGGCAGGTTAGAGCTTCGGCCTGAGGACCGAAGGGTCCCGGGTTCGATTCCGGTCAAGGGCACATGCCTGGATTGCAGGCTCGATCCGCAGTAGGGGGCGTGCAGGAGGCAGCCGATCAATGGTTCTCTCTCATCACTGATGTTTCTATCTCTCTCTCCCTCTCCCTTCCTCTCTGAAATCAATAAATATATATTTTTAAAAAAGAAAAAGGAAGACAGGCCTTAAATCCTTTCTCTGGGCCGGTGTGAGCACCCCTGGTGGTGGAGAGGAGCCCGGTGGAGAGGTCCCGTGGGGTGGACCTGAGCAGGCAGGTGGGAGGGAGCTAGGACCACGTCCAGGGCCCACCAGGACCCCGAGGCTGCACAGTGGCTCTGAGACAAACTGGCATGTGGGTGGGGAGGTCCCAGGCCAGCTCGAAGGAGACACCACCGACCGACCGTGAAGAGCTCACAGGTGTGCGGGCTGCCCAGGGCAGGTGTGTGGGAATGTGGCTCTGAAGGCGGGGGAGGTCAGAACAGGAAGTGGGTGGAGGGGGGCACAGCAGGTGAGCGGGCCACGTGGGGTGGCAGCCCAGGTGCGGTGGCAGCGGCGGGTGGGTGTGAGCAGGAAGGGCCGTCCCTGCGCGGTGACACGCTGCCCCCTGGCGGAGGCGCGGGGCCAGGCGGCTCCCCCTCCCTGGCCGTTCCAGCTCCCGCAGGCTCCCCAGGCCCACGCTCAGCCCAGGCCGCTTCCTGTGGGAAGCCCTGCAACCAGCAGGCTCCAATGTCCCTTCATGACAACTGTCTGGGATGAGGGGCCCGTTCAAATCTCGCCCCTTTTACACTGAAGCTCAGGGCAACTAGCTAGCCTCTGGTCTCAGCCCCACCTGGGCAATGCCATCCCTCAGGATTCTCAGGACTGCAGGGCTTCCGTCTCCCTGCCCGGCACAGGTGAGCCCCTGGACGTATTGATTTGCCTGTCACAGGGTCCTCGTTCAGCCGTGAGGGGCCAGGCTCCGTCCGGACCTGGAGAGCGGGGTGCGGGCTGGAGGACGGGCCCAGCCCTCACGGAGGTGGCGTCGTTGCAGCAGGTGTGGGTCCTGATGACAAGGCACAGAGTGGACGGTGCTTGGCCGGGAACTGAAACTGGCCGGGGCAGGGGCTCCGGGTCCCCAAGGGGCACACCCCGGGCTGTGGGCTCCGTCCCCAGCGGGGGGCGTGCAGGAGGCGCCGATCCATGATCCTCTCTCATCGTTCATGTTTCTCTCTCTCCCTCTTCCTTGCTCTATCTGAAATCAATAAAAACATATTTTTTAAAAAAATGTTTTTCTTGTTATCCTGGCCTGGTGGCTCAGTTGGTGGGAGCGTCGTCCCATACACCAAAACACACACACACACACACACCCAAACACACACACACACACACACACACACCCAAACACACACACACACACCCAAACACACACACACACACCCAAACACACACACACACACACACCCAAACACACACACACACACACACCCAAACACACACACACACACACACACACCCAAACACACACACACACACACACACCCAAACACACACACACACACACCCAAACACACACACACACACACACACACCCAAACACACACACACACACACACCCAAACACACACACACACACCCAAACACACACACACACACACACACCCAAACACACACACACACACACACACAAACACAGACACACACACACACACACACCCAAACACACACACACACACACACACAGTTGTGGGTCCCATTCCTGGGAGGCAACTGATCGATGTTTCTCTCTCTGTGTCTCCCTTACCCTCTCTCTGAAATCAATAGAAACATATCCTCGGGTAAGGGTTTTAAAAAATAAATAAATAAGAATAAAATTAAAAAATGAAATAAAAAGAGAACTCCCTTGATAGGAGGGGTTCCCGTTCTCTGTGTCTTTAAAGGAAGACACGTGTTTTTCTTATTTCAACCCCTGAAAACATGGTCGACTGTTGAAAGCAAAAACAGCATCGACGTGCTGTGGGGTTGGTCTGGCATAAAAAAGTGACATGTGTGGCCCGGGGTCCAGGCGGGTGGGGAACAGGACACAGAGCTGCTGGGTGCCACGGTCCTGTCACCTCAGAGCCGACACGGACCAGCTCACCACGTACGGCGCTCAGTTCCAAAGCCCCCGCTGAAGCACCTAACAAGGGATTGCAGCTAACGAGCACCCAAGGAGACACGTGGGATGATTTTTTAAAAGCAATAATCCAGCCCTCGCTGGTTTGGCTCAGTGGATAGAGCGGAGGGTCCCGGGTTGGATTCCGGTGAGGGGCACGTACCTCGGTTGCAGGCTCTTCCCCGGCCCAGGCCCTGGTCGGGGTGCGTGCAGGAGGCAACCAATCAATGTGTTTCTCTCACATCGATGTTTCTCTCTGTCTTTCCCTCTCTCGTCCACTCTTTCTAAAAATTAATGGACCCTGGCCAGTTGCGCAGTGGATAGAGCATCAGCCTGTGGACTGAAGGGTTCCAGGTTCGATTCTGGTCAAGGGCACATGCCCAGGTTGCAGGCTTGATCCCCAGTGGGGGGCCTGCAGGAGGCAGCCGGTATCTCTCTCTCCTTTGAAATCAATAAAAAAATATTTTTAAAAAATTAATGGAAAAATATCCTCAGGTGAGGATAAAAATAAATAAATAAAAATTGATAAATCTCTTACCGATGTATCTGAGGGAAATGAGAGAAGACACAAATTTTTGATGTTAAGAATGAGAGACATGACATCACTACAGATTTGACACACATTAGAGCAGTGGTTCTCAACCTTCTGGCCCTTTAATACAGTTCCTCATGTTGTGACCCAACCATAAAATTATTTTCGTTGCTAATAACTGTAATGTTGCTACTGTTATGAATCATAATGTAAATATCTGATATGCAGGATGGTCTTAGGCGACCCCTGTGAAAGGGTCGTTCGCCCGCCACAGGGGTCGCGACCCACGGGTTGAGAACCGCTGCATTAGAAGAAGAATAGCAAATATTATGAGCAACTTTGTGCCAAAAAATTCGACACTTTAGATGAAATGGGCAAATTCATTGAAAAACAAAAACTACCAAATCTCAGTCTAGAAGAAATAGGTCACCCAATTATACTATTAAATAATTCGAATTTTCAGTTAAAAGCCTTACCCCAGAGAAAACACCAGGCTCGAGGGCTTCCCTGAGAAATTCTACAAAATCTCCGAGGAAATAACACCCCTCGGAGAGAAGGGACCCCAACGCGCTCCACGAGGCCGGAGCCAGAGCCGCGTCTGCTGGACACAGACCGCCATCGATAACCCGCGCTAATCAGACCCGACAACATAAGAGGGGTGATGCCTGAGGACAGGTGGGCTCGCCCCAGGGTGCAACGCGGGGTTCACCTCGGACCCCAGTCAACGTGAGTTGCTATATCCACAGACAGACAAACCGAGTGACTCAATAAACACAGAAAGGCAATGGGCAGAATCCAACGCCCATTCCTGATTTTTAAATAAACAACTCGCAGCACACTAGGCCCCGAGGACCTCCCCTGCCTGGTGAACTCACCCCCACACAGTGCGGTCAACACCACACCGAGTTGTTCCAGATGAACACTTTCCCCCCAAAATCAGAGCCAGGCTTGGGCTGCTCTTTCCACGCCACCCAACACGGTCAGGGAGGCTCAGCCGGCACCGATTGTACAGAAATACGTGGAATGACATGATCATCTATGTTGAAAATTCTACAGAACCTACCAAAAAAAAGGTACTGGCCCATCTGGCATGGCTCAGTGGTTGAGCGTCAACCTATGAGCCAGGAGGTCCTGGTTCGATTCCCGGAGGGAGCAGCCTGGCCAGTCAGCTCAGTGGATAGAGCATCAGCCTGTGAACTGAAGGGTCCCGGGTTCGATTCCAGTCAAGGGCACATGACTGGGTTGCAGGCTTGATTCCCAGTAGGGAGCGTGCAGGAGGCAGCCAACCAATCATTCTCTCTCATCATTGTTTCTCTCTCTCCCCTCTCCCTTCCTCTCTGAAATCAAAATATATTAAAAACCATACACACACACACACACACACACACAGAGTGGCCAGATTATTATGACCACCTGACGCTTATAGGCAAATTAGCTATAATTTCGCGCTGAAGTTGCTAGAGGGCCAGATCATTATAAACGTCTGAATAGCACAACATACCTAAGTATCGTTGCTGATCAAGTTCATCCTATCATGTTGATGGCGTATCCCAACAAGATGGCTTCTTCCAACAAGACAATGCGCCATGCCACGGTGCTCGTATTGTGCAGGAGTGGTTTCAAGAACATGAGGGAGACTTTACCTTGCTTAGGTGGCCCCCACCATCACCAGATCTCAATTCAATTGAGCATTTGTGGGACGAAGTTAAAAGAGCCACCAGTCAGCTGGTTCCACAACCATCAGATCTCACAGAACTGGACAGTGCTATTCATCAGGCATGGTGTCAGATTCCTCGCATCACCTTTCAACCTCTCGTGGAGTCAATGCCAAGAAGAATCGCCGCAGTATTGAAGGCAGAAGGTGGCCCAACGAAGTACTGATGGGGTGGTCAATAATCTGGCCACTCAGTATATATATATATATAATCACAAACAAAAAGAGGAGGGAGTGCTCCACAGAGCAGCACAGATGAATCTCGAAACAATTGTGCTGAGTGAGGAAAGTCCCTTAGAATGTAGCCCGTGTGACGGGACATTCTGGGAAAAGCCGTGTCCAGTGGCAGAGCTGGGCTGTGGGAGGTGTGTGGGGGAAGGGGCATGAGAGGACAGAAACATTTGCTACAGACAGTGGTCATGGTTCCATGGCGCCCACATGTCAAAACTGATCCAATAGTAATGCTTGATTGACGCAGTGCCGTTCGCGCCCTGGCCCATGTGCTTGGTTGGTTGAGTGTTGTCCTATGAACCAAGATGTCGCGGGTCCGATTCCTGGTCAGGGCACACGCCTGGGTCGTGGGCTCCATCCCCAGTAGGGGGCATGCAGGATGCAGATGGTTGATGATTCTCTCCTCTCTCTCAAATCAATAATTATAATCGGGGAGGAAATGGGAGATACCTGTAATAGCATCAACAATAAAACATATTAAAAATAATAATAAAAACCTTATTAAATAGTGCACTTTGTTGTGTGGGTTAAGCTTCCATAAAGGTGTTACCTTTTTAAAAATATTTTTTTATTGATTTCAGAGAGGAAGGGAGAGGGAGAGAGAGAAACATCAATGATGAGAGAGAATCTTTGATCGGCCACCTCCTGCATGCTCCTCACTGGGGATTGAGCCTGCAACCTGGGCATGACCGGGAATCCAACCGTGACCTCCTGGTTCATAGGTCGACACTCAACCCAGGCTCCCGCTGTGTTAATACGCTCTAGGATGCAGAGAGCTTGGTTTCCGTAATGCCATCGCGCTAACTGGCCTGGGTGGCGAAGGTCACGCACCTGCTTGCCAGGGGTGGGGACCCACCCTGCGGTCAGGAGCCTCGGGGAGGTGTTAGGGATCCTGCGGTGTCTGAAGTGTGGGGACATCCCGTTTAATGTGAGCTAAGGCGCCCAGCTAGTGTGGCTCAGTGGTGGAGCATCGACATGAACCAGGAGGTCACGGTTCAATTCTCGGCCAGGGGTCAGGGTACATGCCAGGGTTGCAGACTTGATCCCCAGTAGGGGGCGTGCAGGAGGCAGCGGATTGGTGTTCCTCTCTCATTGATGTTTCTCTCTCTCCCTCTCGCTTCCTCTCTAAAATAATCAATACAACCATTAAAAAAATAGTGGAGTAAGTCGCTGTACCTTACTCTGCCCACTTCTAAGAGGCCCGGTGCCTGGTGGGACTGTGGATTTGGGGGGCCCGTTTCCTGGGCAACAGGTGATGTTGGTAACACAGCCTCTGCGGCAGGGGCAGGTGGGCCGTGGCCCCCACCCCCTGCGTGGGCAGACGGCTCTGGGGGCTCAGGTGACCTGCAGCAGCTGAGGCAGAGACGCCTCGGCAGCACCGAGAGCAAGGCCCCTGCCCGGACCCCGGCACCCCAGGCAGCCCGCTCAGTCCAATCCGTCAACCCTCCTCCAGCCAAAAAAGTCTCCGGCCTGCAGCCGAGCTCTGGGAACTGCCTGACCCGGGCTGTGACCCCAGCACCCAGCCAGCGCCAAGTGCAGGCAGCATTCTGTCCAGAAATGAGTCACATGTTGGACCGGAGGCTCCGGCTCCGCTGACGTGCCGCCTTCCTCGCCCGCGCTGGGCTGCCCAAGGAGCTCCCTGTCGGCTGCCCGGAGAGAAGGGAATGGCACAGGTGGGGCTATGGCAGCGGGTACACACACCCGCATCTCAGAGGGTGGGACCACGGTGGCACAGCGGCCAGTGTGGCTCTCCCAGGGGCAGCAGCCAGGAGGTCGACCAGTTGACCAGACTCAAAGCCCAAGATGAGATGGGGGGGGGGGTCTGGGATGAGGGCACCGTGCCCCATAGAAATGCCTCGTTGGTCCCAGGAGCCTCCCCTCTGGGACTCTCATAAACGGGGCCCAGGTGCCAGTGGCCGTGGCAGCAGGCCAGAGGCTGTGTGAGCCATTCATGTCGCCTTCCCCACCTCAGCACAGCGCCATGCCCAGCCCCAACCAGCAGACCAAAGGTAACACAGCAACCTGATGGCCACCTGGCTACACGGAAGCCAGTCCTGGCAGAAACGGTGGCGTTCCCCCGGGGGACAGAGGGACGGAGCAGATGACTGCCCTCAAGCCATGGCCACCTCCCAAGGAGGGGCCATCGGACCAGGACAGGTGGCAGCTGCTGGGCCCGGAACCCACAGCTGAGGTGCAGCCTTGAACGTGTGCTGCTGTTTTGCTGGGAGCCAGAGCGCTCAGGGCTGGGGAGGAGGGAAGGGGGAGGGCCACCACCACCCCACTGACCCGCGGGATCTCCGCTCAGCGTTTGCCGGCCCTGCTGTCCAAGGAAGGACGTGGTCACCAGGGAACCCAGTCCCCTCCCTGGGAGCAGGAAGCTGAGGTGGTCCCTGACTGCGGGGTCCTCAGGCCACTGACCCAGCAGGCGGAGAGGCTCTGCTCTGCCATTGGGGCAATGGGTCTGGACACCAGGGGACACAGGTCAGGGCCAGTAAGCTGCATCGTGTCCCCCACAGTTCATATGTTGAAGTCCTAGCCCCCAGCACCCAGAAGTGGTCCTATTTAGAGATGGGGCCTCGGAAGAGGTGATGATAGTGTCAGGAGTAGGCCCTACTCCAGGTGACGTGTCCTATACGTGGAGATCAGCCGCACACACAGCCACGGAGATGGCACCGTCTGCGAGCCGGAGGAGGCGCCTGTCTGCCCACCCGGGGGCTTGGGCTTTCTGCCTCCGTGACTGTGAGAAGATCCATTTCTGCCGTCTGAGCCGCCCGGACGGTAGTGTTTTGTTATGGCCGCCCGAGCTGACTCAGACAGGGCTTCGTTATGGGGTAGGAACCCTTGTGCGGTCACAGTGGTCAGTGGGCCATGGTGTCTCACAAAGACACAGGCCCCCAGGCCCCGAGCCCTCAGGCATCCACTTGGGGAAAGGGGCATGGGGACAGGTGCTGGCTTTGGGGTTCAGATGGACATACGACCAAACTGGTATCTCCCCCCCATGACAAGGAATTGGTGGCCCATGAACGTTTCTTTTTTTAAAATATATTTTTATTGCTATCAGAGAGGATGGGAGAGGGAGAGGGAGAGAAACATCAATGAGAGAGAATCATTGATTGGCTGCCTTCTGCACGTCCCACACTGGGGATGGAGCCTGCAACCCAGGCACGTGCCCTGACAGGGAATCGAACTTCGACCTCCTGGTTCATAGGTCGATGCTCAACCACCGAGCCACACGGGCCCTGCTGAACTTTTCACATAGACACTGGATGGGCAGCCTGGGGGTGGACGGGGCCTTGTCCTCCGTCTGCCCTTCCAGACCCATCCCCTCCCAATCTGAGCGCGGGGCAGCCCAGAGGGCGGTGGGTAGGAGTGGGATCAGGCCTCCACACCCCCCACTCCACCCGCGGGGACCCCAGGCCCAAGGTCTCTGCTCCTGCCCGGGTGAGCTCTCCACACCTCTCTGGTCTGCACAGTCAGCGGTCCCTCTGTCTGCCAGGGGCAGTGGGCTGGGGGCTGGGTTCTGTACCGCCCCTGTGGCAGCCCTGCCCCTGCCCACAGCTCTATAGATGTCCCCAGACTGTCTTCAACTGAGCTCACCATCAGTCTCCCTCTGGGCCCAGAGAGGGAACCAGGATGTCCGTGGGAGCGGGTACAGCCCACTGGCGGCCTTTCCTGCTGCTGGCCACAGCCTGTGCCAGGCAGCCTGGAGCCCAGCCTGCCCCCACCTGGCAGGTGCAGGGAGAGCCCAGCTGGGCCTCAGGAAGTGGGTCCCCCCTTTGGGCAGAAGGTGGGATGGGGTGCCACCAGAGACCCCAGCTGGGCAGGGGACCACCTAATGGCAGCTGTGCCTCGGCCCCTCCCCCTGCTTCCCTCCCTGGCACCCGCGGGGAGCGGGGAGGCGAGGGGGGGTCTGAGCGGGAGGGAAGCAGGGAAGACTTGCTCCAGCCAGTGTCTGTCCACAAAGGTCACCTCCAAGGCCCAGGTGTGGGAAGGCACTATAAGGGGGTGAGTGAGCGGGCGGGCGGGGAGAGCAGATCTGACAACCGGCGGACAGCTGGTGCCGGTCCAGCCCACCGGTCAGCACAGGCACAAAGGCACTGGACAGCAGGGCCCTCACGGGGCAGAAGCCTCCAGGTACTGCACTGGGTTCGAGAAGGGGCCTGGCCGGGCCCAGTAGTCCACCGCTCGAACCCGGTAGGAGCCAGAGACGACGGCCGTGTCTGGGGACACAAAGGTACATGCGTGTTCTGGAGCACGTGACCCCCTGAACCCACACCAAATTCCAGGCGCCCCCCGACCGCAGGCTTCGCAAGGCCCCACCCCACGGGCGCCGTGTGGAGCCCCAGGAGCTGTGGCAGACGCACCTGGGCTGAACACGAAGAGGTTAAAGGTGGACGGCTTCCGGCTGACGGGCCGCGAACACCTGGCCATCCGGGGAGAACTGGACCTCGTACGTCCACAGGCACCTGGGAGGTCAGCCGGGACCAGGGCTGGGGTCCAGGTGGTTGGGGTGCAGGCCCCCCAGAGCCTAGTCCCTCCAGCCTCCTTCCTGGCTCCCCCGGGGCCCTGGGCTCTCTGCCCGCTGTGAGGACAGGCCACACTGGCCGGGGGGAGGGCTGGAGCCCTCACCCCACATCAGGCCGAGGTGACGTCATGAACACAGTGGAGGCAGGTGTGTGAGGGGAGGGCGTGGCCTTCCGGGTGGTGAGGGTGGTGCAGGCTGCAGCGGAGTGACCACGTGGGCAGCGCCGGCGGCAGGCGCTGGGGGAGCATGCGGTGGGGAAGGATGGGGGGCAGTGCCGGCGGCAGGCGCTGGGGGAGCACGTGGTGGGGAAGGATGGGGGGGCACCGAGCAGGGCTGGGGCACCGAGCCCCCACATTCACGTACTTGGAGCCCATGTGCTCATCCGACCAGACCAACAGCAGCTGCCCACGGGTCAGGGGCAGAGCGCGGAGCCGCGTCACCTGGGAAGAGGGAGGCGGCGTGAAGGGGCGGGATGGGCAGGGCGGGGGGAGGCGGGCGCGGGGGGGCGGGGCCGGGCCGCCACTTGCCTGGCCCGGCGGCTCCTCGGGGCGCGCGCACACGTGCACCAGCAGCAGCGACGGCAGCGGGAGCTCGCGGTGCAGCGTCAGGCGGCCGTCGGCGGGGAAAGGGCGCGGCGCGGTGGCCACAGGGTCCTGGGGACCGAGCCGGGCGCTCAGGCCCTGGCCCCGAGGGCAGCCTCGCCCCCCGCCCGCACCTCCCCCCCCCACCCCGCCTGCGGACCTCGGCCGCGCGCAGGCGCCGGAACTGCTCCGGCGACGGGAAGACCGGCTGCCCGAGGCGCTGCCACTCGCCGTGGGGGCTGCAGCGCCGGTTGTCCAGGTAGAGAGTGACGTACACGAGCCCTGCGGAGCCGGACAATGAGGCCCCGCCTCCCGGGCCCGCCGCTCCAGGCCCCGCCCCCGGCCCGTCCAGCTGGGGCCGCACCCCGCTCCGGGGCCCCTCGCTCACCCGGGCCCGGGGGCACCCCGTGCAGCCGCAGGGTCACCGCGGCGCTGCGGTTGGCGTGGGCGCGGGTGTCCTCGCTCGCGTAGACCAGGACCGTGGCGCGCCAGGCGTCGGCGGGGCCGGCGGGGCGGTGGGCGCTGGCCAGGACTCCCACCGTGTGGTTGGCGTCCAACACCGCCCCGGCTTGCGACACTTCGGCCCAGAGCTGCTCGCCGTCTGCGGGGCGCGGGCAGCAGTCACCACACGGGGGTTGCCGTCCCTCTGCCCGCGCAGGGCCTGGCTTCCCTCCATTTGCTCCCCTGCACCGGGGTCCCCCGCCAGGAGGTCCCGGACACACCCACCGCCTCCTCTGCGGCCCACCCAGCAGGGCACGTCCACCCGCTCCCCTGCCTCCTCAGGGCCTGGCATGACCGTCCCGCCCCGCCCGGGTACGCGCCCAGCCCCGCAGCGAGACGACCGGGCCGGGCCTGTCCGGGCCGGCCGGGGGCTCACCCAGCAGGGCCAGCAGCCCCATGGCCGTGAGCACCGGCTTGCGCAGCAGCTGCACGTGGGGCGGGCGCGTGTTGTTGACCTGGAAGCGCGCGGTGAGCGTGCGCTGGGAGAAGGGGTGCGGGGTGGTAGCTCAGGAAGGCGTTGTCGTTGCTCAGCAGCGCGTAGCGGACGGAGGCGCTGCCGTTGGCCACCAGCAGGTCCTGGTGCTGCGCGATGACCTGTGGGCGGCACCAGGCGGCTGGGACCTCGGCCGCCGCCCCCCGCCCCGCCGGCCCCCGCCGAGGGAACCGCGCCCGCCCGGGGCGGGGCCCACCTTCACCACCAGGGCCGCGTAGGTCACATCCGCCCGCCACGGCTGCGGCAGGGCCCAGCCCACCAGCGGGTCGGCCTCGTCGTTGTAAACGGGGGTGTCGGCGAACTTGGGGAACCGCTGCTGTATCTGCTGCACGACCTCCTTCTCCTGCTCCAGGATGGAGATGGAGCTGCCCGCACCCTGCGGTCACAGCCGGGCCTCAGCACGGCCGTCCGCCCGGAGGCCGCCCGCCCCGCCCCGAGGCGCGCAGGGCCCGTGCGCACCTTCCTGTGGAGGGCGATGTAGTCCAGCCGCACGCCCAGCTCCCCGGTGAAGAAGTTGGCGCCGTGGTGGCAGTGCGCCAGGAGGCCCCAGCTCAGCGGGGAGCGCGGCGGCGGGTGGAAGGCGTCCCCCGGGCCGCCCAGGCGCAGAGCCGGGCTGGCCGCGCGCAGCCCCTCGGAGCAGGCGTCGTAGTAGTTGAAGAAGCCTGGGGGGGGGGGGGGGGGCGGGGGTCAGGCTGGGCATCCTCGCACCGGAGGCCCCGCCCCTCATCCCGCAGCCCCGCCCCCTCCACGCCTAGGCCCCGGGGGCCCCGCCCACCTTGCAAAGTCATGGACACGTTGTCGAAGTCCTTGTGGTCCGGCTCATTCCACGTCTCGAAGTTCCACTTGGAAACCTGTTCCAGTCCGTACCTCCCTGCAGAGTGTCCATGCGGTGGCGCTTGGGCCCCTCCCCTGGGGCAGGGCTGCCCAGGGTTGGGGGTGTGGGTGTAGGGCTGTCTGACTCCTGCGAGTCTGCCCCCGCCCACCGCCCTGACCTCCCTTCCCATCAAGTTCATGACAGATGCCCGGCCACTGTGGCTCAGTGGTTGAGCGTCTGCCTATGAACCAGGAGGTCACAGTTCAATTCCTTGTCAGGGCACGTGCCCCGGTTACAGGCTCCATCCCCAGTGTGGGGCGTGCAGGAGGCAGCTAACCCATGATTCTCTCTCATCACTCATGTTTCTCTCTCCTTTCCTCTCTGAATTCAATAAAATAAAAACATAGAGTTTTTAAAAGTTCATGGCAGAGATTGGTGAGAAGGCTGCAGAGGTGCGTGAGGACAGCCAGCCCCGGAGCCCCCGTCCCCCCAGGTCCCCGCTTCCTCACCCACCGATATACCTCCGGGCCAGGAGGGAGACCAGTTCCTTCCACTCAAACACCTGCCGTTTGTCTTCAAAGTCGGTGAAGTGTCCAGAGGGGCTGCCCATCAGCTCGAAGCCTGCAACACGGGAGGCCTCTGTCCTGCTGCCCGCCTCCCACACAGCCCCATGCTTCCCGGGCCCGGCCCCCCATGTCCCGCCAAGGTCAGCCCCGGGGGAGCAACCAGCCGGGACCCAGAGGGGCCAGGTCGCGGGAGAGCGCCCCGGGGACAGAGGCCGGCCACACTTACCCGGGAGGAGCTGGTTCTCCCTGAGAAGGTCCAGGTACCCGTCCAGGTGAGTGAAGTTGTAGCTCAGGCCCTGCCCAGCCGGCCTGCTGTAAGAGGACACGTATGTCAGGGCAGGAAGAGGCCGCCGGGGCTGGAACCGAGGCCACGTTCACGCGGGTGGAGAGTCCACAGGTGCACACAGGACTCAGCTCCAGACTCACGAGCCCCTCCCCGGCTATGGAAGCCTGTCCCTCACAGCCTAGTGAGAACTAGTGCTGGCCCTGGAGTCCCCACCCCAAGCCATCCGGGGCTCTGAACAGCCAGGGTCAGGGGTGGGGCAGGCAGACAAGTCTGAGAAAGATGCAACAGGATAGAGGGGGGAGAACCGGCATCCTGCAGACAGCTGGCCGGGACCAGGGGCTGGGGGACAATGGTCGACGGGACCTGCTCTCCTCTGCCCCCCTGGAGACCAGCGCCCGCCCCCTCTCCCACGCTCCGAGGGGCAACCTGGGCAGGCAGGAGTGGGCGAAGGCAGCCTCCCCTCCCTGCACGCATCCCAGACGGAGGCCCACTTCCCTCGGGGCTCCCGTTTGGAGAGGACATGGGCATCGCCAGGCAATGAAACATGCTGGGAGGGGGATGTGCCAGGGAGCCAGGGTCAGGCGGGCGGGCCTTCCAGGTCGCATCCAGGACACCCACGCGATGGGACACACCAGCCATGAGTGCGCAGGGGCCGCTGGGACCGTGCGTGCAGAGCCCGGAGGCGGACAGGCACGCATGGTGACTGAGTGGCAGAAGGGCGTCTAGCGGACCTGGGGCAGCACCAGGGTGTGGGTGTGAGAGACGAGGTCACACGGGGCCTGGCGGCCACAGTGAGGGGGGACCCCGACTCAGGAGGAAGTGGGGAGCCCTATCAGAGACCTGGGCAGGGCAGTGCCATGACCTCTTGTGTTTGCTTGTCTTTGTTGTTAATCCTCACCTGAGGACATTTTCCCACTGATTTTTAGAGAGAGTGGAAGGGAGAGGGAAAGACAGACAGAAACACCAATATGAGAGAGACACACCGATGGGTTGCCTCCCGCATGACCGACCAGGGCCGGGATCCAGCCTGCAGCCCAGGTGCATGCCTTGGACCGGAATCGAACCCGGGACCCTTCAGTCTGTGGGCTGGTGCTCTTTCCACTAAGCCAAGCCGGCCAGGGCTGGGTTTGCTTGTTGTTAAGACTCTTTTTTTACAGCAGTTCTAGGTTTACAGCACAGTTGAGGGAGGTACAGAAATCTCCCATCCGGACCGGCACAGCCTCCCGTCAGCCTCCCCCCAGAGCGGACATTGGTGACGGCACGGCATCGCCCGAGTCCTCAGTGTGCGTCCGGCCACGCTTGGGGGTGCGCATCCTGCGGGTTTGGAAAGATGTCTAATGACCCCTCTCTATGTTGGGGTGTCATACAGAGCAGTCTCAGGGCCCTAGAGCCTCCCCTGCCCCCGCCCTCCACCCCACACCCATGACAAGCACGTCTTTCCTGTCCTCACAGTCTTGTCTTTGCCGTGTTTTGAAAGGATCCCCCTGGTGCTCATTGGAGCCAGAAGATGGCCCCCAGGGGAAGGTGTGGTGTTCAGACCAGGAGGGCTGAGCAGGTGGGGTGAGGGGGAGGGCTGAGTGAATGGGCTGAGAGGGAGGGGTGAGAGGGAGTGAGGGGAAGGCTGAGAGGGAGGGGTAAGAGGGAGGACTGGGAGGGGCTGAGAGGGAGGGCTGAGGAGATGGGCTGAGTGGGAGGGTGAGAGGGAGGGGGGACCAACACCTGCTGATGGAGCCGGGGAGCTGGGGGTGGTCTAGCACAGCCCTCGCTTCAGCTGGAGCAGTGTGGCAGGCAGGGGTGCAGGCGGCAGAGGCAGGCAGGGGTAAGCAGCAGTAAGATAGGCCACAAAGGTGGGCATCGGGGGTGGACCTGGCTTGGTGCTGGGAGGAAGCGGGTGGTCCTGGGTCAGGCTGTGGGCCTGGCAAGCAGGAGGCGGCCCAGGCAGGTGGGGAGGCAGGGGTTGGAGGGCTCCCCTTGAGGGCCTGCCCGGCCCACCCACAGCTGAGGGTGACGGCAGGGGTGGGTGGTAAGAGGGTGATGCAGTGGGTCAGTGGCCTGTGCACTGTGGAGGAGGAGGGAGGAGTCACATGGGTCAGGCCCGAAACCCTTGTCTGTCTGTCTCCAGCCCACTCACAGCCTGGCCGGCCAGCGTTGTCCCGTGAACAGGTCAACACCTCTCCCAGGTCCTCTCTCCCCGACCCTCACAGCACCCCATCAAGGCAGAGCCTGGGCCTGGCTGCAAAGTCCACCCACATGCACACCCTCCTGCTCCTTCCAGCTCTGGGCCCAGCAGGACGGGTGTGAGCCCAGCAGGACAGGCGTGTGCCTGCAGGACAGGCATGAGCCCAGCAGGACAGGCATGAGCCCAGCAGGACAGGCGTGTGCCCAGCAGGACAGGCGTGTGCCCAGCAGGACAGGCATGAGCCCAGCAGGACAGGCGTGTGCCCAGCAGGACAGGCATGAGCCCAGCAGGACAGGCGTGTGCCCAGCAGGACAGGCGTGAGCCCAGCAGGACAGGCGTGTGCCCAGCAGGACAGGCATGAGCCCAGCAGGACAGGCATGAGCACAGGACAGGCGTGTGCCCAGCAGGACAGGCATGTGCCCAGCAGGACAGGCATGTGCCCAGCAGGACAGGCGTGTGTACAGGACAGGCATGAGCCCAGCAGGACAGGCATGTGCCCAGCAGGACAGGCGTGTGCCCAGCAGGACAGGCGTGTGTACAGGACAGGCGTGTGCCCAGCAGGACAGGCGTGTGCCCAGCAGGACAGGCATGTGCCCAGCAGGACAGGCGTGTGCCCAGCAGGACAGGCGTGAGCCCAGCAGGACAGGCATGAGCCCAGCAGGACAGGCGTGTGCCCAGCAGGACAGGCGTGTGCACAGGACAGGCATGTGCACAGGACAGGCGTGTGCCCAGCAGGACAGGCGTGTGCACAGGACAGGCATGAGCCCAGCAGGACAGGCATGAGCCCAGCAGGACAGGCGTGTGCCCAGCAGGACAGGCGTGTGCACAGGACAGGCATGAGCACAGGACAGGCGTGTGCCCAGCAGGACAGGCATGTGCCCAGCAGGACAGGCATGTGCCCAGCAGGACAGGCGTGTGCCCAGCAGGACAGGCGTGTGCACAGGACAGGCATGAGCCCAGCAGGACAGGCATGAGCCCAGCAGGACAGGCGTGTGCCCAGCAGGACAGGCATGTGCCCAGCAGGACAGGCATGTGCCCAGCAGGACAGGCGTGTGCCCAGCAGGACAGGCATGTGCCCAACAGGACAGGCATGTGCCCAGCAGGACAGGCGTGTGCCCAGCAGGACAGGCGTGTGTACAGGACAGGCATGAGCCCAGCAGGACAGGCGTGTGCACAGGACAGGCATGAGCCCAGCAGGACAGGCATGAGCACAGGACAGACGTGTGCATAGGACAGGCATGTGCCCAGCAGGACAGGCGTGTGCACAGGACAGGCGTGAGCCCAGCAGGACAGGCGTGCGCACAGTGAGGATACACACCTCCCCCCACCTCCCTCCCATCCAAAGGTCACAACTGGTAGCAAAAGAGAAAACTTAACAAGCACTTGGGTAAAAATTAAATGCACGCAGGAGGTGGGTGCCAAAGTCCCACAGATGTGGGGGGGGGGGGCGGAGAGACGGGGCAAACAATGGTGACCAAGTGCAACGTGAAGACAGGTCCCTGCACACCCGCCCACACAGCGCTGGGCCAGCAAGCCTTTCTAAATGTGGTCCCTGCTCTGCCCTGGCCAGTGGGGTGCCCTGGGGAGCCCCCGGGCAGAGGTGTGCCCAGCCCGTCACCTGGTGAACTTGAATGTCTGCTGGCCGGGCCAGCCTGGGCACCTGGGCACCTGCCCCCCGGGGCCAGGACACCCGAAGGCGGGGGCTAGGAACCCTGGAGCAGTCCTTGGTGCCTCCACCCTCTGGGAGGGAAGCGCTGTGGGCAGTCGTAGCCGGGGGCTGAGCGGTGAGGTGAGCGCACTGCCCTTCCCAGCACTCCCCCTGCAGAGAGGCCTGGCTCACACCCGCAGACTTGGCCACCGACCCCACCGACCGACCCCCAGGCCCCTCCACCCTGATGGCCTGGGCGGGCCAGCACCTGGGTTGAGGCCGCGGAGTCGCCTCCCGCACGTGGCCAGGGCGAGGCTGCGGCACAAGGGCCTCATTCACAGCGCGCGGCACGCGAACCCCCACCCCAGGGCCTGAGCACGTGGCCGAGGACGGAGCCGCGCCGCCGGGTGAGTGCTCGGTGCTGGCGGGAACCAGCCAGTCGCCGGTGCTTGGCGGGGGGGGGGGGGGGGGGGGGGGGGGACGCGGAGTGCGGCGCGCCCCGCGCGGCGGGGGGGGGGGGGGGGGGGCAGGCGGTGGGATGTGCAGGTGGAGACCCAGGCCGCGGGCTCCCAGAGCCAGGGATGGGGGGGTGACGGGGGGAAAGCGGGGGGGCGGGGGGGCGGGATGGCGTGCGCCCAGGCGCGGTCTGCCCGCCAGGATGGGGGTGGGAGGGTGTCAGGCCACCGGGGGGCGGGGAGGCGGGTCTGCTTGGCCTCGGCCTTCCTTCTGGAGCGGGAGCGCTGGCACACGCGCTGCGGCGGGGCTTTCGGGGAAACTCGGGTCTGTCCTCGGGGCCCTGGAGACTGAACCGGGTCGGGAGGCTTCTCTTGTAGGAATAGCGTTTCCTTCTCAAATAACTGTCCTTAACCATTAAAACCTCGGCTTGAAGACAAATATTAAGGAAATAGCCGCGTGGGTGTGGCAGGGAATGGGCAGGCGGCAGGCGGAAGGCCCTGGAGACCCCAGCCCCCACCCTGAGCCAGAAGCCTGCGGTTGGGGGGAGGGGTAAGGGGGGGGCAGAGGGGGCCCAGACACCTGCCCACGTGCCTGGCCAGACCACAGCACAGCATTGTCGCCGAAGGGGATACCAGGCAGAAGGGCAGGCGGAGCTGTGGGTGAGGGTGTGAGACCCAGGGGCCCTGCCATCTCTCCAAGGGCAGCTGCGACCTCAGAGTTTCTTCACCTGCTCAGCCAGGTGGGGGCTGGGGGGTGTCAGGCCCCGTCCACACCGCCGAGGACAGCCGAGGCCGGGCCCCCACGCAGCGGACAGGATGGGGCGCTGGTGTGGGTGCACGGAAAACACCCCCCCTGCAGTACCCACCTGCCCAGAACCCCGCCAGCCACAGGTGCTACAAACCGAGACAGCCTCCCAGGTCCTGCCCCCTCCTGCGAGGGAGGAGGGGCCCCCTCCTAATTAGGTTTCCCCCCAAATAACCTCCCCTTCCTAAGCCCCCCACATCCTGTCCCAGCACCGATGCCCATCACTCCCAGCCCCCATGCACGTGTCTGCGCCCCGGAACCCTCCATGCCCTTTATATGTATACAGTACTGATAGTACTGATTTCAGAGCAGAAGGGAGAGACATGGAAACATCAATGATGAGAATCATGGATCCGCTGCCTCCCAACCCAGCACGTGCCCCGACCTGGAATTGAACCGTGACCTCCTGGTTCATAGGTCCATGCTCAGCCACCTCCATGCCTTTCGGGGCTGGTGTCCCCCACCCCAGGCAGGGAGCCCAGCCCCCAGGGGCAGCATGGGCTCAGGGGCACCTGGGAGTTGCCTCACTGCCCTTTCCAGGCAGCTGGTTCAGGGGATAATTGTTTTATGACCCCTCAGTAGCTGCCCTCTCCCTGCCCCACCCACACCCCACCCTCAGAAGTGCACCTCATCTGACTCTGTCCACCCAGACCTTGGGCCAGTGAACTGGGCTCCGGGTCCCGGCACACAGCTCCCACGGTGAGTGGGTCCCAGGCCAGACTCCCGGGCAGGACGGCCCTGGCTCTGCCCTGTGGGGCCTAACACAGACTCTTCAGGGACCAGGGATCAGATCTGGAGATAGAGCCGGCCCAGCAGGTGGGGACCTCACCGCCTTGAGGTGTGGGGACCCCTCCCAGTCCCTGGCCAGCCACCCTGGGCACTACTCCCATCTTTGCCCCCAAATGGGGCTCCTGGTCGCCCCAGCCAGGCCCAGGGCTTCGGGTCCAGGACCGGACCCATAGGAAGGTTTGCCGAGGCCCCCAAATGGGCTGAGTGTCATGGGGTCCGGAGGGAGCCCCTCAACCTCTCACCGTCCCATCTGGCGGAACAGTCCTGCAGGTTGGTTGGCTGCTGACTCTGGCAGCTCCCGTGGGGATGGGAGGATCAGCTGGCCAGGGCCAGGGCCTCCGGGACAGCAGCCCAGGCCAGCTCAGCCCTCCAGCACCAAAGGGACCACCCCCTCCAGGAGCCCTTGCGGAGCCCTTGAGGCTTCAGCACCCCTCGGGATTGTCCCCTTCTCGCCCACTCCTTCTATTTAAAAAACGGGGGGCTGACGTTCTGAGTGACCCCTGTAAACACGCAGCCTGCCCTCAGCGTGCCGCGTGGGGCACAGGCCTCGTGCCAGCCCTGCCAGGCGGGCCCCTCCTCCAGAGGAGAGTGGACACGCAGGAAGCCAGGCGCTGCCACTCACAAGGGTCAGCACTGGGCTGGGACGCGGGTGGTCGGGCTCCGGGGGACAGACTCTGGACCCACACCTGGCTGGTCCCAGAATCTGTCAGCACCTGGCACCCCCCTGCCCTTGGCAGCGCTCGCGCACACACGCACACACACACACGCACACACACACAGCAGCCTTTCAAACAAAGGCACAGAACAGCCCTGGCTGGTTTTGCTCAGTGGACAGGGCGTCGGCCTGCAGACTGAAGGGTTCCAGGTTCAATTCCGGTCAAGGGCACATGCCTGGGTTGCAGGCTCGATCCCCAGTAGGGGGCGTGCAGGAGGCAGCCAATCGATGATTCTCTCTCATCATTGATGTTTCTATCTCTCCCTTCCTCTCTGAAATTAATAAAAATATACATATTAAAAAAAAAACAGGACAGGGAGGATGTCGGGGACCCCTTCCCTGGTCCCCGCTGGCCCACACCCATCCTTTAGGTTCCCGGGTGCCAGGGCCTCCTCCCAAGCATCCTGCCCAGCCACGCGCTGCCCCGGGCAGTGGGTCTCCCCCCCTGCAGCCGGTCCCCCACCTGCAGCCTGTCCCCCACCTGCAGCCGGTCCCTCACCTGCAGACCCGTCCCCCACCTGCAGCGGGTCCCCCACCTGCAGCCCGTCCCCCACCTGCAGCCGGTCCCTCACCTGCAGCCGGTCCCCCACCTGCAGCCAGTCCCTCACCTGCAGACCCGTCCCCCACCTGCAGCCCGTCCCCCACCTGCAGACCCGTCCCCCACCTGCAGCCTGTCCCCCACCTGCAGCCGGTCCCTCACCTGCAGCCCTGTCCCCCACCTGCAGCCGGTCCCCCACCTGCAGCCTGTACCCCACCTGCAGCCCCATCCCGGGAGGCTGGAGCCTATCGGAGGCCACACATGTAATTATTCGGGGCCTCTGATTACAGCACAACCCCCCAGGATGGCCGCTCTGGTCACACACGTCTGGGGTAAGTCTGGGGAACCCGTGACTCAGCAGTCTCTGGGGTAAATAAGTTAATGGCCAGCCCAGCCAACCACCAAGCACGGCCTGCAGTCGGGCTCGGGGTCCAGCTGGCCAGCAGACCCGGCCGGGCCTGGGAGGACAGACAGCCGCCGGCCCTCACTCCCCACCGAGCCCGTGAGGGTTCCCTCAGGTAAGAGCCCTGCGGGGGCCTGTGTGGACCGGAAGGCTCCCTGGGGAGAGGAAAGGCCAGGCTTCTGTGGGGGACCCTCAGGCACTAGGCCGCTGGCATTAACCAGTCCCAGGCCCTGTGGTGAGTTCCCTGAAACAGCTTTCCTCCGTCCCCTAAAGGGAAGAACCACCGGAGTCCACAGGGACTGTGCCCATGCCTTGCGCCCTCCATGCCCCGGGCAGTCCAGGCCCCGTGTCCTGGCCCAGCTCTCAGTGCTCTCAGCACAGGCGGGGAGTGACCAGGCGTGAGGTCACCGTGAGCGCAGCGTCAGGGGCCCAAGGCCGAGCTGAGGAGCCGGCCGGCATGCTCGCTGTGCCCAGTGCAGGGGCAGGGTGGGGCCAGACGGCAGGCACGGCCCAGCTCGCGTGTTGCGCGGTGCACCGTGTGTTTTGAGGCAAGACCAGGAGCGCCGCCTCACACGTGGAAAGGGGGCCCTGCAGTCGGAACCAACAGCAAAGCAGGTGCCAGGGTTCCTGCCAGGGGGCCCGGCAGGAGGTGAGGGCTGCCACTCCCTCCCCGGCCTCCGTCCCCCCAGGGCCACTGGGCAGAGGGGCTCGGGGGTCTGAAGGGGGCGTAGGGTGAGGGGTGAGGGCAGGGCCTGGGCCTGGACAGAGGTGGATGGGGCGCGGCGGAGCCTGGGTCCGGACGAACCTCCTACAGCCCCAGGGTTGACACCCACGTCTCCACGGCAGGTTTCCGAGGGCCTCGCTCCCCACGATGGACGTGTCCCCCGAGCAGCAGGGCAGAGCACCGGTGCTGGTCCGCCGGCGGCCCCCGCCACCCCCAGGCCTGCGCCAGACGCTGAAGGCCAGGCTGCGGCGTAGCTGCGTGTGCAGCGCGCAGGGGGCGCGGGCGCTGGTGCAGGACCTGTTCCCCGCCACGCGCTGGCTGCGCAGGTACAGCCTGCGGGGGGACCTGGCGGGCGACGTCATGTCCGGGCTGGTCATCGGCATCATCCTGGTGCCCCAGGCCATCGCCTACTCGCTGCTGGCCGGGCTGCAGCCCGTCTACAGCCTCTACACGTCCTTCTTTGCCAACCTCATCTACTTCCTCATGGGCACCTCCCGCCACATCTCGGTGGGCATCTTCAGCCTGCTCTGCCTCATGGTGGGGCAGGTGGTGGACCGAGAGCTCCTGCTGGCTGGTTTCGACCCCGCCCAGGACGGCGCTGGGCCCGGGGACAACGGCAGCGCCCTCAACGCCTCAGCTGCCAGCCTGGCACCCGGGCCGCGGGACTGCGGGCGCGACTGCTACGCCATCCGCGTGGCCACTGCCCTCACGCTGATGGCTGGGATTTACCAGGTGAGGAGCCGGCCGCAGGGGTCCTGCCGAGCTGCTGGGGGAGCCCCTTTGGGTGCTCACTGTGCCCGGAAGGGCCAAGCCCAGGGAAGCACAGGGTTGGAGCCTCGAAGGAACAGGACGGGCAGAGGTAGGCCTGAGATGGAGCCCGGGGCAGAGCGCCCGGGCTGAGGGTGCTCAGGGCCCATGGAGCCTGGCGGCCAGCGGCGGCCTGAGCCGGGACAGGTGGCCGGAGTGTGACTGGCCCACATGGCCTCCTCAGGCTTCCTGCCCCCCGGTGGGACCCTGGGGGCTGCCTGCCTTCCTGGGGCGCCCCCATACCACCCTCTCCTGTACCGGCCTGTCCACCGCAGCCCCAAGGCCCCCTCCATTGGCTCTGGGTCTCGGGAAGGGGCAGTGCCACTGTGGGGCAGGAGGTGCCTTCCCGTGGCTGGCCAGGCTCTCTGCACGGCCACCCCTTTGGCTGCCACGGACAGCCATTGCCCTCACAACCCTCTGCCCACAGGTCCTCCTGGGCGTCCTGCGGCTGGGCTTCGTGTCCGCCTACCTCTCGCAGCCACTGCTCGACGGCTTCGCCATGGGGGCCTCGGTGACCATCCTGACGTCCCAATTGAGGCACCTGCTGGGGGTGCGGGTGCCCCGGCACCAGGGGCTGGGCCTGGTGGTCCGCACGTGGCTGAGCCTGCTGCAGAGCGCCGGGCAGGCCAACCTGTGTGACGTGCTGACCAGCGCTGTGTGCCTGGCCGTGCTGCTGGCCGCCAAGGAGCTCTCGGACCGCTGCCGGCACCGCCTCAGGGTGCCGCTGCCCACGGAGCTGCTGGTCATTGTGGCGGCCACGCTCGTGTCCCACTTCGGGCAGCTCCACGCCCGCTTCGGCTCCAGCGTGGCCGGCGACATCCCCACCGGCTTCGTGGCCCCACGGGTGCCGGACCCGGAGCTGATGTGGCGCGTGGCACTGGACGCCGTGCCCCTGGCCCTCGTGGGAGCCGCCTTCTCCGTCTCGCTGGCGGAGATGTTTGCCCGCAGCCACGGCTACTCCGTGCGCGCTGACCAGGAGCTGCTGGCCGTGGGCTGCTGCAACGTGCTGCCCGCCTTCTTCCACTGCTTCGCCACCAGCGCCGCCCTGGCCAAGAGCCTGGTGAAGACGGCCACCGGCTGCCGCACGCAGCTGTCCAGCGTGGTCAGCGCCGCCGTGGTGCTGCTGGTGCTGCTGTGGCTGGCGCCGCTGTTCCGGGACCTGCAGCGCTGCGTCCTGGCCTGCGTCATCGTCGTCAGCCTGCGGGGGGCCCTGCGCAAGGCCCGGGACGTCCCGCAGCTGTGGCGGCTCAGCCGGGCCGACGCGCTGGTCTGGGTGGCCACAGCGGCCACCTGCGTGCTGGTCAGCACAGAGGGCGGGCTGCTGGCGGGCCTGCTCCTCTCGCTGCTCAGCCTGGCCGGCCGCACCCAGCGCCCCCGCGCCGCCCTGCTCGCCCGCATCGGGGGCTCCTGCTCCTACGAGGACACGGCGGAGTTCGAAGGCCTGGTCCCCGAGCCGGGGGTGCAGGTGTTCCGCTTCGCGGGGCCACTCTGCTACGCCAACAAGGACTTCTTCCTGAGGTCCCTCTACAGCCTCACGGGGCTGGACGCGGGACGCGCGGCTGCCGGGAGGGCGGGGGCAGGGCCCGGAGGCCGGGGTCAGCGAGGGCGGCCCCGTCCAGGACAAGGACCAGGGCCCGGCGGGCAGCACGGCCACGCTGGTGCCCGCGCCGGCGGCGGGCTTCCACACGGTGGTCATCGACTGTGCCCCGCTGCTGTTCCTGGACGCGGCCAGCCTGGCCACTCTGCGGGACTTGCGAAGAGACTACGGGGCGCTGGGCATTGCCCTGCTGCTGGCCTGCTGCAGCCCCCCGGTGAGGGACGCCCTGCGCAGAGGGGGCTTCCTGGGGCACGGCCAGGAGGGCGCGGGGGAGGAGGCGCAGCTGCTCCACAGCGTGCACGACGCCGTGCAGGCGGCCCGAGCCTGGCACAGGGAGCGAGCCCCCGCCAACTCCTCGCTGTAGCGGAGGCGCCACCGCCCAGACCCAGTCCCAGTGGTGCCCACGCCGACGCCCACGCTGAAGCCCTCACAGCACCATCCTCACCACCGATCACCCAGACCGACTCCTCCCGGGCACGGTGCCATGTCCTCCCGGGAGGGACAGGGAGCCTTTAAGACAGACGCCACCTCTGTGCGAAGCTGGGTCCTGGTGCTGTGCATCGTGGGGGCCAGGCTGACACCCGGTGTGACTGTCTTATTTGAACGAGGACCCGAGACAACCCAGTGGCCTGCAAGATGCCAGAAGGACACTGGGCCCTAGGCCCCCGCAGCCCCTCCCACCGCTGAGCGGGCAGCTCTGGCCAGGGCCTGAGCATCTGTGTCTCTGGCAGCTCCCCCAACACACACACCCAAGTGTCCCTGACACCTGGGCCCAGGCCCCGGCTAGGCCTGCAGGGCCCAAGGCCCTGGTGTGACCAGCGCAACCTCAGTCGGCCGGCGGGCACCACATCCCTGCACAGCACGACTCACCAACATGCAGCACATGTCTAGCTGGTTAGGCTCAGTGGATAGAGCATCGGCCTGTGGACTGAAAGGTCCCGGGTTTGATTCCGGTCAAGGGCACATGCCTGGGTTGCAGGCTCGATCCCCAGTGGGGGGCGTGCAAGAGGCAGCCAGCCAATGGTTCTCTCTCATCACTGATGTTTCTATCTCTCTCTTCCTTTCCCTACCTCTCTGAAATCAATAAAAATAAAAAATCCAGCACAGGGTCCAAGTGTGAATACTCGCTGGAGCAGTCCAGCCACAGAGCCAGGGCGGCGGGACCCAGCCCCACCCTGGGCTCCAGGTGACCAGCAGGAAGCCAGCAGTGCCCGTCCCGGACGGCCTAGCACCCACGGCCCCGTAAGCCAGGGAGGACGTCCTCCCTCCTCCCACCCCCACAGGACACTTTGCTAGGAAGTGTGGGGGCGAGGGCTCCTCGGAGCCAGATTCCCCTCCCCCTGTGCCCCCACAACAGCCGCACTGCACTGTCCTCCATGGACACAGCCTCGGTCCTGTCTCCATACAGTGGGCTCTGCCCAGCCGCTCCGGCCTGCCCACCCCTCCACCACCCACCTGGCCGTGATGAGCTCCAGCAGCCAGTGGGTCCGGACCTGCTCGATGCCGCCATGAGGGACGGCGCCCACGTAGGCCAGGTTGAGCTGCTGGTCCCAGCTGAGGTCGAACTGGTCAGCCCGGCTGTGTGGCAGTGGGGGGCTGGGGACAGAACAAGGGCGTGGGAGCATTAGTCTCCGAGAGGGAGGCCCACAGACCAGCCTCGCCGAACATCGAACATCGGCACAGACAGAGCCACGGCCAGGCCTGCCCAGGACGCGGACAGGGAAGTGTCCGCAAGTGAATGACGCTCTCCCTGGTGTGATACAACGACCCCCAAGGCCAGAAATGGTACGCAGTCTCAGGTTTGGGGGCCGGGGGCTCCCGAGGAGAGAGGACTACATCCCCACCCTGCTCCTTGCTGTGGCAGCTGCGGAGCTGAACTCAAAGCCGGACACAGAGGGGGCTGGGGACCCACAGGGATGGGGACAGGCCCCAGGGCAGGGATGTCCTACATCCCTGGGGCTGCCCCTGGGAAGGTCTGGGTGGCAGAACAGTGTCCTGAGACAAGGCCCTCCCAGGCCTGGCTGCCTCCCATCACCTACTCTGCCATCAGGCAAACTCAGAGCCCGGCCCAGGCCTCCACCACCCGGGTCCTCCCGCAGCTAGAAAACCCTGGAGGCACCCCAAGCCCCCATGGAGCGGGGACAGAGGAGACCCCCACTGAGAGAGGGTGGGCCTCAGAGGAAGGAGTGGGCGCTTGGGCTGCCTTCCTCACTTGGCAGCGCCTACTGTGTGCTATGGCGCAGGGGCCTGTGTCTCTCCACGCGCGACAAGGGGGTCCCGGAGACCCGGGAGCCGGGCACGTGCTCAGGTTAGAGGAGCGCTCAGCGGGAGGGGCGCAGGGGCCGCCGAGCCCCCGTGTCTCCGCGGCGGGAGGGGCGCAGGGGCCGCCCAGCCCCCGTGTCCGTGGCCCCGCCGCGGCGCTCACCAGAAGCCCGTGCTCCTCCAGAAGGGCCGAAGGGGCCGCAGCACGCGAGACGCGTCCACGCGCACCAGGTGCGGGGCCTCGGCCAGAGCCGCCGGGAGCGCGAGCAGGAGCGCGAGCAGCAGCGCCCCGGGCTTCGGGGGGCGCACGGCGGGGGCGGGGGCGAGGGCGCGCATGGCTGGGCGCGGCGCGGGGACACCCCGGCCCCTGCCAGCCCGCGGGGTCCTCTGCGCTCCCGGAGCCGAGCTCTGCGCCAGGCCCGGCGGTTCCGCCTCCGGGTCGCGAGCCTCCTGACGCCATCGAGGGGCGGACCCTCGGGCCCGGCCGTCGGGGCTGGGGCGGGGCTTCGGGGCGGGGTTGCGAGCGGTGGGCGGGGTCGTGGGCGGGGTCTCTCTGGGCTCCAGCGCCGCGAGGTTGGATGGCTGTTTCCCCTGGAACGTTCCTCCGCGCACCCTCTGCCCCGCCCCCGGATGACAGTCCCGTCCCCGGCCACGCGTGGGGACCCTTGGCAGCCGGGTCTCTGGTCAGCAGCACGCGGGCGAGCCCAGCTCCGTGGCTGCGTCGGAAGCCGCTCCGGAGGCCGGGAGGGGCGGGTGGGGCGCGGGCGGCGGCCTGCTGGGGGGCGGAGGGAGAGGGGCCACCCTGGGTCCCCAGGACCAGCCGCCGGGTTGGATGTGTGGGAGGAGCAGACCCGGGTTTGGGGGGCATTTTCTGGAAGTGGGGCTGTTGCAAAGCACGGGCACCCTCCAGGAAAAACTGCCTCTAAGAAGCCAAGTGACATTTCTTTCTTTTTTTTAAATTTTTAAAATATATATTTTTATTGATTTCAGAGAGGAAGGGAGAGGGGGAGAGAGAAACATCCACGATGAGAAGGACTCACTGATCGGCTGCCTCCTGCACGCCCCACACTGGGGACGGAGCCCGCAATCCGGGCCTGTGCCCTGACCGGGAATGGCACTGTGAACTCCTGGCTCCTAGGTGGACGCTCAACCGCTGAGCCATGCGGGCTGGGCTCAGGTGACATTTCTAGGAGCAGTGGGGTGACCCGACCTGCGGGTGAGGGAGGGAGTCCCATGGGATGTTCGCACTTCACGCTGCACATCCCTGAGGGGGTCGTACAGCCTCACACCACCCGGCAGCCAGTCCGCCCCTTCCAGGCAGCGTGGCCCCACCCTGCAGCCCCGCAGGCTGGTGACGACCGTATTTTAAGAGAGAGGAGCTGATGATTTCCTAAAAGCAATGGATATGTCAACTGCAGAACCAAGAAGTGCTGTGAGGTCATGGTGATAAAGCGGGAGACGGACAGACAGACAGGGCTGCTGGTGCAGCCGGACAGAAGGCCTACCACCTGCATTGGGCACAGCCCTGGGTGCTGACACCCCGGCCTCGAAGGGAGAACCTCCACATCCTGAGAGTAAGTGACTGCAAACCTGGAATTCTAAATCCAGCAAAAAAAAATATGCTTAAAAAATGAAGCTCACCCTGGCCGGTCTGGCTCAGTGGACAGAGTGTCGGCCTGCGGACTGAAGGGCCCCGGGTTCGATTCCAGTCAAGGGCATGTACCTCGGTTGCAGGCTCCTCCCCGGCCCAGGCCCTGGTGCAGGAGGTACCCAATCGATGTGTTTCTCTCACATCGATATTTCTCTCTGTCTCTCCCACTCTCTTCCATTCTCTCTAAAAATCAATGGAAAAATATCCTGGGGTGAGGATTTTTTTTTAAAAAATGAAGGTCTATGGCTCAAATAAACTCACAGAAATTCTGTAAAAAGAAGAAGAAGAAGAAGGAGGAGGAGGAGGAGGAGGAGGAGGAGGAAGAGGAGAAGAAGAAGAAGGTCCAATAGACATTTCAGAGAAACAGACTCTGAGAACATCCGCCATGAGGAGTCGTGGAGGAGACGTGCCCTTCCGGAAGAGACGGCTACCAGGCCGGGGGCAGGAGGGAGGGCGAAGGGGAAGCCTCGCGAGGAGCGGCCTGGCCGACCGGAGCGAAGGTGTGGTGTGAGGCTTGCGATCTACCCAGGGAATTAAAACGCGTGACAGTGACGTGGAGGCTGTGAGGGGAGTGACCGGAGCGTGGCCCGCCGGCCTGTGAGCGTGGCTCCGGGTGAAGGGACTTTGTGGCTGTGATTAAGTTGAGGCTCTCGCACGGGGGATGATCTCAGATTATCCGAGTGGGCTCCAAATGTCATCCTTGTGGCGGGGGCGGGGCAGACCTCAGAGAAGAGGTTTGGCCCGGCCGCGTGGCTCAGGGTTGAGCATCAACCTCTGAACCAGGAGGTCACGGTTCAATTCCCGGTCAGGGCACATGCCTGGGTTGCGGGCTGGACCCCCAGTGTGGGGGGTGCAGGAGGCATCCGATCGATGATTCTCTCTCATGATGGATGTTTCTCTCTCTCTCTCTCTCTCTCTCTCTCTCCCTTCCTCTCTGAAATCAATAAAGACATAGTTTTTTAAAAAAATTTTAAAGAGAGATTTGCAGATGGTTCTGAAATGTGTACCCAGGGTTTGTCTTCATCAATAAAGCGAGGCAGCCGCACGGAAATGATTGTCATAAAGGGAGATGCTCATGCCCCCAGGCCCTGGAAACAGGAGGCAGGGCCACAGGCGGAGGGAGGGCGGGGGGGGGGGGGGCGTGCATTATTCCCCCTTCTCCTGGGAAATGAAGGTCATTTCTCTCTCCGGCTGAAAGAAGAGAAGGGAGCCAGGCAGGGCCCGAGGTCTGGGCAGCCATCTCCCGGGGATGGCCCCGTCCACAGTAGCATCAGGTTTTCCCCTTCTTTCTTCTCTTCAACAAAACACCTATTGTCCTTTCTCTGAAACACAGTCTGGCTTGCATCTCCAGACAGGCAGAAATGTTCCCTCCTCCCGCACCGTCTGTCTGCCGACTCTACTGTATCTGCTTGTTTTCTGTATCCTTGACTCTTGGGGCCTTGGTGCTGGAGAGACTGCCCCAAGCCCATGGCCCACCAGTCCCTGGGGCCGGCCAAGACTCCCCCGTGAACACCTTTGACTGCAAATCAATCCATCCAGAGCCCGCGCCCACCAGTTCATCATCGCACCTCAGACACCAAGCCGGGTCCTGGACAGCGAGGGCCTGCCCTCCCTCCCCACGATGCCACATGAAACTCACCCTCTCCCTCCTGTGAAAGCCCCAGTCGGGACTCTGGGCCACGCTCTCTGGGCTCCTGAGTCCGCCTGTGGGCCCACACTGGTGCTTCCCTGTGTGGCCCTGCATGGCATGGTTACCCCCTTCTCCTTCAAAGGCAGCTGCCTCTCTCTGTGTCACCTTACCGCATCCGACGGGAACAAGTCCTGGGGACAAATTTTATTCTCTCTCTCTCTGTATATGTATATATATATACACACATATACATACATATATATATGTATGTATATAGACTACAGAGAGCAGAGAGGAATGGAGAAGGAGAGAGTGCTAGAAACATCAATGATGAGAGAGAATCATGGATCTGCTGCCTCCTGCACACCCCACACTGGCGATCGAGCCTGCACGCAACCTGGGCCTGTGCCCCGACCGGGAATCGAACCGTGACCTCCTGGTTCACAGGTCGACACTCAACCCCTGAGCCACGCCAGCAGCCCGGGCTTGGGGACGTTTTGGAACACAGACGCTGTGCTGCTGCTCCGGCGGTGCAGGAGGGGCCACCGGTGTGGGCACACAGGAGCTGGACGAGGCGGGCAGTGGGCCTCTGGGGGATTTGGTCCTACCCACACCTGCCACACACAGAGGCATGTGCTGTCCTAGCCCAGCCCCCGAGTCAGGGCCGTGAGACGGCATGGCCCTGGGCACCTTGGGGACAGTGGGTCCGCACAGTGGCGGGGACTCCCAGGGCCCCATCGCTTTGTAAAAATTGCTAAACTAAGATACTGTGACCCCGGAGGTCCCCACACTCTCTCATGTTCCCTCTGTCACGCTTCCGCTCTTGTTGGGGTGGCACTGGAGAGGCGGGGTGCCTTCGGGACCTGACTGAGGGGAAGTCGAGTTGTGGGAACATGGGCCGGGGTGAGCTGAGTGTGTCCTCGGTGTCACTTGCAGTCCCTTCTCTGCATAGTGAGGTTAATGCCAGACATCCGGCACACAAATAGCGTCAGGAGCACCACGACACTCACGGAGAGGGCGAATCACAGCGGGTGAGGGAAGAGGAAGAACAGGCTGCCGACTGGACAGGAAAGGCTGAGTCGGCCAGATAAACTGCAACCGCCAGCGGTGGGACCAGGCCACGGATCAGAAGGGGCATCTTAGATGTCACCGCCCCGGACGGGCACCCAAAACTCCAGCTGGCGGATGGAAGAAGCTCGACCAAGTTCTCTCCAAATCCGACAGCGGTATTGACAGCGGAGGTGGTGCGACCCGTGCCGGGCAGTCCAGCCAGAGCGTCTGTGAAACAGCCGCCTCCATTTGCCTCCCGGCCACCTGTGCTGGAGGGACTCCATGAGCTTTCTCTTTGCTCCCTGGAAAATGACATTGCAAAATCATTGCAAAAAGAGACAAGACAAAATGTAGATTAAAAAGGTATCATTGCCCCAATAGTGTGTCTCCGTGGTTGAGCGTCACCTATGAACCAGGAGGTCACAGCTCCATGCCGGGGGTCAGGACTCAAGCCCAGGCTGCGGGCTCGGTGGGCCGCCCCTCCGCAGAGCCGGTGCCCAGCGGCAGGGCTGCGGGTGGGACTCACTGCCGGGAGGGAAGGAGGGAGGCCGGCCCCTCGGCCTGCCCACGGGAGAACCGATGGGAGGGGCCCCCGTAAGGCCATCCGCAAACAGGCGAGGCAGCAGCAGCCTGGCGGGCTGCAGGTCCATGCGTCCGAAGACCACCAGGCCCGCCCATTCCAGGGCCGCTTCCATCGCCCTCTTCCTCCACCGTGGACGCGGCCTGGCCCCGGGTCCGGCCCACCGTGGAGGCCTCGGGATGTGCTGCGCGCTCGCTGGGTCGCCCTGCGCAACCGGGAGTCACAGGCGGGATCCGGGGACCTCGTGGGAGGAGTCGCTCTGCGCAGACGCGCTCCTGGACCGCAGGTGCCGGCGATGTCGGGAGCCGAGTGCGAGACAGGCTTCGTCCAGTCACCAGGCAGCCCCACCCTGACTGGGACCCTGACTGGGACCCTGACTGGGACCCCAGCTCTGTAGGCCCGCCCCCCTGCCCCCGCCTCCCGCCCGGCCCCGCCTCCCGCCCGGAGCCACGCCTCCCGCCCGGACCCCGCCTCCACCAAGGCCACGCCCCTCACCAGGCCCCTCCCCTCAGGCCCGCCCTGGTAGGCCCTGCTCCCCTAGGCCCCGCCCCAGGCCCCTCGGCCCCGCCCTGACAGCCTCACTTCCGCGTCAGCCCCGCCCCCAGCTAAGCTCTCGCGGGCCCCGCCCCGTATCCCGGCCCCGCCCCCAGCCGCACCCCTCTCGGCCTCGCATCCTGCCCCGCCCAGCCGCCCGGCCGGCTGGAGCCTGAGAGTGCGCGCCTGCGCAGTGGCGGCGGGCGCAGTCGGAAGCCCGGCGGACCCGACCGCGGGGGCACCGCTGGGACCACGGTCTCTCCGGCCCGCAGCGCGGCTCTGGCGCTCGCCCGCCGCCGGGGCCTGGGCCGCCCGGGTCGGGGATGGCGGCGGCGGCCGAGTCCGGGGCCCGCGCCTGGCTTGGCGGCGGCTCGCCGCGCCCGGGCAGCCCGGCCTCCAGCCCCGATCTGGGCAGGGGAGGCCGCGCGCAGCCGGAGCCGGAGCCGGGGGCCGGGCCAGGGTCGGGGCCCGAGCGGGCGAGCGCCAGGTCCCCGGGCCCCGCGGCGCTGGGCCACACTTTCCGGAAGGTGATGCTCACCAAGCCCACCTTCTGCCACCTCTGCTCCGACTTCATCTGGGGGCTGGCCGGCTTCCTGTGCGACGGTGAGCGCCTCGTCCCCGCCGCCGCACCCGCACCCGCACCCGCAGCCCCGGGCGGCCGGCGCCGCACCTCTGGCCTCGGCTCGCCCAGCGGTGGCTTCCGCGGGGCAGGAATGTGCGGGCCAGAACCTCCCCACGGAGGTGGTGAAGACGGGCTCTGCTGGGCTTTGGGGGCGTCCGTGCCTGCGCCCCTCCGACGGGACTCCCTGACGTCCTCACCTGGGTCAGGATCCGGTGGGGGAAGAGAGTGGGGGCCCCGCCTGGGCAGGGGGAGCGAGGGCCGGTGCAGTGATGGGGGGGGAGGCCAGCGCACCCTGCACAGCCCCCTCCTCCCGCAGGGCCGCCGGGGCACTGGCTCCTGTGCTCTGTGCTGGTCCCTCCGGCCCAGGCGCTGCCTGTCTGCTGCTCAGGTTTGGCTCCAGGACAGCCCTCCCCAGGCTGCTGTCCCACCTGCGGCATGTCCCGACGGGCCCCATCCGGCTGCCAAGCGTCTGGGCGAAAGGGCCCTCCCTCCTCTGGCTCCTGGGCAGCAGCAGGGGTGCTTCCAGGGCCTGCTGTCTCCCCGTCCTTCCCCCTTCCTCAGGCCACGGGGGAGGTGGCGGGGTGATGGGGACAGAGGGCACTAGGCAGGGGTCTGTAGAGCCTTGGGCCCTCGCACAGGATGCCTTCTGCCAGGGACGTGGCATGGTCGTCCTGACCCCCCCTTCCCGGGGGCTGCCCCCGGTGGCCTGGCAAGCTGGCCCGGGGGTGGTTGCCCCTGGCTTCTCTGTCATATCAGAAACATTGCACTGTCCTGCCTCCCTTCTGGGCGTTCCAGGAGGCCCTCCTAAGGTCAGATGTGTTTGTGCAGGCCACTCGGCTCCAGCCTGAGGCTGGACTCAGGGCCTCCAATAGGTGAGAGGTGAAGGTAGGGCCCCCCCAAAAAGTGAGAGCTGAAAGCAGGGCTCCAGGTCTGAGGGCGCAGCAGCTCATCGGGAGAGGCTGGGCAGGGCGGTGGCCGGGGGAGGGGGGGCAGTGATGTGAGGCTCTCACTGGGCAGCTGTGTGGAGAAGGGGCTGGTGATCTGGCAAGTAGAGGCCTGACGAGGATTCGAGGATGCGGGAGGAAGCCCCCTGCCCCCCGCCAGCAGCACAGGGACTTGTGGGCGGGGTGATGGCCACTATCTTGTGAGCCAGAGGAGGAAGCGGGGCGCCGCCTGCCCACACCACTGTCTGTGGCAGCTGGTCCAGGTGCCGGAGGGGAAGCTGGTGGGGAGCTCACTGCTCAGCCCTGTGCCTCCACGTCTCCCACCTGAGCCCAGGCTGCTTCTGGAATTTTCTGTGAAGCAAGGCCTTGGGGCTGCTCCTGTCAGGAGCTTGTCTGCCTCCCTCCAGGGAATGGGTGGGATGGGGCTGTCCATGGCCCTGTGGGCAGTTTTCCTCAAGGCTGTGTTGGAGAGTTGTCCCTCTGCCACCTGCCCCTTCCCAGGCCCTGCAGCCTTGTCCATCCCATCCGACCCCAGTGCCTCTCCCCCCCAAGGTCCCCATCCTCACAGGCCCTGCCCGCTATGTGTGCCACCAGCGGCCGCTCCAGCACTCTTGTTGAGGTCCCCGCTCCTATTCATCTTGGGGTCCATCCACGCTGGACTGTAGTCTCGCTGGGCCTCTCTAGGATGGGTGGGCCTTGGGAGCACAGCACAGTCTGAGAGCTCACTGCTTTTAGGGCCTCCGGGCCGTCCACCCCTCAGCAGGCCAGCTGTCCAACTGGCCTCAGTGTGGTTCTGGTCTCAGACTGGCTGCGGGTCTCGGCAGGCACACGGGTGTGGGAGGGGTAGCTGGGTGTATGCCACTGCGTGAGTGAGGGAAGCGTGTCCCTTTGGGAGCCGGTCTGGCGGGTCCTGCCTGTAGGGGTCCCATCGGCCTGCCTGCCCTTGCAGAGACTGGAGGAGAGCTGAGCCTGCGTGTGGGAGGAGGCCCACTCTTGGGGTACCAGAAATGTCATCCAGGCTGCTCAGAGTCACCAAGCCCCGTCCCCCAATCTGAGCTCTCAGGATGAGGGGTGGGGAGAGCAGAGGATCAAGGTGTCCCTCTGTGCTTCTGGAGTGGGGGGGGGGGGGCTGTTGCTGCGGCTCCCCCCCCCCCCCCCCCCCCCGTGACCATGGGGAGTGGGAGGGTACGGGGCAGGGGAGCTGGCGGGAACCACACCCCCACAGAGGATGGGGCAGGGACTGCACTGACTCACCCAGGCAGGAATTGGCCCATCTGCCAGGGCCGAGTGCACCCACTGTGACGGGTACCCTGCCCTGGCAGAACACGGGTCCAGTCCGTCATGGCCCTTGGGGTGCCTCTGGCCGAGGCTCCCCGTCTGCAGGCCAAGCCGGGGTCTCTGGACTCCTGGGCAGCACGGGGTCTGACTCCTGGCTTTGTTCCCACAGTCTGCAACTTCATGTCCCATGAGAAGTGCCTGAGGCAGGTGAAGACCCCGTGCACCAGCCTGGCGCCCAGCCTGGTCCGAGTGCGTATGGATTGGGCTGCCATCAGGCCGGCAGGGCAGAGGGGTGGGAGGGGCCTGGGTGGTGCTGGGTGGGATTGCGGGGACCAGCCTAGGGGCTGGGGTGGGGCCCCTCCCAGCAGCAGCCAGGCCTCACTGCCCACTGTGCTCACCTGTGTCCTCCATGTCCCAGCCGGGCAAGGGAACAGACCTAGGGAAGTGGTCCGTGCCAGGGCTCCTGGCAGCGGCTGGGCAGGGAAGGACCAGCGGGGTGGCCCGGGGAGAAGGGGCTTCCTGAGGTCGCAGTGGGGGGCCCTGCACAGAGAGTGGGGGGGTCCTGCGAGGCATCCCCGCAGAACCCCTCACAGCACCTTGGGAATGGTGTGCAAGGGCCAGGCAGTGGGTGGGTGGTGCAGGGGTCTTTGGGGTGTAGAGGGCTGGGGGGGGTGGCTGTGGTGGCCAGGCAGTGGGTGGGTGGTGCGGGGCTCTCTGGGGTGTAGAGGGCTGGGGGGCGGGCTGCGGTGGCCAGTGGGCCCCCAGCTGAGGGGGCTGAGGCTGTGCGCCCCCCAGGTCCCCGTGGCCCACTGCTTTGGACCCCGCGGGCTCTACAAGCGCAAGTTCTGCGCCGTGTGCCGCCGGAGCCTGGAGGCGCCCGCGCTCCGCTGCGAAGGTACCGCTGGCCCCGGGTCCTGGTCCCTGCTGCCCGGGTCGGCCCAGCACGGCCTGGCGGCGGGTGGAGGGGAGAGGAGTGGCTCGAGGGACCTGGTGGAATGTTCTGGATTTTGGAGCTGCCCAGGCAGCCGGCAGGCTCGGCGCTGAGGCTGCAGGTTGAGGGGGGCCCGGCTTGGAGAGGTGGGGGTGTCCCCGCCCCGCCCCTCAGGCCCAGGAAGCTTGACCGTAGCGGGGCGAGGGCGGCACCCAGGCCCCGCGGAGAGGCCGGCGAGAGGCCCCTAACCCTGCCCGCCCCTCAGTGTGTGAGCTGCACGTTCACCCCGACTGTGTGCCCTTCGCCTGCAGCGACTGCCGCCAGTGCCACCAGGACGGGCACCGGGACCACGTGAGTGCGGGGCGGGGCCGGGGGTGGCGGTGGGGTGGGGTGGCGGCGGGGCCGCAGGAGCCTGCTGACCCCCCGCCCCCGCAGGACACGCATCACCACCACTGGCGGGAGGGGAACCTGCCCTCGGGTGCGCGCTGCGAGGTGTGTCGGAAGGCGTGCGGCTCCTCCGAGGTGCTGGCCGGCCTGCGCTGCGAGTGGTGCGGCGTCCAGGTGGGCGGGAGGGACCCGCGGAGGGCGGGAGGGAGGGAGGGATGGAAGGCGGGAGGGACCCGCGGAGGGAGGGAGGGATGGAGGGCGGGAGGGACCCGCGGAGAAGTGCAGCGTCTAGGTGGGCGGGCCGGGGGTCCCGTCTTTCAATTGGAGACCCTGCTCTTTTGGGGTGGTGGTCCCCGTTGTACGTAGAGGAGGGTTCCCTGCGGTTGGGCGGGGCTCCCTTGATGGAGGCGGGGCTCCGTGTGGGGGGGGCGGGCTTCCTGGTGGGCCCTGCGGGTCGCTGAGGGCCGCCTGGCCCCGGACCCCCCTGGCTCAAGGCCGTGCCCCCGCAGGCGCACACGGTCTGCTCCCTGGCGCTCGCCCCCGAGTGCACGTTCGGGCGCCTGCGGACCCTGATGCTGCCGCCCGCGTGCGTGCGCCTGCTGTCCCGCAACTTCAGCAAGACGCACTGCTTCCGCATCTCCGAGCGCGCCTGCCCCGAGCCAGGTGAGCCGGGTGCGGGCGGCGGGGCGCCCGCGGGGCTGGACCCCGAGTGAGGCCCGTGTGTGCTTCCGCAGACGACGGCGACGACGGCGAGGACGGAGGCGGCCCCGCGGGCGCGGGCAGGGAGGTGCCGGCGCCAGAGTCCAGTACGTGCCCTTGGCCGCCGCCCAGCCCCCCGCCCCGCCCCGCCCCTGCCCCCGACCCAATCCCCGACCCAGTCCTGTCCCGGTTCACACCTGCTTCGCTCTGGCCCAGACAAGCAGACCCTGAAGATCTTCGACGGCAGCGATGCGGTGCATCGGAATCGCTTCCGAGTGGTCAGCGTGCCCCGCCTGGCCAGGAGCGAGGAGGTGCTGGTAAGGAGGGCCCCGCCCTGGCCGCCGGGGCTCAGTGGTTGGGGTGTCAGCCCTTGGATCGCAGGGTCCGGGTTCGATTCCCGTCAAGGGCATGTACCCGGGTTGCAGGCTCGATCCCCAGCCCCACTCGGGTGTTTGCGGGAGGCAGCCAGTCCACGTGTCTCTTTCACATCCACGTTTCTCTGTCTCGCCCTCTCCCTTCCACTCTCTCTAAAATCAATGGGGAAATACCCTTGGGGGAGCGTTAGCAACAACAACAAAAAAGGGGGGCCCTCGGGGTGGCAGGGCCATCCAGCCTGCCCGTGGTCTACCCCCCAGGAGGCTGCCCTGCGGGCCTACTACATCACAGAGGACCCTCGGGGCTTCGAGCTGCAGGCGCTCCCCTGGCCGCTGCAGGCCGGCGACCCCAGGGCCGGAGGGAAGGCTGGGGGTGGCAGGACTTCGGAGGAGGAGGAGGGCGGCAGGGGCCCCAGGTCCCGCGAGGTCAGCCCTGAGGCCTGGATCATCCGCACCCTCCCTCGAACCCAGGATGTCCTGAAGATCTACCCTGCCTGGCTCAAGTGAGGCCCAGGCTCCGCATAGCGTCTGCTTGCAGGAGTCGGGAGGGAGTGGGGGGTCGGGAGGGGTTGGGGGGCTGGGCTGTGTGGCCCCAGCTCCTGAGTGTGTCCCCTGCAGGGTGGGCGTGGCCTACGTGTCCATTCGCGTGACCCCAGAGAGCACTGCGCGGACCGTGGTGCTGGAGGTCCTCCCGCTGCTTGGCCGCCAGGTATGTGCCCTGGGCTGCCCTGACCCCGCCCCGTGTGGGTGCCCCACCTGGGTGTCCTGGGAGGTGGGGGCTGGTCCAGGCCTGACACCCCGACTCTGCCCCACAGGCCGAGGGTCCTGAGAGCTTCCAGCTGGAGGAGGTGTTCATGGGCAGCAGGCAAGGTGAGGGGCGGGCCCCGGGCCCCGGGGTCGGGCAGCTGTCTGCCCAGGGCACGGTGCCCGCGCTGACAGCGGTGCTCCCTCCCTGCAGTGCAGCGGTCGGTGCTGGCGGATGAAGAGTCCTTGCTCAGCCGGCTTCGAGACATCCGGCAGGTCAGTGGTGCGAACGCTGGCCCCTCGGAGCCACTGGCCTTTGGCCATGGTCGCTACCTCATAGAGGGACCCCAGGGCTGCCCAGGGGGCAGCTGACCCTCCCGGCCTCCCTCCCAGGCCTGGCATGTCCATCTGCTACCTAACAGGAGATGGGGTTTCGGGCCACAGGCCCCTGAGCTCCCCGAGAGGCCTGGAGGGAGGAGGCCTGTGTCTTCCGTCCTCTCCTCTCCTCTCCTTCCCAGGCCCCGTTTCTGGGTGGAGGTGGCAGGGCCTGGAGTGGGTGCTCCCTGCGCTGTGCTCACGCTGCCCTCCTCCCCCCCTCCCCCCGCCCCGCCCCCAGACGTCCCTGCGGCAAATGAGTCAAACTCGCTTCTACGTGGCGGAGAGCAAGGCTGTGGCTCCCCGAGTCTCCCTGTTCGTTGGTGGCCTGCCTCCCGGCCTGTCCCCCCAGGAGTATGGAAGCCTGCTGGACGAGGCTGTGGCCACCAAAGGTGTGACCGCCTGGGCTGGCCTGGGGCTACAGCCACTGGGGACCGGAGGGGGGCCCTGAGACAGACTATGGGGGCTGCTGGATGAGGCCAGGCCCCCCCTCACTCCCCCCGTCGCTGCCACAGCCTTACCCAGCTGGTTCCCCACCCGTGGTCTCTCCGCACTGGGGCTCTGAGCCTCCTGACGCTGGGGCTCTGCCCTAGGCTCTGGGGGTGGGGTGGTGGGGAGGGGCTGTGCCTGGAGGTGGGGGTGGCCCTTCCTGGGGGGCGGGCCCTGGCACGTGGTGTGACGTTTCCCTGAACACAGTGGCTGGGCTGCGTGGACAGCCTGGGCCCTGCTCTGCGTGGCCTCCACCTCCCTGACCCGCCTGTCTTTGCAGCCGGGCTGGTGACCCTGAGCCACGTGTACTCCGCCCAAGGTGAGCGCCCCACCCTGGTCAGAGGCCGGAGGTCGCTCCCTGCGGTGAAAGGGAAAGCCCCGCCCCTCGGCCGTGTGAGCCCCGCCCCTCGGCCGTGTGAGCCCCGCCCCCCGGCCGTGTGAGCCCCGCCCCCCGGCCGTGTGAGCCCCGCCCCTCGGCCGTGTGAGCCCCGCCCCTCGGCCGTGTGAGCCCCACCCCTCGGCCGTGTGAGCCGCGGGGGAGGGTCAGGTGGTTTGTTCCCTGGCCCTCGGGAGTCATGCTTTGCTAAACCATGGAGGCCAGAACGCTGCCATCCTGCCCCTGGAGTCACATCCTGGTCACGGAAAACTTCACATCTCCCAGAAACGAAGTGGGCTCGTCCCCCGAGGATCCCAGGGGCTTGGGGGGCTGGGGGGTGGGGGTGTTCCGTCCTGCGCCCCGAGGGCCTCCCTCACCTCCACCCACAACATCCTGGCCCTCCGTGAGGCTCCCCCGGGGGTGGTGGGCTGCACCCTCTGGACGCCCTTGGGTGGGCTGACCTGAACCTGGCCTGAGCTCACAGCCCACCTGCCACAGGCGCCGTGGTGCTGGATGTGTCCTGCTTCGCCGAGGCCGAGCGGCTGTACATGCTGGTCAGGGACACAGCTGTGCACGGCCGGCTGCTGACCGCCCTGGTGCTCCCGGACGTGCTGGTGAGTGGAGCTGGGCCTGGGGGATGTGGCTTCCACTACTGGTTTATCTGACGCTTGGGCATCTGCCACATACGCCTGATTCACACCTGTGAGAGGCCTCCATGGACCAAGAGGACTTCCCACAGGCCCTTGCCCTCCCTGGGGTCCCTGGGCCTGGCCCCCCTGCCCGTGCCTTTGGCTGCCTCAGCCAGCAGGTGGCACTCTCTAACCAGACACCGTCCTGCAGACCCAGCACTGCCAGAGGAGGGTGCCTGGAGGGGGGTGCCTGGAGGAGGGGTCCCTGGAGGAGGGGGGTGGCTGGAGGAGGGGTCCCTGGAGGAGAGGTGCCTGGAGGAGGGTGCTGGCAGCCATCCTGGGACGAGGGCAGGGTGAGGGGTCCCCAGGTGTCTGCAGCTGCCCTGCCCCTGAGGGTTCAGGGGAAGCAGTGACAGCTGTGACCTGAGCGTGACCGAGTGGGCGATGCCTGCAGGTGCCCACTGCCCCTCCCCCCGAGCTGGCTCAGGACAGGATGCCCACCAGCCCTGGGCAGAGCTGGCCGATGCCGACTCGCACTGCCCTCCCGGGAGCCTCCTGTCCGGTGAGCGGAGAATGGTGCTGCAGGCAGCTCTGCCGTGGGTCACACGTCACCCCAAGTGTGTTCTTGGTTACCGAGTTAGCGCCCAACCTGTATGTCCCAGCCAGCAGCCACCTCACTGTGGGGACCCCAGCCCCCCGACTTGCCTCGCCCAGGGACGGGCACTGTGTTGTGGAGATTGGGGAGGAGGGCTTCGTCCTGACCTTGCGGGGAGGGAGGTGTGTGGTCTCCCGGGAACTGGGCTCCTGGCTGCTGTGTGGTGGGCGGGGTCCTGGGAGCTGTGGCCTCCCAGGCTGCACCAGGAGGCTCTAGAGGGGCAGGTGCAGCTGGACTGTGCTGCCTGGACGAGATGGTGGGCGAGGTCTCGGGTCGTGTCAGCGGCTGGGCCTCAGCCTGAGAGCTAGAGCTCCAGGCTGCCGCTGCAGTGCCCCTCTGCCTCCGGTGGCCCAGAGGTCAGTGGCGAGCAGGGATGCTGTGTGGCCCCCTGGGCCCTTTATTGGGGAGGGGGCTGCTCCAGGTGGGCTCAGGCCAGGTGGGCTGAGGGGTGGGAGCAGCCACTGCCCAGGCAGCGAGGTGGGGAGACACCTGCCGTAACTCGGCCCCCATCTCTCAGCACACGAAGCTGCCCCCAGACTGCTGCCCCCTCCTCGTGTTTGTGAACCCCAAGAGTGGAGGCCTCAAGGGCCGGGACCTGCTCTGCAGTTTCCGGAAGCTGCTGAACCCTCACCAGGTCTTCGAGCTGACCAACGGGGGGCCTCTGCCTGGGTGAGTCTGGTGGGGGCCGGCACAGGCCCTGCGGGGGCTCTCACAGCTGTCGACGGGCCGGTGGGACAGTTGGGGTTCGGTGTCTCGGGTGGGGGTGAGCTGCAGCCCCATCGGCCGCCGGGCCCCTCCTCCTGCCTGTGGCAGACGGTCCCCGCCTCCGTCCCTCCAGGCTCCACGTGTTCGCCCAGATGCCCCGCTTCCGGGTGCTGGTGTGTGGAGGGGACGGCACTGTGGGCTGGGTGCTGGCGGCCCTGGAGGAGATGCGGCACCAGCTGGCCTGCCCAGAACCTGCTGTGGCCATCCTGCCCCTGGGCACAGGTGGGGCAGCCACGGTGTGGGGGCGGGGCCTTGGGATTCCTTCCTGGAGGCCCTGGGGGGGGTGGGGGGGCGCTTTGGAGAGTCAGGCTGCCTCTCGCCCTGTCCCAGGGAATGACCTGGGCCGGGTCCTCCGCTGGGGGCCAGGCTACAGCGGAGAGGACCCGCTCTCGGTGCTGGTGTCGGTGGACGAGGCCGACGCCGTGCTGGTGGACCGCTGGACCATCCTCCTGGACGCACACGAGGCCAGCGGTGCCGAGAACGGTGTGGCAGACCTGGAGCCCCCCAAGGTGCGGCGTGCGGGGTGACCCTCCCTGGCGCAGGTGCCAGACCGTCCCCTTTAGGGAAGGGGCGTTGAGGCTCGGAGCAGTGGTTGCTGGCAGTGGCCCTGGTGGCTGGGAGCCCGCTTACTCGCACCAGCACCACGTGCCGTGCCTCTCCGGGTGCTGGCGGCTACCAAGCAGGGCCGTCACGGAGGGGCAGCTCCCACTCGCAGTGCCATCGGGCTGGAGCCGGGGCACCGGGAGGGCTGCCCAGGCCACGGAGGGTTGTCTGCCCCCAGATCGTGCAGATGAGCAACTACTGTGGGATCGGCATCGACGCCGAGCTCAGCCTGGACTTCCACCAGGCGCGGGAGGAGGAGCCCAGCAAGTTCACCAGCAGGTGCCGGTTGAGGAGTTGGGGTAGCTCTGGGCAGAGCAGGGCACGTGGTGGGGTCTCCCAGCAGGAATCGGAGAGGTGCTGGCTGGGGGCTGAGTGAGGCGGCCAAGGGCCCCCGAGGACAGCAGGTGTGTCCTCCGCAGGTTCCACAACAAAGGTGTGTACGTGCGCGTGGGACTGCAGAAGATGAGCCACGCGCGCAGCCTGCACAAGGAGATCCGGCTGCAGGTGGAGCAGCAGGAGGTGGAGCTGCCCAGCATCGAGGGCCTCATCTTCATCAACATCCCCAGGTGCCCGGGGCGGGGGTCCTGGGGGGGCGGGGGGAGGCACTCTGCCCAGTGGCCTTGACTCCTGCTGGTTTTAGCTCGGCTGGGAGGGCGCGGGGCCCGTGCAGCCGGCACCCTCACCCGTGCACCCCTCCCTCTCTGCACAGCTGGGGCTCAGGGGCTGACCTGTGGGGTTCCGACAGCGACTCGAGGTTTGAGAAGCCTCGGATGGACGACGGGCTGTTGGAGGTGGTGGGGGTGACCGGCGTCATGCACATGGTGAGTATGGGGGCCGGGGGCGGGCCCAGGTGCTGCCACGGCCGAGCGCTGAGCCGCCTGCCCGTCCCCCCAGGGCCAGGTCCAGGGCGGGCTGCGCTCCGGCATCCGCATCGCCCAAGGGGCCTACTTCCGGGTCACCCTCCTCAAGGCCACACCCGTGCAGGTGGACGGGGAGCCCTGGGTCCAGGCTCCCGGCCACATGATCATCTCAGCTGTGGGCCCGAAGGTGAGTTGGGGGTGCACCCGGTGGGCTGGCAGGCGCGGCGGGAGGGCATGGGGCCCAGGTAGGGCGAGATGGGCCCTCGAGAGCCCCCAGGCCTCTGAAGGAGGCGTATCCGCTGGGCCATGGTGGGGCTTGAGCCCCTGCCCCACAGGCCACAGCCACGTGGCCCCCCGCTCCTTGTCCTTGTGTGAAACGGGCTGAGATGGCACCAGGGCTTCTGGTGGCCTGCAGTGTCCCGCCCTCTGACCCCCCCTGCCCCGGGACAGGTCCACATGCTCAGGAAGGCCAAGCAGAAGCCCAAGAAGGCTGGGACCCCCAAGGATGCCCGAGCGGATGAGGTGCCTACCCCCGAGGGGGGACTCAAGTAGAGGAGGCCCTGAGCAGGCCGTGGGTGGACGTCTGCAGCCCTGACCTCGGGGCTCCTCCCCACACCCCTGCCGCCCAACCAGTGACGGGTGGGCAAGGGCTCCTGTCCCCTGGGTGGTCCAGATGCTCCTGGAGTCGCCGGCTCCGAGGGTCCCGGTGTGCCCAGCAGAGACGGGGTACCCGCCCGCCACCAGCCCCAGGCCTGACCTTGTCACCCGAGCCTGGCTGTGGCCAGGAGTGGCGACGGGACTGCACAGGAACGCCTGGAGGCCGACGGGCTCGGCCACCTTCCTGAGGATGGCGTGCAGGGCCTGGAGGCAGTGGGAAAGGTGGGCAGCAGTGCCTGATGGGACCAGAGCTGAGCGGACCTGTGTCCCAGGCCCAGAGAAAGTGGAGACATGGGAAACGGGGGAACCAGCTTTAATCACCAAGGACCGCTCGCACTTTTGTGTCGTTTGCCAACTATGAACGGGGCCCTGCAGCCCCTGCTCCTCACGTGGAGGCCCAGCAGGGGGCGTGGCTGCTGGGCCATGGGTCACCCGGAGGAACCTGACCCAACACCCTGCCTGGGAAGCCCCGAGGCCCGAGAAGGGGACCACAGACCATGCCCTTCCCCCATCCGGCCCTGCGCCGGTCCCTTTGCTGCTATTTGCCGAAGTTTGGCCTCAACCTCAGATGTGCCCCCCCAGCTTCTGCCAAAGCTGCACCGACATGCACTGAGCAGCCTTCGTGCCGTGTGCCGCGTCCCCTGCCCTGTCCTGTGCATCAGTCTCTCCCTGCGGCTCCGCTGTGACTCTAAACCGTGGGTGGTGGCTGTCCTGTTGTCTACGTGCTTCTGTGCCCAGATGTGTCTGTGGCTCTGCACCAGTGCCTCCTGTGCCACATGCGACCTGCAGCGCTGACGTAGGTCAGCAATACAGTCTGGGCACGGCCTGCTGCGTCTCGCTTGTCTCTGCATCAGCACCACTGTGGGGAGGGTGGTCTGCATGTTGGGAGGGTGAGCCAGGCCATGGGGTCCCAGGAGGGCCTGCCTGGCACTAAGGATCCAGGACCACAGCACACCCACCTGCCAGCCCCACGCAGCCGCCCGAGCCTGAGTGGGCTCAGGACACAGATGGGCGCGCATCCCCACAAAGCCGAGTCCTGGCAGGGGCGGTGCTAGCAGGGGGCAGGGAGCAGTGGGGCCCTCGGGTCCACGGTGTCCTGGGCGGGCGCGGCCAGGCCCCGCAGGGCCCGCAGGAGGGCCAGCGCCAGGCGCACGAGGAGCCGCAGCAGCAGGAAGGCGAAGGGCACGGCGATCTGCATGCTGTGGAAGATGGCCGTGCTGAACCTGCTCAGCACGCAGGTGAGGGTGAAGGCCAGCAGGCTGGCGCAGGGGTACAGCGCCAGCTTGGCGCACATGAAGGCGTGCTCCTGGCCCCCGAACCGCGCCGAGGGCCGCAGTGTCTCCGCCTCGCGCAGCAGGGCCGCAGTCCACATGGCGAACTGGAAGATGCTGGCGAAGAAGATGATGGCGCAGCTGACGCGCACGCTCTCGAGCTCGTCGCGCGGCTGCCGGGCGAAGGCCGAGGTCTGCTGGTAGGCCAGGGGCAGGCCGCCCACGAAGGCCAGCGAGAGCGTGTTGAGCAGCCCCATGGACTGCGTGGCCTTGCGCACGTGCAGGAAGAGGGAGTGGTGGGCGAACCAGAGCAGGCCCACCGTGGCGAAGGAGCCGAAGTAGGCCAGGAACTGCGGCCCGTACACGCTCAGCGCGGCCACCAGGCTGCCCTGGAACCTCTCCTCCACGACCTTGGCGTCCGGGACGTTGTCCTCGCTGGGAGGGGAACAGACGGTACCTGAGCAGCCTCGCGCAGGTGTGGGTCAGCGCCCGCCCCAGGCTGCCGTCCATCTTACCCCTATTTACACACACTCAGTACAGCAAGCGGCCATGCGGCCTTCATCTGGGTGCAAGCTGAGTGCATCCTGCATCCTGTGCTATCGGGCAGCCCTGCCTGGACCCCGGGGCCGAGGCCTCTGGGCTGTCTGTCTACCTTCCTGCAGTCGCCTGTCCACTTGGGGCACAGACCGCAGACGGGATGGTAGGAAGCAACTTGAATTCCCCGAGGCCGTGGGGGCCGCTGCCCTCGGCGGCGCAGAGAGCCTGTGGCAGCTCTCGGACCCCCACGTGAGGGGCCTGAGACGCGCCCCACAGGGGTGCTGCACATGTCAGCGGGAGGGGGGCTGGGCTCCAGGGTTGAAGGAGGAAGCAGGACACAGAGCCCAGGGGACCCCATGAGGCCCGGAGGACAGAGTGGAAGCAGTAACCTCCCTGCCCCAACCCCAGCCAGTCCACACACCGCTCACGGAGGCCGAGCTAGCCACAGGTCATTTCAGAAGCTCAGGTCTAGGCCTCAGAGATCGGTCCCAGTGGACACTTACTCCCAATTTTAAAAACTTACAAATGACAGTAAAAAGAGTTACCAAGAGAGAATTAGACCTCAGACTGTCAGACACAGAACACGGAATCAGGGTTCCTAGCACGTCCATGAAATAGGATCTACTGAAACTCAACAAGGAACACAGGCTGTAAAACGGAGGAGGCCCTGGACAGTGTGCTCAGTGGTCAGAGCGTTGCCCCCCACACCAAAGGGTTGCAGGTTCGATCCCCGCCCCTTCCGGGTGTGTGCACAAGGCAACCCATCGATGTGTCTCTCCCCCTCCCCCGCTTCCACTCTCTCTAAACACCAATGGAAAAACACATCCTTGCGTGAGGATTAACAGGAAAACCAGAGAGAGACTGGCAGGCAGCAGGTAAACCTTGGAAGTAAAAGCAGGACCCTGAGGCAGTCAGGCGGGGCTGCTGGCGGAGACCCCACGCTGGATCCCCGCCCAGGGCTGAGGAGGGACAGGGAGCCCCGCCCAGTACGCCCGGGCGGCCTGAGCAGGACCCTCACCAGATGTCCAGGATGAGGAGCGTGGCCACGATGGCGTAGACCCCGTCGCTGAAGGCCTCCACCCGCTCTTTGCTGAGTGGCTCCTGCAGGTCATAGGTGAAGAACTCCACGCTGGGGGCTGGGGGCTCCCGGGGGCCTGTGGTGTGGCAGGAGGAGGAGCTCACATGCTGTGGACCCACAGGACATGGCCTCCCTCTTCCCCGAGGGGCCGGGAGCATGCAGGCAGGAGGGGACCCCCAGGGGCGCCAGGCAAGGGCTGGGCCCTGGCGCAGCACCCGGACGCACCCATGAGCCGGCCTCTGCACCAGCTGGCCGCCTTGCTGGCGTAGGGGAGGAAGATGACCGTTGCCATCAGCAGGTACGACTGCGAGACACAGACACGTTAGATCTGCTCTGAAGGGCAGGGCACCCCCGGGGGCACAGGTGACTCCCACCTCGTCGAGGTGGACTGCGGCGCCTCAGAGAACGTTCCAGGGAGGGAGCAGACGCCCACCAACCACGTCCAATACAGGACCCCAGCTCCACTCAACGGGGAGTCGGGGCCCCCACGCCCCGAGGCTGCTCAGCACCCCACAGGACCGAGGCTACAGCGAGCTCCCCTCATGCCCTCGTACCCACAGGGCAGCTCTTCTCACACCACCAGGCACCGTGCTGGCGAGGAGAGGGCGCGCGAACCTGGTGCGCTGAGGCAGGAACACACGAAGGTGCAGCCGCTGTGCGAACGGGAGCTCCCCCCACATCACACAGCCCACCCCAGACCCCGCAGCCCCACCTCCGAGTGCTCGCCCAGGAAAGCGGGTCCCGGAGGGCTCTGGGCACCCTGCTCGCCGCGGCCCAGTGTCCATGGAGGGAGGACAGCCAAGGGCACGGCCCACTGGCACCTGGACCATCACGGGGAGGACAAGCCAGGAGGACCTGACACCTGCACAGGTGGGCCCTGGGGACACGAGCCTCCCGCTGTGCCCACTTCCGTGCCCTCCTCCTGCGGCCGAGCCCTCCCCTCCCCACCAGGTGTCACCCTCCCCAACGCCTCCCCCCCCACCCCACCCCCCACTCACCACCGGGTAGAAGAACAGGGAGAAGCCTGCGGCCAGGAAGCACAGCGCTGGGCCCCGGAGGACGATGTGCAGGATGTGGCGCCGGTAGAGGCCCCGGTGGGCGGAGCGCCCGATCTGGGGGTTCAGGAGGTGGGGCAAGCGGAAGGCGTACACCACGATCAGCGCCTGCGGGAGGGCGGGGCTGCAGGACCGGCAGAGGACGGGCCTCGGAGGGCGGGCTCCGCCATCGGGACCCCCGTGGACGTCCTGGGGGCGTGGAGGGGACAGGCACCCCTGCTCTGTGCATGTGGGTCTCTTCACTCTCTCCACTGGGCACGGGGCCCGGGCCCGCCTCTGGATACTCGGCTTCAGCCACGGCAGGTGTCCCAGGGCAGGCAGGTGCTCCAGGGCGCTCACTGTGCCCACCCACCCCGCACCCTGCTCCGAGAGGCTGCACGTGGGAGGCTGCGGGGAGGGGGGGCCTACCTGCACGGCCCCGATGGCGATGACGCACACACAGAACAGGAAGATGCCCAGCGGCACCTCCGGGAAGGCCATCATCAAGGAAAACTGCAGCCAAAACACAAAAGCAGGTCCAGAGTCCAGGCCATGAGCCTCTTGGTCTGGGCGGGGTGGCCGGGACCTTGGGCGTCCCCAGGAGGACAGCAAGCCCACCAGAGGCTTGGCCCTTAGAGCTGAGACAGGCCCCTCCCTGATGCGCAGCCCTGCACTCAGCACTGTTCTCTGTCAGGTGCAGAGGGAGATGGCAAGGGGGGCGGGGGGGAGCCACATGCTGGGCGTGGTCTGGGGCCGGGAGAACCAGTAAGCGGGGAGGGGGCTCTCCCCATCGGCCTTGGAGGCCCAGGCACGTCTCTGCCACGCAGGCTGCTAGGGCCCCTGGGGCGTCCCCTCCTCCACCCGCCTGCACACCCAGGTGCCCCCTCCCAGGCAGCACGCCTGCCGCACCCCCCGCTGGGCTGAGGTCCTGAGGAGGGAGCATCTTGGGTCCCGAGTCCTCTCACCAGGCGAGGGCAGGCTGGACCCCGAGGGGGGAGCTCAGTGAGGCCTGGAAGCGGCCAGTACTCACCGTGTAGGGCAGGAAGGTGATCGTCATCATGCAGGCCTGGGCAGAGGCGGGGAGTCAGGAGGGAGGAAGGTGTGGGCCCCCCGCCCCGTGCTGCCCACCCCTATCTTCTCAGCGGGCCGGGCGGCCGCGAGGAACTGGCTGTGATGCAGAGGAGCCGAGAGCCTCGCTCGCTCGCCCCTGGGAGGGAGGAGCCACAGGCAGTCACCCCCCCTCAGTGGGAGGAAACTCACCAGGTTGAGCAAGGCCAGGGTGTCGTCTATCTTCCCAACAACCTGGAACAACCTAAGCCGGTGAGAAAGGCCGGAGACGCGCCATCAACAACACGGGCCCAGCTGCACCATCACCACACGCTGCTTTAACCACATTTAAAACAGCGCCGTGTGCGGAGACGGACAACACGCAGGGGAGCGAGGAGGTGCCCCGAGACTGCGTCAGCCTCCACGCGTGTCCGTTCCTTCTTCTCACTCGCAGCGGCTGCTTGAGCAGAAGCAGTTTGTGGAAACCAATGGACACGCTTGGCAGCGCTGGGGGTCCCTGTCCTCACGCCTGGGGCAGGCTGGCCATGGGGGCCCGAGGGAGGCCGTGGTGGCCTGTCCCGAGGTGTGAGGCCCACAGCAGACTTGCTCTTTAGGCCTCGGGTCCAAAGGCCATTGAAGTAAGGAAGCCCTGCCCTGGCCTGTGCGGCTCAGGGGTGGGCGCCGTCCTGTACACTGAAGGTTGCCTGTCAGAGCCCCTCCCGGGATGCAGGCTTGTTTCCCCACAGGGCTGTGCAGGAGGCAGCCCACCCGTGTTTTGCTCTCACATAGCTATTTCTCTCTCTCTCTCTCTCTCTCTCTCTTGCAAAATCAATTTAAAAAATCGTTAAAAAATTAGATAAAGGAAAACAGACAAGGACTCCCTCTCAGGATGGGCCACACAGCGCCCTCGGAACAGCTGCTCCCAGGCTCCACGTCCTGCAGGCGAGGAAGCCAAAGGCACGCACGCAGCTCCCAAGTCGGCCCAGCAGCTGGAGACACACCGAGCCCGCCCGCCTTCCTGCCCCTGGGTCTCCTCGGGGCTCCGACCCCAGGATGCGCCTGCTCCTGACCTGGCTCAGTGGCTGAGTCCTCCACCTGGTGGTCTGTGTCCACCAGGGGCCAAGCGTGGCCTCCAGGGCCGGCATTCAGGGCAGGTCCCAGGTGAGGGCAGGCCCCTGGGGCCTGAGGCCAGGGTCTGCACTGGCCCAGAGCCCAGACTCCGGCACAGGGTGTGGCCTCGGGTGAACCAGCGCGGCCGGGAGCCTGCCCAGCGTCAGCAGGATGGCCAGAGGGGCTGCGGCCATCCCGCCTCCTCTCTGTGAACAGGGGAGCGGGGGGCTCTGGAGGAAGCTGTCACTTTGCTGAAAGCACTGAGACACTTAGTGCAAGTGCCGAGCCTAAAGCCCCGCCCAGCACCCCTCGGCCAGAGCATCCGCCTCCCAGGTGCCCCCCCGCAACTCCCTGCCCGGCGCCCGCTGGGCTCTGGGTCCCCGCAGCGCTGAGGCCCTTTTCCCTCGGATCCTAAGGAAGCTTGTCTTGGAGAGCAGCTCAGCCCCAGGGCGCTGGCCACAGCCGAGGGCGTCCCTCCATCCCTCTGTGCCCTGCCCTGTGCGTCCCAGGCAGCTCTAGAAGGAGGCAGCGATGCCCCGCCCGGACCTGGGAGCTCTCCCCTCACTGCCCCAGGCCCGGCACGGCCATGTGCAGGGACAAAGCAGAGGCCTGGATGAGAACGGGCGAAGGGGAGCCCACTGCCCGATGCCCTTGGGGCTTAGCCCAGGAAGTGAGGGGCAGCTCGCCAACCCCCAGAACGGGACCTAGTGGGTGCTAAGTGCACGCAGCTGCCAGTGACCCCACCCAGGTGGCAAAGCTGCAGCCGCCCCAGCCGGCACCTCGTGTGTGCTGCCCAGGCCACGGTCACGATGAGGAACGTCATCAGGTAGACGGCAATCCTGGTTGCTAGAAGTTTCTGGATACTTCTGTCAAACTGTGGGGACAGAGGACGTCCGTCTGGTCAGGGGTCAGGCGGCTGCACTTACCCTGAGCATTGCGGGCGCCCCCTGGGGGGCTGTCCTGGGGGTGTGGCTGCTGCTGCCCAGGGCAGACCCACCGCCTTCCTAGTGAACTCTCTCAGTCACCACCTTTCCGAGGAGAAAGCCAAACCAAGCACCCACGTCCCTGGGGGCATCCAGGCCACATGCACTGCTGGGACCAGACCACAGCCGTGCGGGGCGTCCTCACCCCCAGGCTGAGAGGGTGCCACCGACTGCACAGGAGGCACCCCAGGACCTCCCAGGGTCTTCTGAAGCCAGGTCCACTCCTAACTGTTTTCCCCACAGGGCAGAAATGCTCCACGCTGGCTGCCATGGGGCCTCTGCCGGTTGCTCAGGGGCCCTCTGCCGGCTGCTCAGGGGCCCTCTGCCGGCGGCTCAGGGGGACCCTGCCGGCGGCTCAGGGGGCCTCTGCCTTAGGAAGAACACCCTTTCCACTCACTCTGTGACGTTAACCTGTCTCTCAGGCCATCAGCCACCAGGCCCTCGCTCCAAGCACCCACTGAAGTGACCCGACGCCCTCCCTCCTAGCCTGTCCTAGGCTCCCCGCGTCCACCCCCAGCCTGTCCCAGGCTCCCCACGTCCCCCCCTGCCTGTCCCAGGCTCCCCGCATCCACCCCCAACCTGTTCCAGGCTCCCCGCGTCCACCCCCAACCTGTCCCAGGCCCCCCGCGTCCCCCACCCAGCCAGGTACTGGAGTGGACCCTCCCGCACACCAGAGGCTGCAGACAGTGCCCAAGTACCTGCTCAGGAGAGATCTCCGTGTGGGTCACAGGCAGGATCTACCAACAGACACAAAAGGAACCGAGGGATGTCTCTCTTGTCTCTCTCCCTGGCCGGGTGCTGCTGGTATTGGGGATTTGGGCCCCTGCTGAGCTGCCCCCCCTCCCCCCGCAGCTGTCTGAGGAGCTGGGAGCCCAGGATGCTGCTGAGATGGGCCGGGCTCCACCCAAAGGCTGCCCAGGAGGGTGAGGCTGGGTCCCGTGGGAGTGGCTCTGTGTGGGGGCAGGCTCTGAGCTGGGTGCAACCCCCACAGACCATGACGGTGGCGATTATGGACAGCAGTGCGTCGCTGAAGCTGAGCATGCGATGGGAGTGCTGGGTCCCGTGGGCAGCGTCCTCGTCCTCGTCCCCTGTGCTGGTGGTGGAGTCTCCCTGCACGCTGAGGGCCGGCTCTGGGGCCTGAGACCCGGACATGGTGGGCCTGGGAAGAGGCACAGGCCTGAGCCTGCGGAGGGAGCCCGCGGGGTCCCTCGGGTGCCAGGGAAGCAGCACGCAGGATCCACACCCACGCTTGGCTCAGCAGTGAGTGCCCCAAACCTCTAAAGGGAGCAAATTATTAAACCCCAAACGGACTTAGAAAGGGCTGTGGACTGCCCGGCCGGTGTGGCGCAGCGGCTAGCGCATCGGCCTGCGCAGCAAAGGGTCGCAGGTTTGATTCCCGGTCAAGGGCACGTACCTGGGTTGCAGGTTTGATCCCTAGCAACCAGTCAATGATGTGTCTCTCTCACATCAATGTTTCTCTCTCTTTCTCCCCCTCTCACTTCCTTTCCTCCCACTCTCTCTAAAAAGCAAAGGAAAAAATACGCTCGGGTGAAGATTAAAAAAGAAAAAGTGAAAGTGCTATGGACTAACTGTGTGTGTCCCTGAAGAGTCATGTGTGGAAGCCCTGGCCCGACGGGCGGGGAGGCGGAGGGAGTGGGGTTAGATGGGACCGTGATGGGGCCGTGATGGGCTCGGGGCCCTGGTGAGCAGAGACCAGCGCCCGCTCTCCGCTGTGAGGACGGTGACAGGCTGCGGGCCAGCGAGCGGCCCTCCCTGAAAACGCCTTGACCGCCACCTGGTCGCAGACGCCCAGGTAAGTTCCTGTCTGTGGCCCGAGCGGAGACAGGAAGGGACAATGGACGAAGCAGAGCCACATGAATAAAATCAGAAACACAAGGCCGAGAGGAACGCGTCAAACTGCCCAACAATACAGTGTTGGGCCACTGATGTGAATGTTCCCACAAAACCACCACCCACCGCCACATGACTCACACAGCGAGAACACAAAACACGAGTGGGACCACAGGCCCTGCAGGGCTGCCGCCGCGACCCGGGCAGGGCGGGCCGGCGTGGGGCCGCAGCTGCCTCTCTCCTCACTTTACTCACCGCTGTGGGTCCTAAGCGCTCCTGACAAGCGCAGGATCCGCCAGACACAAAAGGAACCGAGGGACGTCTCTCGGCAACCACAACCACAACCGCAGCCACAGCCTGTCCCCGAACAGTCCCTCCGTGGCCAAGCCCTCCTCCACCGCAAACCCCGGCCACCACTAAGTTTCATATGTTTGTTAAAAATTATTTTTATTGACTTCAGAGAGGAAGGGAGAGGGAGAGAGATAGGAACATCAATGATGAGAGAGAATCATTAACCAGCTGCCTCCTGCACGTCCCCCACTGGGGACTGAGCCCGCAACCCAGGCCTGTGAACCGTGACCTGGCTCATAGGTCGACGCTCAACCACTGGGCCACACCAGCAGGCTCACTAAGGCTGCTCCTGTCCTTCTGCCGTTTCCATATTGTCCCACAGGTGGGCTTGTCCCCAGGGCACCTCCCGAGCCTGGTTTCCTTCACTCACAGGACGCACCTGAGATCCACCAGTGTTTCCTCTGTGCAGTTACCTGCCGGTGTGGATGGACCTACATGCTCCCCCCTTCACCAGCTGTGAAATGTGGGTTGTTCTCAGTTTGGGGTGGTTATGAATGAAGCCACACCCCTGCTCACAGCAGCATTATTCACAGCAGCTAAGGGCGGAGGCAACCCGAGTGTCCGTCTGCAGGTGAGTGGTAAGCAAACGTGTCCACCCACAGAGCAGGATGCTGCTCAGCCTTAAAAAGGAAGGAGATCCCGACAGATGCTACAACGTGGAGGGACCTGGAGGACACGAGGCTCAGTAAGTGAAGTGGCCACAGATAAGCACTGTGTGATCTCACGTCCACGCGGCCCCAGAGGGGTCAGAATCAGAGACAGAGAGCAGCGGGGGCGGGGGGGAGGTGGGGGGGGGGCGGGGGGGGGGGCGTGCCAGGCCCCCCAGCCCTGTCTCCCATGTACCAGACACGCGCACTGGCTGGGAAGCCATGGGACCTGTGTGCCATGCCAGCTCGCTCGCTGACCGTGGCCAAGCAATGACGCTGTCAGGTATGTGTCTCATCCCCCAAAAGGGAGGGGGAGGGTTAACCAGACTTGCCTTCTTCTCCCAGATACCCTAGGACGGTAGCGAAGGGTGTGCGAGCACCAGGGCGCTGGGTCAACCAGGCTCCTGTCACTGTTAAGGTGGCAGCAAACGAAGCCGCCTGTCCGGGAAGCGCTTGGGTAGCTCAGCCTCGGGGGGATCCGGCTTTCGTGTGCATCTTTCGGTTTGAGACAGAATACCCCGTGGAAGGGGTTGCAGCCTCAGGTGCCTGCTGCACCCGCCAGGCACAGAAACCGGCCACGACTCGGCGAATGGCCGTCTGCCCCGGGGGGAGGGGGGGCGGCTCCAGGTGACCGGTGACACTCGGGGTTCGGGGTCTGACGTTTCTACGGTAACTGGGTTTTGAAGCTTTTCAGCCTTTAGTAACCACCAATTCTTAAAAACAAACCCACTTACGTGCCCCCCCCCCCCCCCCCCCGCAGGCCAGGGCCGTCCACGGTGCAAAGAGTCTTACTCACTAACTGTCGCAGGGGCCGCGGGTCGCTGCGCGGCTGAAGCTGCCCAGGCTGTCGCGGCCCCCGCGCCCCCGCCCGCAGGGGCCGTCGGCCGCACACGCAGCCGGCTCCGCCCGGGCCTGGCGGGGCCCCTGACCACCGGCCTCCGCAGACTCGACCCCCAGGGGAACCGGCGGGGCTGGGCTGGCAGCCGAACTACCCGGGCAGGAGGCCCCGGGGCCACTGCTCCGAGCGCCCGCGCCCGGCTCCGTGGGGGGAGCCAGGAACTCGACAGCCGGAAGTTCTCCGCGAGGCCGGCGCCGCCGCGCATGCGCAGCCCGCGCCCAGAGCCCTGCGCACGCGCCGTCGCCCAGCGGGGGCGGAAGTGAGAGGCCGGCGTCCTTCCGGGCCTGCGTCACGGCGTCGGGGCGGAAGCTGGTGCGGCTCCGGCCGGCGGTTGCTCAGCTGCCCGGACGCCCTGGACCCGAGACCCCGCGCCCGCCGCGGGCCGCCATGTCGCTGCTGCAGTCCGCGCTCGACTTCCTGGCGGGCCCCGGCGCCCTGGGCGGCGCTGCCGGCCGCGACCAGACCGACTTCGTGGGGCAGACGGTGGAGCTGGGCGAGCTGCGGCTGCGGGTGCGGCGGGTCCTGGCCGAGGGTGAGGCGCGGACCGGCGGGCGGGCGCCGAGGGTCAGCGCGTGGCGGGCGGCGCGTGGCGGGAGGGAGGGTCCCGGCCTGTTCGGGCGGGGAGGCCGGTCTCGGCTCGGGCACTTCCTGGTGGGCGGGGGCCGGGCTGGGGCTGGGCGGCCCCCGCAGCAGGTGCGGCCGACCTGCGGGGGGCGGGGGGCTGTGGCCTGCGGTGGAGGCCGGGCCGGCGGGGAGTTGGGCTGAGCGCGGGGTCCGCGGAGGCCGAAGGCTGGAGGAGAGGGCGCGGCGGCGGGCGCCAGGCAGACCCTTCCCTTGACGTCGGGGCTGCCGTGGGCGGGCGGCCCTGTCCTCCCCGAGGGTCGGGCCGTGGGCGCCCTGTGCCGGCTTCCTGCTCTGACCGCCGGGCCGTCCGTGCCCCTGGCCAGTCCAGGGGGCCCTTCGTGTGGGCTGGGTCCTGCGAGCTGGTCCTCGCCTCCCGATGGCCTCCCCCTTCCTCACACGGAAGTCGCCCCGGTGCTGGGGAGGCCCCTCACCTCCGTGCCTGGTGCCCGCGGGGCGGCCGCCTTCCTCATCCTGCTGATCCTGCTGCTTCCGCTCCGGGCCTGGCACGGCTGCAACCCCGCTGACCCCCCGCGTTGCACGTGGACTCGCAGGAGGAGGAGGGCCGTCCCCGCGGCCACACGGCCTCTCTGGGTCCTGAGGTCCTTGTTCTTAAGGCCGCAGCAGCACCTACTTTTCTCCAGTTTGTTTCAGAAACCGGTGTGGGTGTGATTTATCGGGAAGACCGCGGGCTCTGCCCCTCTCAGAGCTGGGGCCAGCCCTGTGCGGACGCCTCCCCGGGCCACCTCATTTGTCCTGAAAATGCCAGGCAGTTACCTTGTTTCCTTAAGAAACTCCTGGCGGACAGGAGGCGGCTTCTGCCTTAAAATAAGACAGGCGCCCCAATGGTGGGAGGACAGCAGGGGGCGCCTGGGGCGCGCAGTGGGGGAGGGGCGGGAATGGGACTGTCCGGCCAGGGGCTGGGAGGGTGATCGCAGGTGGGAAGTGGGTCAGGGAGAGAAGGCAGCTGTGCCTCCGCTCAGCGCCCAGGAAGAAGAACGAGGAAATGTGCCAGCCCCTTCCCTGTGCCCTGTAGGCGAGCCAGGAGGTAAAAGTAACCCGCGCGGCCAGGAGCTGTCCGCTTACAGCTCTAAAGCTCGGGAAGCCTCTCGGAAATGAACCGGGTGAAATCAGTGTGAAGTCTTCCACGTAAAACGGCTCCCTCGGAACCCGGGCTGTGGACACTCAGACTGATTTGTATAAATACGGGGAAGGCCCAAGCCCCAGACCCTGGGCCAGAGAGCAGGTCCGAGCTCTTCGGGTGTTAGAACGATGACATGTCCCGTGCGCGCCAGCCTGTGCCCCCAGCGCTGGAGGCACTCCGTAATCAGGCGCATCGACGCGTCGGTAACTAAGCCCGGAGGCATCGTCACTGTGGGGTGAGCTTTAAACGGCTCCACGTCAGTTCATGCCAGGGGTTGCCCCAGATACCGGTACATTTACAATAGGTCATAGTTTGCTGCCAAATGACCTAGGAAGAAAATACGGGTTTTCATCGCTTTTTGGAATTTGCAACTGTAGCACGAAACGGGTTTTGGGCAGAGTCGTGGAGCTAGATAGCTTTCTAGTCTTTTCAAAATGTGAACTATGTTTCCATTTAAATTGCAAAAGTGGGGGGGGGGGGACTACTGGGCCAGCCCACAGTGTGGGAGAGCCTCCATGGGTCCTGGGAGAGGTCCCTCCTGGGCAGGGATGTTGGACCTGTTTTCCTGAGCTTGCTCACACCACCTGTGCGTATTTGAGGAAGAATCTTTTTAAAACTTTTGTTACTGAGTTTTGCGTGTAAATTGGAGCCATTATTTTTGCAGAGAACGTACTGCTATCCACAAGTGCAGTTTGTGTTGACTTAGTCAAGACTTCTAAATGTTGAATAAATCCCAGCGTGAACTGATGTGTTTATTTTCCTGATTTCAGGAGGGTTTGCGTTCGTATATGAGGCCCAGGATCTGGGAAGTGGCAGAGAGTATGCGCTGAAGGTAAGGTGGACGCACGTTCTGCGTGGGTCTCGGTTACTTTTAAGGAAATCTCAAAGTGACGTGTTGAGAGGGGTTCCCGATTGGTGTGTTTCTTTGTGCGTTCTCTCTCTCGTCCTGTTAGTTTCCTCTGATGGCGAGGAGCCATCAGCACTTTCAGTGGACGCTATGGCTGCGGTGTCCAGCTGGGGGCCCGGGGTCGAGACTCCGCAGAGGGCGGGAGCAGCACAGCCACTCGGGTGGACCACGCGTGCAGGCCACGCTCGCATGTCCCGGAGCAGGCTCACGGTGGGACTGTGGGCAGAGCTGTCTGGTTTCATCCGGGTGGCTGGTGTCCAGCCTGGGCTGCGGAGTGGAGTGGCGTGGCCGTCCTGGGCGTGCGGCTAAGCTGTAAGGGGCCCACGTGACTTGGAGACGAGGGCGAGGACTCTCGTTTCTGCCACGTCTCCTTTTTCATCCTATTTTACTGCGGCCTGTTTGCAGAAGAGGCTCCTCTGTGTAGTTCTCTTGTGTCCTTGGGCTGCAGAGGGCCATTTCCAGGGGCCTCTACGTAGGTCAGGTGTTGGTGCATTGATTTGTTCTGCTGCACGGACTAACCTTGTCTGTGTTCCCTCCCGATGCAGAGACTGCTGTCCAACGAGGAGGAGAGGAGCCGAGCCATCATCCAGGAGGTGTGCTTCTTGGTATCCTTTCCTGGGCGCCGCTGCCGCGTTCTCGTTGATGCACTAACAGTGGGCTTCGCTTTTCCTGGCTTATCTGTGGACTGTTTCTAGCGAAAAGGAGCTACTTCCTTGTTCTTCACTCCCAGGGCAGCTGTAAGGGATTCCATGGTCCTGGGAGTGGAGATGTGGGTCCTGCCCCAGAGGTCTCTGTGCCTGGGGTGGGCAGCCCTTCAACCTGCGGCCATCGCACCTGGCCATCCCTTCACCCTGGGCAGAGCATCAACCAACAAATGGTTGACGGCTGGCATTTCTTCTTGGCCTCCACCCGCTGGCGCTGCCCTTTTGCTGCCAGAATCTGTTCTTTTCTCTCCTGAAGCTCTGTCCATGGGAGCACGCTGGCCGCTGAGCCCGAGGGTGCTCGCCTCCCTGAGTTTCGGGTGGATGACCTCATGCCGCGCCCTCTCCCGCTGGCCTGCCTGGCTGCGGTCAGGTGTGTGTGGTTCCGTCCACACTTCGCTCCCCTCCCCCCGCCCTGCCCCTCTGCTCGCCCTCACCTTTCCGCTCTGATGCGCTGAGGTCTAAGATCATGTCGTTCAGCATCATGGTTTATACAGGGGAGGGCAAAAGTAGGTTCACAGTTGTGTGGGAAATAACACAACAGTCAATAATAACACGAGTAAGTCCTCGCGCTCACAGCTGTAAGCCTACTTCTGCCCATCGCACATGTGTTCCGTGTGCAGACTAACGTGTTCTCCTTTAACAAGACACCCACAGAAAAAGCTTTCTGGCCACCCCAACATTGTCCAGTTTTGCTCTGCAGCGTCGATAGGGAAAGAGGAGTCGGACACGGGGCAGGCCGAGTTCCTGCTGCTCACGGAGCTCTGCAGAGGTAACGAGCTCCCTGCGGGCGGACGCAGGTCCTGGCAGAGGGAGGCCCTTCCCGGAGGACAGGAAAGGCTCTTAGTCCCCGACAGGAGTGGGGAGGGGCCCAGTGCCTTCTGCAGAGTTCCAGGGGGGTCATGTACATGACCGAGGAGGAGGCAGTAGGGCTCAGTCTGCCCGCGCTGCCCATGGAGGCCGGGGGTCCGCCCTCCTGCAGCCTACAGGCTCAGCTGGTATCGGTGTAACTTAGGGGGAAAGGAGTGGGCACAGGACATGCGAGGCCCAGTGGGCCAGAGGCTGGCAGCCAGGTGGGCCATCGGTCCTGGGGCACGGTGTTGCCTCATTGTCCGTGAGCAGCGTGTGTGGGAGGAGGCCAGGGCCCTGCCGCCACAAGGCCAAGGAGCAGCAGCAGGGGACACTGAGGCAGGCGTCTCCCTGGGAGGGACACATGCTGCGCCCACAGATGGCCCTCCCCGGGTCCCAGCCACCACGAGCGGGGCTGTTCCGGAGGAGAGGGGGCAGTGGGCGCAGGCACCTCTGCAGGAGGAGGAGGAGATGGTGCTGAGCCCTGAGCAGCCAGCGCAGCCCTGGAGCGGGTGGTGGTGGGGTTAGGGGATGGGGAGGGGAGCAGCAGACCGACATAGGTGCCGACGGCTTCATAGGCTCGGGGAAGCCAGGCCCTCCCCGGGCCGCATGGGAGAGTGAGGGCTGTGCTCTCCGTGTCTGGGCCCTGCTTCCCGTTGTCTCGCCGGGCTGGCTGGGAGGTGCCGCCCACACTCGGGTCTTCCAGGTGGCAGGTGCTCACGGTCACTGCCGGTTTTAGTGAAGAGGACATGTGCTCGTGGGAGAAGCGCCGTGAGGTGTGTTGAGAAGCGGGGCTCCGTAGACACACTCTTCCTTCTGAAAAGTGTGCTGTGCTCAGCACCCACAGGCTCGCCTGCTCTCTAAGGCCCAGGGTCAGCAGATCCGAACTCAGGCCCTTAGCCAGTATCTGAGGACGCGCTCCTTGCCTCGTCCACGGAGTCTGCGTGTCTCTCCCGGGTCCTGGCCTCCCAGTGGCTGGCAATCACAGGGGGCTTGTTGGGTTGGGCGTGCCATTCGGTGGCCTGCTCTGACACTTTGGGCGGCGTGGATGAGGCCACGCTGGTCTCTGTCAGGGCCCCTGTTTCCGGCTGTGAGTGCCGTGGTGTCTGTGTCCGGCTCCTCCTGTGGGAGCTCAGGCGGCTTCTGCGTGGCTCTGCGCTGGGCCTTGTCAGGCTGGGGCCTCACGCCCTCGCCCCTCTCGGCAGGTGGTTCTCTCGCCAGGTGAGCGTGGTGTCTGGGGCACTGTTGTGTGCAGGCGCGGGTTCAGCGACTCGCCCAGCGTTGGGGGAAACGAGCTGGAGGGGGTACCCGTGTGGCAGGCTGGCAGAGCTGGCTTCCTGGGGGGAGGGACGGTGTCTGACCCCAGGAGGCAGGGCAGCGTGGCTGAGGGCCACCATGGATCTGGAGCCGTGGTAGCCACGCTGGCTGTGCCTCCGTCACTGAGGTGGCCTCGGGCCTGGATCAGGGACGGGCTGGGGGACCAGGGCAGCACGGGCACTGAGGTGTGAACACGTGTGCCTGGCGACGGGAGGATGGGGCTCCCTGTGCTGTCACCACCCCTGGTCCCGTGTGCAGGCTGCACTTAGTGTGGAGTGTGTGTTGGAGAGGCCACGCCCCTGGGCAGACGGCCGTCATTTAGGGAAGTGGAGCAAGACGAGGAGATGGCATGTTGTGGTTTCTCTGGGCCCTGCCGTCCCCCTGGCTCCGTGTGGGAGCCTGTGCTGCCCGCGCCATGGCCACAGGTGTCCCACGCCGGCTGGTAAAGCCAGCGCCAGGTGGTGCCGCCCCCGACTTGTGGGGATGAATGTCTCCTGTCTCTTCCAGGGCAGCTGGTGGAGTTTCTGAAGAAAAGCGAGACCAGAGGGCCCCTGTCGTGCGACACTGTCCTGAAGATTTTCTACCAGACGTGCAGGGCTGTGCAGCACATGCACCGGCAGAAGCCGCCCATCATCCACCGGGACCTCAAGGTGCTGCCTCCCACTCACACGCCGCCGCGCCCGGCTAGGAGGTCCGGCTTCTGCCAGGAGGCCGGCCAGGCTCTGCCGAGAGTCACAGAGGCCGCTAGGAGCCGCTTCACAGCGAGCGGGTTTCCCCAAAGCGCCTCCGTGAAGCAGGGAGGGCCTGTCCATGGAGTCCCGGGCCCCGTGTGGGGTCCCAGCCTCCATTGATCTTTTGACTTACGGCTGAGTTTATCCTGCACGTGGCTCCGGAGTGCGTCCTCTGTGCGGCATTTTGCTCAGCGCTGTGGTTTTGGGGCTCGTCCGTCTCGGGTCCACAGTTGGCAGAGTGTGCGCTGTGGGGTCGCTGCTTCCCGGGCGTGTGACCTCTGAGCCTGGCACTTGGGGCTCTTGGTGTTGGCAGCAGACCGTGTGGCTTCCGTGGCATTTCCCTCCTGTGGACAGAGTTGACCGCTTCTAGGTTTGTTGGCGTTGGGTTTCCTCTGGGGCCATCCCTGTAGCAGTGTTTGCCTGTGTTCCTGCTGAGCTGTGTTTCTGTCTCATCCGCAGAAGCCGTGAGTGGGAACGTGTGGGTTTGGCGTGCTTGCTCTCAGCGGGCGGTGTCTGCTCAGGTGCTGCTCGCAGTGGCTGGTCAGCTGCCCGGCTCAGCGTGCTCCTTCCCGAGCGTTGACCTGAGGCCTGTGGCTGCCCTTGTGTTTAGAGGCAGGGCCTCTCTTCCCTTGCCTGTCCCGCTGTCCCGGTCGGCGCCCTCCTCTCGGAGCTGCAGCCAGGCTCACATCTGCCTCGGGATCTTCTCGGCTCTGTGTCTCCTTACACATGTTTTAATCCGTTTGTCAGTTCCACCCATGGGATTGCCTTGGCCGTCCCCGAGCAGGTCGACAGGCTTCTCTGGGAAGGGCCGACTGTAAACATGCCTGCTCTGCAGGTCCCGCGGCCCCCGCGGCCCCCGCGGCCCTGGGTGGTGAAGAATTGTTTACTTTTCCCAGCACTCAGATTGTAAAAGCCGTCCTCAGCGGTGGGCCTTGGCCAGGACATACCCTCGAGGGGCTGGGACAGGTCTGTCTCTGCTGTTAGTCCTGTTTATGTTGGATTTTAAAAGTGCATCTCAAGTGACAGTTTCTGGCTGGACTACTTGACAGCTTCTTGATCTATTTGCCTAGTGGCCTTGTGCACGAAATCATGAATGGGGGCGGTCCCTCGACCTGGCCAGCGACCGAAGCGTGAGCGTCTGGCGTGAAAGGGCAGGTCCCAGCTGACCTCTGGGCCCTGGGCAGCACCTGGGCCCCTGGATCCCCGTGCGCCCCCCTCCGCCTGAGTGATCGGGCCCTGCTCGCACCCACCTTGGCCTGGCGCTGCCCGCTCACCTGCTCCACCATCCCACTGCGGTCCTGCTCTCATTGGGGCCAGCAGCGCCTCCACTGTCACCCACTGCCAGCGCTGCATCACCGACGCCCGCCATGTTCTGTGCCACCCCCTTGTGGTCAGTGCACGTCATAGCGAGCGGTCAAACTCCCAGTCAAGAGGACAATTTACATATTGGGCTTTTATTATATAGGATATCATATAAGACTAGAGGCCTGGTGCACGGGATTCGTGCACTGGTGGGGGCATGGCCTGTGGGGATCGACCCGCTGTGGGAGCGCCACTCATCCTGGTTAGCCCAGCAGCTGTGGACCTGCCCTCTAAGTGGCTGCTCTCTGGTCCGGCATCTTCCGTGGAGCTGGAGCACTTGCCTCTCCAGGAGACCCGGTCGGGGCCAGGCCCAGGGACAATAGCACTGAAAGGCGGTGGAGTAGGCCTCAGTCCTGCGGCGGCCACAAACCCCCCTCTCAGCCTCCAGCGTTCTGTGAGCCTGGCGGCAGTGGCTTAGCCCAGCCTGCGAGCACTCGGAGGAGGAGCCTGGGGCGAGGAGGCGATGACCGCAGCCCGGGTTCCTGCCCGTCTGCTCAGGGTTTGCAGCGGGAACAGCCGCTCATCCCGGTCAGCTGAGCGGCGCTCCCACTGTGGTAGTGCACTGACCACCAGGGAGCAGCTCCTGTTTGAGCGCCTGCCCACTGGTGGTCATTGCATGTTATAGCAACTGGGTGACCGGTCGTTCTGGTCGTTCTGCCGTTCGGACGCTGGGCTTTGAATACATAGGATGGTTTTTAGACTGTGTTAATTTAGTCTTTTCTAAAGGTTTTCGTTGTGTATCCCATGGTATTAATGTCATTTATCCTTTGATTTACGGCTGAGTTTATCCGAATTACCTGCTTCTAAATGTACACACACTGGTTTTGACCAAAAAGAAGTGGGGGCGCTGCGTTTTCCCCTCAGGGCCAGCTGGCTCTCTGCACCCCAAATCTATAAGGACTGTCTCCTGGAATTTTTCAGGTTGAAAACTTGTTGCTGAGTAACCAGGGGACCATTAAGCTGTGCGACTTTGGCAGCGCCACGACCATCTCACACGCCCCTGACTACAGCTGGAGTGCCCAGCGGCGGGCCCTGGTGGAGGAGGAGGTGAGGGCACTCAGCATTGCGCGTGCTGTAGGAGCGTCCTGTTGGGCTGGGGGTCAGTGCCTCACACGGCTGCTGAGCACGCTGTCTAGTGCAGGGAACATGTGTACACACGTGGGTCACGGGCCTGCAGCTTGGTGACTTCCTGTGTGGAGGCTCTGAGGCCACGTCCGGATGCAGTGCCCTCTGCCCACCTCCCTCCCGGCTCAGCATCCTTTATGCACCTGGACTTGGCATTGTGTTGGCCCTGGGTGTCTCCTGGGCGCTGGTCCCGCCCAGGCCTCCTCCTCCTGAAGCAGACCTTCCCGGGAGAACCGTGGGTTAGCCTCACTGTCTCGCCAGGGTCACAGCCTGTTCCATGTTCCGGCGGCATCTCTGGCAGGGGTTGGTGTGTGTTTCCAGTCTCTGCCACAGGGCCCACCCTGTCTACCTGGGTCTGGTTTCTCACATAATAGCCTGACTCGTCCGTAAATTCAGTTCAGCTCTCTCCCAGGACAGGGTCTCTGTCCACGAGGACGCGTAGGAGGCGGCTTTGAGAACAGCCTTCCCCTCGGGCCGCAGGTGACCCACCTCCCGGACCCGGAAGGGTGTGCCCGTCCGCTCTGGAAGGGAGTGCCTGTCCACTGAGACGTGTCTTCTGGACACACAGCTGACATCCCACCATGTGTGCCTGGTGTGGCCACTCCAGCAAGAGCTGGGCTGCGAGGCAGGGGCCAGCGGGGGGGTGAGGGGAGGGAGGTGAGGAGCCGGGCTAGGCTCTCTGGGCCCGGGGGTGGACGTGCGCTTCCTGCAGGGAGGCCGTGGGCACAGACACCAAACTACTTCCCTGTGAAAAGTGCATCTGTTCTTCAGGTCACTAGGAACACAACACCCATGTACAGGACGCCCGAGATCGTGGACCTGTACTCGAACTTCCCCATCGGCGAGAAGCAGGACATCTGGGTGAGGCCGCAGTGCCTGTGCTCTGTGCCCCCTGTGTGCTCTGTCCCCCTGTGGGCTCTGTGCACCCTGTGTGCTCTGTGCTCCCTGTGGGCTGTGTGCCCCCTGAGTGCTCACTCTGTGCTCTGTGCCCCCTGTGGGCTGTGTGCCCCCTGTGTGCTCTGTGCCCCCTGTGTGCTCTGTCCCCCTGTGTGCTGTGTGCCCCCTGTGTGCTGTGTGCTCCCTGTGTGCTCCGTGCCCCCTGTGTGCTCTGTGCCCCCTGTGTGCTCTGTGCTCCCTGTGTGCCCCGTGCCCCCTGTGTGCTCTGTGCTCCCTGTGTGCTCCGTGCCCCCTGTGTGCTCTGTGCCCCCTGTGTGCCCTGTGCCCCCTGTGTGCTCTGTGCCCCCTGTGTGCCCTGTGCCCCCTGTGTGCTCTGTGCCCCCTGTGTGCCCCCTGTGTGCTCTGTGCCCCCTGTGTGCTCTGTGCCCCCTGTGTGCCCCCTGTGTGCTCTGTGCCCCCTGTGTGCCTTGTGCCCCCTGTGTGCTCTGTGCCCCCTGTGTGCTGTGTGCTCCCTGTGTGCTCCGTGCCCCCTGTGTGCTCCGTGCCCCCTGTGTGCTCTGTGCCCCCTGTGTGCTCTGTGCCTCCTGTGTGCTCTGTGCTCCCTGTGTGCTCTGTGCCCCCTGTGTGCTCCGTGCTCCCTGTGTGCTCCGTGCCCCCTGTGTGCTCCGTGCCCCCTGTGTGCTCCGTGCTCCCTGTGTGCTCCGTGCTCCCTGTGTGCTCCCTGTGTGCCCTGTGCCCCCTGTGTGCTCCGTGCCCCCTCTGTGCTCCGTGCCCCCTGTGTGCTCCCTGTGTGCTCCCTGTGTGCTCCCTGTGTGCTCTGTGCTCCCTGTGTGCTCCCTGTGTGCTCCCTGTGTGCCCTGTGCCCCCTGTGTGCTCTGTGCTCCCTGTGTGCTCCCTGTGTGCTCCCTGTGTGCCCTGTGCCCCCTGTGTGCTCTGTGCCCCCTGTGTGCTCTGTGCTCCCTGTGTGCTCCCTGTGTGCTCCCTGTGTGCCCCGTGCCCCCTGTGTGCTCTGTGCCCCCTGTGTGCTCCGTGCCCCCTGTGTGCTCTGTCCTCCCTGTGTGCTCTGTGCTCCTTGTGTGCCCTGTGCCCCCTGTGTGCTCTGTGCCCCCTGTGTGCTCTGTCCTCCCTGTGTGCTCTGTGCCCCCTGTGTGCTCTGTGCCCCCTGTGTGCTCTGTGCCCCCTGTGTGCTCTGTCCTCCCTGTGTGCTCTGTGCCCCCTGTGTGCTCTGTGCCCCCTGTGTGCTCTGTGCTCCCTGTGGGCTGTGTGCCCCCTGTGTGCTCTGTGCCCCCTGTGTGCTCTGTGCCCCCTGTGGGCTGTGTGCCCCCTGTGTGCTCTGTGCCCCCTGTGTGCTCTGTGCCCCCTGTGTGCTCTGTGCTCCCTGTGGGCTGTGTGCCCCCTGTGTGCTCTGTGCCCCCTGTGTGCTCTGTGCCCCCTGTGTGCTCCGTGCCCCCTGTGTGCTCTGTGCTCCCTGTGGGCTGTGTGCCCCCTGTGTGCTCTGTGCCCCCTGTGTGCTCTGTGCCCCCTGTGTGCTCTGTCCTCCCTGTGTGCTCTGTGCCCCCTGTGTGCTCTGTGCCCCCTGTGTGCTCTGTCCTCCCTGTGTGCTCTGTGCCCCCTGTGTGCTCTGTGCCCCCTGTGTGCTCTGTGCTCCCTGTGTGCTCCCTGTGTGCTCTGTGCTCCCTGTGGGCTGTGTGCTTCCTGTGTGCTCTGTGCCCCTTGTGGGCTCTGTGCATGGGGGGAGCTGTGTGTGTGTGTGGAGGGAGCTGTGTGCGTGGAGGGAGCTGTGTGCGCGTGGAGGGAGCTGTGTGCGCGTGGAGGGAGCTGTGTGTGTGGGGAGCTGTGTGTGTGTGCGGAGGAAGCTGTGTGTGTGTGGTGGGAGCTGTGTGTGTGGAGAGGAGGGAGCTGTGTGCGTGGGGAGCTGTGTGTGCGTGGAGGGAGCTGTGTGCGTGGGGAGGAGGGAGCTGTGTGCGTGGGGAGCTGTGTGTGCGTGGAGGGAGCTGTGTGTGTGGGGAGGAGGGAGCTGTGTGTGTGGGGAGGAGGGAGCTGTGTGCGTGGAGGGAGCTGTGTGTGTGTGGTGGGAGCTGTGTGTGTGGGGAGGAGGGAGCTGTGTGCGTGGGGAGCTGTGTGTGTGTGGAGGGAGCTGTGTGCGTGGGGAGGAGGGAGCTGTGTTCGTGGAGGGAGCTGTGTGTGTGTGGAGGGAGCTGTGTGTGTGTGCGGAGGGAGCTGTGTGTGTGTGGTGGGAGCTGTGTGTGTGGGGAGGAGGGAGCTGTGTGCGTGGGGAGCTGTGTGTGCGTGGAGGGAGCTGTGTGCGTGGGGAGGAGGGAGCTGTGTGTGTGTGCGGAGGGAGCTGTGTGTGTGGGGAGGAGGGAGCTGTGTTCGTGGAGGGAGCTGTGTGTGCGTGGAGGGAGCTGTGTGCGTGGGGAGGAGGGAGCTGTGTGTGTGGGGAGGAGGGAGCTGTGTGCGTGGAGGGAGCTGTGTGTGTGTGGAGGGAGCTGTGTGCGTGGGGAGGAGGGAGCTGTGTGCGTGGGGAGGAGGGAGCTGTGTGTGGGGAGGAGGGAGCTGTGTGTGGGGAGGAGGGAGCTGTGTGCGTGGGGAGGAGGGAGCTGTGTGCGTGGGGAGGAGGGAGCTGTGTGTGTGGGGAGGAGGGAGCTGTGTGCGTGGGGAGCTGTGTGTGCGTGGAGGGAGCTGTGTGCGTGGGGAGGAGGGAGCTGTGTGTGTGTGCGGAGGGAGCTGTGTGTGTGTGGTGGGAGCTGTGTGCGTGGGGAGGAGGGAGCTGTGTGCGGAGGGAGCTGTGTGTGTGCGTGGAGGGAGCTGTGTGCGTGGGGAGCTGTGTGTGTGGAGGGAGCTGTGTGCGTGGGGAGGAGGGAGCTGTGTGTGTGTGCGGAGGGAGCTGTGTGTGTGTGGTGGGAGCTGTGTGCGTGGGGAGGAGGGAGCTGTGTGTGTGTGCGGAGGGAGCTGTGTGTGTGTGGTGGGAGCTGTGTGCGTGGGGAGGAGGGAGCTGTGTGTGCGGAGGGAGCTGTGTGTGTGGGGAGGAGGGAGCTGTGTGCGGAGGGAGCTGTGTGTGTGCGTGGAGGGAGCTGTGTGCGTGGGGAGCTGTGTGTGTGGAGGGAGCTGTGTGCGTGGGGAGGAGGGAGCTGTGTGCGTGGGGAGCTGTCCCACTGCTCACTGGCATAAGTCAGACCAGCCTGAGCCTGACTCCCCTGTAGACCCAAGGACGGACCGCCTCGCCCCCTCCGTCCCCCTCACCCTCCCCCTCCCGCCCCCGCAGGCGCTGGGCTGCATCTTGTACCTGCTGTGCTTCGGGCAGCACCCTTTTGAAGACGGAGCCAAGCTTCGCATCGTAAACGGGAAATACTCCATCCCTGCTGACGACACTCGGTACTCCGTGTTCCACGGCCTCATCCGTAAGTGCCGTGCGAGGGACCACGGAGGACAGGCCTCCTGTAACGTCCGGCGTGGCCCTTTGGCAGCCTCCCTGTGGGCTTTTCCCCTCAGTCAGCCATGTGAGTTCCGAGCTCCAAACCGTGGCTTTTGATCATTTTGCTCCGTTCTGTTGTTGCTCTTCATGCTGTGCCCTCGCTTTTAAAGTCTGTAAGCGAGGCCCTCCGTGGGTCCGTCACCTCCACAAGGGCAGGGGGTGGGGTCCTGAGCGCGCCCTTCCTGCTGCAGGCGCCACACTGAAGGTCAACCCGGAGGAGCGGCTGTCCATCACCGAGCTGGTGAACCAGCTGCAGGAGATCGCGGCTGCCCGGAGTGTGAACCCCAAGTCGCCCATTACTGAGGTAGGGCCTTCCAGGTGCTGCTCGGAGCAGAGTCTTAGAGGCCCCATCTGCGTTAAAGGGGTGACCATTGTGCAGGCCGAGTCCCCATGCCCCAGGCAGACGGCTCTGAGTGTGGGCAGGAGCTAGAAGGAAGACGGCCCTGTCAGACAGCGGCCAGCGCGGGGAGGGTGGGCAGTGGGGGCATGGAGGGTGGATGAGGCTCAAGGCGTCTGCTCTGGGGCTGCCACGTGTGTGCTGCCAGGAGTTCTCGGGGGCGCAGTGGGGGTGCCGACGGACAGACACAGGACGCTGGTCAGTGGCGCCAGAGCACCTTTCGGTCTTGGCGCTTTCCGAACTCAGGACCCTGGTGCAGACACTACCCCCTGCGGGCGCTTCTGCCCAGGCAGTGAGGACCGTGCCTGGGGGCCGGGCCTGGAGCCCGGGAGCAGCCGATGGAGGACTGGCCGGCCTCAGGCAGGCAAGAGCAGCGGTGTCTGTGCCCTCGGCAACAGGGCCTCCGACTGAGGGGCCTGGCGTGTGCGGTCCCAGCGGAAGGTGTGCCTGCCTGGCAGCCTGAAACCTGCCGGAGAGACGGGGCTGGAGAAAGCCTGGCTGTCCCTCCGCCATGCCGCCTGGGAAACAGCGCGTCCTGAATGCCCACCACCTGCTCGGCCAGAGAAAGGCAACGGCACCTTGGTTTTACCTCGTGAGCTTCATGTCGAGAAACCTGAGCTCCATGACAAGAATGTTCACAAGAGCTGCACCACAGACTAAGGCCCCCGGCTGGGAACGCACAGGAGAGGAGCAGGCACCACGGCCGTCGAGGACCACGCAGGGTCGCGTCCGGCGCCGAGTGGGCTGGCGGGAAGCTGCAGCCCTCCCCAGCCGGGCCCCCAGCACCTCTCTGAAGGTTGGGGGTCGCGACTCTGGCCAGCGCTGGCCGTGGGCTCAACTTGTGGCAGGCAGGGCCGCTGCACAGCCACCCCTCTGGCAGGCAGGCTGCGAGCCACTGGGCGAGAGACTGGCCGCGGTGGGCGTGTGGGAGCGGGCAGGCTGCCCGTGACCCGAGCATCCGCTCTCAGCGCTGTGTGAGCCGCCCTTGGTGTCGGGTTCTCCAGGGTCAGGCGGAGGGGCTGCAGCCAGGAGGGAGGGTTTCTCCCTGCGCAGCGCTGGCGGACTGCGGCTCTGGCCCTGTACAAGCTGAGGCCTCGCTGTTCGAACCCTTGCAGCTCCTGGAGCAGAATGGAGGCTACGGGAATGCTGCCCCGTCCCGAGGGCCACCTCCTCCCGGGGGGCCTGTGAGCAGCGGCCAAGGCGGAGGTGAGTGCACACGTGCAGAGCGCCGGCCCACACCCTGCCTCGGGCAGTTGGCCTGGCCGTGCGAGAGGCTGCTGGTTCGGGTCCCCGAACTGCCTAGAGCTCCCAGGACGGGCAGAGGCGACACTCTAGGCCACATTGAGGACGGAACTCGGGGGGGGCGGTGTGCGTGCTAGCGCCCTGTCCTGTGCTGCAGGGGCTCTGAGCACCCTGGCGCCTGGCGTGCGGGGCCTTTGGGGTGGCCTGCAGGGGTCAGGGACGCAGGTCCGAGTCCCCTGGGGAGAGGCGGGCTCCTTGGGCAGGAGAGAGGGTTGTGGCCATGGCAGAGGTGGCTCAGTGGGTTTCCTCCCGGCTCGGTTGCATTTGGTGAGTGAGCTGCACCCTCATCTCGTGGTTGTGGGTGGTCTGGGTGCCCCGTGCTGGCACGCGGAGCTGGTCCCCGAGGAGCCCTCAGCCGGGCTCGGTGCAGCAGGCCTGGGAAGGCTCTGGACGGCCCTGCCAGGCTGTGCTCTGCTCCATGCCCCATCCCCTTGGCCACTCTCGCTGTTTGGGGTGGAATCAGGTTTGTTTCCTGGGGAAACATCTGGGACGAGGTCAGAGGCCCTGTCAGGAGGGCCTGGTCCGGCCATGCTGCGGTGTGAGGCCTGGGCTGGGTGGAGGCGTTGACAGTCCCTCTGCTGGTCCACCTCCCGCCAGGCGACCTGCGGGGATCAGCAGGGGGCTGTCTGCAGGTCCCGGTCAGGGAGAGTCACAAGACATTTCCCGTGTCCTCGGCACTGCGCATCGCCCCGGGCTGCAGAGGCCCCGTCTTCCCTGCAATTAGGACAACTTAGAATTTCTTGAGAGTTTTTAACGGCCCTTCCAGACCACTTCCATGTTCATCCCAGGTGTTACACTGTCCTTCCCAGGAAGCTTCCAAGAGTTAGGACAAAACCTCTGTTTCCCAGAGTCGTAAGAGCACAAGCCCTTTCCAAGAATAACGCGTTTTCTGAAACACTAAAATGACATTCTCCCAGTATTATAAATTGCCTATTTAAAAAAATTTTTTTTGAATGCCTGCCCGGCAGTATGTACCAGGCAGTGTGGGTCCTGGTCGCCTCTCTGGATGTCCAGCATGTGGGGCCGCCCCGACTGCCCTGGGTCTTCTCCAGGACCACACCACACACGTGCACGCATGTGCTCGTACATGCTTACACCACGCTTGTGCCCACACATGCTCAACATACACGAGTGCCGGTCATTTCCTGGTGAATGGCCAGCGAGAACGTTCTACACGTAGGACGTGTGGGCTGCTTTCTGTGGCTGCCTGACAGCGGGAGCGCAGGGCCCGGTCCCAGCTGCGCCCCAGCCACCTGTGCCAGCGCTGCTGGCTGGTCTCAGAAGCTGCACAGAGGCCACAGACACCCTCGGGCACAGATGCAGCGTGCGGGCCAAGACTTCCTCTTTTTACCCCAACCTAACTCCCCCCCTCCCCGCCCCGCCAAGGCGCCTTTGGGGACCACATCCTCCAGGTGCTAGGGTTTCAGGACCTGCCTCCCTTTGCCATCACTCTGTTCACACCCGGGCCCTACGCTGCAGGCAGATAGCAGCACCCGCTGTCCAGCCCCACGGCCTCTCTGTGCTCGGCCGGGGCCACATGCACGACCCCCCTCCTTGCCCTCCGTGTCCACCGTGTCCTCCCACCTGGGGTGGAGGCTCGCTTTTGCTGGGCCCTCAGCGTGCGTGTGTGCAGGGGCCTGGGGCCCAGGTTGCAGGAGTGAATGGGTGCACAGTCTAGAGACAGGATGGAGGCCGTGGGCACCTGGAGGCTCAACTCGCCGGCCAGGTTCAGGCTCGGCCCTTGTGAGAGCAGCTGGTGGGCTGTGGGCGCAGGGCATGCTGAGGTGCCAGCTGCTGGTTTAGTTCCTGTGCCCACGTGGGGTGCAGACGGCGGGGTGACGGGGAGTGTGGCCCTCAGGTTCTGGGGATGCTGGGGCTCCCGGCCCTATCCCCCCGGCCTGAGCTGGTCTCTGCTTGCAGGCCTGGCGGTGGCTGAGTACGAGCAGTCCTACGGCGGGCTCCTGGACATCCTGCGGGGGGGCCCTGGGCGCCTGTTCACCAACCTCAAGGACACCTCCTCCAAGGTCATCCAGTCTGTCGCCAAGTGAGTCGAGGGTGCGTGGGCGCAGGGCCGGGCGTGGCTCCTGGCTTCTCCATGGGGGGCGCTGCCTGCCTCCCAGCCTGGCAGAACCTGCACTCGTGGCCATCGGGGTGGGCCCTGCCGTGAGGGACTCGGGAGTAGTGGAGAGGTGCGGGCCCGCGGCCGGCCACACGGGCCCTGGAGAAGAGGGGCAGCACCTCCGGCCTGGGCTGTGGAGTGCGTGTGCAGTGGGCGCGGCGCCTTGCCAGTGTAGATGTGAGAGCGCTCAGACTCGGCTGCGGGCTTAGATTTTTGTATTTCACTTTGTGGAAAGACAGAATAGCAGTTTTTCCTTGTCGGTTACTTGTTTTTTTCTTTTTGGTTTTAATTAAAGCACAAATCTATCCATATTTCCCTTTATGTCTTTTGTTTGTTTTCCTGAGTAGGAAGGTTAGGTGTGTTTTGAAATACATGTTTCAGAATGTTTAAACTAAATGCATTTTTGATGGTTTCCTTGCACATTCGGGTCTTTAATCTACGGGGACCTTATTGGGGACTTTTCATTGGTTCTCGTCTGCTGATGGCAAGCAGGGCACTGTCCCCGTCCGTGATCCAGGTCCCCCCCCCCCCCCCCCCAATCCCCTGAGCTTCCCCCTCCCGTCGTGCCTGACGTCCCCGCAGCCCTCGGCACGGCTGCTGCTGCTGCTGCTGCTGCTGCTGTCTGTGGTGCGTGCCTCTCTGTCCGTCCGTCCTTCCCAGGAGAGTCATGTTCCTGCTCAGCTGTGTCTGCAGAGGAATTCTAGAGCAAACTTGTCAGGCTGCCTGCTGCTTCCCTGGCTCCGTGTTTTACTCGTTTGACGATCAGACTAGGGACATGGCCTCAGTGGTGCTGACGCTGGGCTCCAGCAGGGACGCCTCCCCAGGCCTGCGGGCGCCCTTCCTCCCTCCCAGGTGCCACTGAAGCCAGGGAACCACCTCCCTGCTAGCCTGCCCTGCCTGGCTGAGTCCACTGAGAACCATAAAATTAGACCTAAGTAAGTGGAGAAACTTACATTTGGGAGAATTTTAAAGATGGTATCACTTTTCAATTAAGTTATAAATTCATTGTCATAAAAATTGTTTTCGTAGATTTTTTAAGAATATATTTTTATTTATTTCAGAGAGGAAGGGAGAGGGAGAGAGAGAAACATCCATGATGAGAGAGAATCATGGATCTGCTGCCTCCTGCACGCCCCACACTGGGGATCAAGCCCACAACCGGACATGTGCCCTGACCGGAATCAAACTGTGACCTCCTGGCTCATAGGTTGACACTCAACCGCTGAGCCACACTGGCCAGGCTGTTTTCATAGATTTTGATCTTAAAATTCATGTTACCCATTACTGCCAGGAGTATTTTTAAAAATGAGAATAATAGAGGATGATCCCTGTTACACGTGTGAGCTTTCTCGGGCGTCAGTGTGGTGAGTTGAGTGCTGAGACTGACAGATGGCGCGCTGAGGCCTGGGAACCCACGAAACACCGTCTGCCAGGAAGCCCCGGCCTCGTCAACACAGGTGCCAGCCCCGCCTGCTGAGAGGAAGTCGGATCCCTGTCCAGCAGCAGCGAATACGTTATTCTGGCCAGTTAAGCAATTAATTCTAAGAAGCATGTGTTTTTTAAGGAAAAATTAATAAACTATAGAGGGTTATTTTTATAACACTGGAAGGTTTCCTAAATGAGACAAAAAATACACAAGCCGCCCTAACTGGTTTGGTTCAGTGGATAGAGCATCAGCCTGCAGACTCAAGGGTCCCAGGTTCGATTCCGGTCAAGGGCATGTACCTTGGTTGTGGGCACATCCCCAGGAGGGGGTGTGCAGGAGGCAGCTGATCGATGTTTCTCTCTCATCGATGTTTCTAACTATCCCTCTTCCTTCCTCTTTGTGAAAAATCAATAAAATATATTTTTAAAAAAACACACAAGCGATGGAGGAAATGATTAATAAATTTCATAACTTAAAATTCTCTATTCCTCAAATTACCACATTTCCTTAAAATAACAAAAAGACAATATGTTCAAACTATATAGCGTACAGAGGAGTTACCCAGGCATTCTGAGTAACCTCGAGAAGGCGTCCGCGCTGTTGCTGTGCTGATGACCACTGGTGCTCGGAGATGGTTGGTGCGGGGTCTCTGCCTGTCACCGGGCGTGGGGACCGCCGGCTCGGAGATGGGTGGTGCGGGGTCTCTGCCTGTCACCGGGCATGGAGACCCTGGTGCTCGGAGATGGGTGGTGCAGGGTCTCTGCCTGTCACCGGGCGTGGGGACCGCCGGCTCGGAGATGGGTGGTGCAGGGTCTCTGCCTGTCACCGGGCGTGGAGACCACCGGCTCGGAGATGGGTGGTGCGGGGTCTCTGCCTGTCACCGGCGTGGAGACCGCCGGCTCGGAGATGGTTGGTGCAGGGTCTCTGCCTGTCACCGGCGTGGAGATCGCCAGCTCGGAGATGGTTGGTGCGGGGTCTCTGCCTGTCACCAGGCGTGGAGACCGCCGGCTCGGAGATGGGTGGAGCTGCGTGCCAGCATCTGCCCCATCTGTTGCTGCTTCCCCCTCACCGCTCTGTTCTTTGTCCTGGTCTTTATCTTCACTCTTCTTCTGCCTTTTGTGGTTTGAACTGAGTATTTTATTTGGTTCCATGCTCGCCCTTCTTGGCATGTGTTGCACTTGTTTACCTTCTTGTGGTTGCTCTGTGGGGGGCGGCGTGCACTCAGAGCTAACACAGTCCCCCCAGCAGCTGCGGCCGTGGGGCTCGGAGGCTCGATGCCAGTGACCCCTCCCCCGTCGTCATGGCATTCGTCGCTGACGTGGAAGCACACGGTCCACGCACATGCACATACACGCGCACACGCACACGCACACAGTGGGTGCTGAGCACACACTCTGTTGCCACTAATATTTTGAACAGACTCACTTATTAGTTAAGATTAACAAAAACAAAGGTATTCGCTCTGCCTTCACCTACTCCTTTTTGATGCTCTTCTGTTCATGTGGCTCTGAGCTCCTGGCCCATATGATTGCCTTTCTCTCTAGAAAACGTAACAACATTTCTTGCAAAACAGAACTGCTGGCAGCAAGCTCCTTCAGTTTTTGAGAAAAAATGTTAATGTTTGGAGGGTGGCTTCCCAGGCACAGCGGGTGTGCTTTCCTCCCAGCTCTAGTTTCTCCACTCTCCTTGCGCAGGCGGACTCTGAGGAGAGAGAGGTCTGTGTCCTTGTCCTGTTCAGTAGATGAGGCGTGTGCCCCTCCGGCTTCTCTTAGGACCTTTCACCTCTCATTTCTGCAGGCGGTACCCTGTGCCCAGGCACGTTTCCGGGCGTTTATCCCGGTGGGGGTTCTCCTGGTTTCCTGGATTCGTGGTTTGGTGTCACGTGAATTTGGGGAAATTCTCCGTCGTCATTGTCTCAGATATTTCTGTTCCTTCTCGTGTCCCCTGCTACGAGCGCTAGGCCTTCTGTGGTTGTCCCACAGCCTGGGAGCCCTGTCTGGCATTTGCCGTCTTTGTTCCCCTGGCTTTTCTGACGTGGAGGGTCCTGTGGCTCGGAGACGCTTGCTCAGCCGTGCCCGGCCAGGGAGCCCAGCGCTGTCCTCATGCTCCGCAGCGCTGTCTTGTGCCCCTCCTGGGCGGGCGGCTCTTCCTAGGGCTTCCCCTCCGCCCACACTGTCTCTGTGCTTGCTGTCTGCTTTGTCCATTAGCTCATTGGTCACCGCTGCTTTAGGCTCCTGGCTGTCGTGCCGGCATCCCCCCAGGTCTGATGCTGATGCTGGCTGTGTCCCTTCAGACTGGGCCTTTGCTTTTGGGGTGCCCTGTGGTTTTCCTTGGTGGGTCAGAGGCTCGGTCGCCCATGTTTGCTGCCTCTTGTCACGGCCAGCTCCCCGTCCCACCTCCCGGGGGAGCAAGCCCTGAGTCACGGCCTGTGTGGGTTCCTGCCTCTCCCCCGCCTCTCACACACACATGCCTGCGCTCACACGCAGTGACCCACATACACCCACGTGAGCACACACACAGGCTCACCCAGGGCCGCTCCAGGACTCGCTCTCTCTCAGCTGTCTTCATTTCCCTGGAAGTTTCCTGTCCTAACCAAGTGTTCTTTTGGGTTCCAGTTACGCGAAGGGAGACCTGGACATTTCCTACATCACATCCCGAATCGCAGGTGTGTTGGCCGCTCTCACCATGGGGCTCCTCTGGCCTCCTGTCGGCGATGGCAGGGGACGCGGGCCTCCCACTCAGCCCACTGCAGCCTGGGCGTGAAGGGCCGGTGGCGGGGAAGGGCCCGGTGTCAGGGCACCTCCGGGCCCGCAGTGGACAGTGCGTGTGCAGCAGCTTCTCCCCGGGTGGACTTTCGGGGCTCTGCAGCAGAGGAATGAGTGAGGCCACGCACAGTTGAAACGCGGGTCTCCAGGCCAAATCAAACCAAAGACGAGATCGGACGCTTGGAGACCCTGCTGTGCGTGGGGTCTCGGCAGGACCTACCGCCCAGGTGCACCGTGGGGAGGTCCCGAGGGGCTCCTGTGGATGGCAGGCGGGCTGCACCTCAGCACTGCATTTGACGGCACCAGCCGGGAGCCGGGAGTCGGGAGGGGGAGGCTGGAGGCGGGTCGGGGCCTGAGCGCGGTCCCCGAGGTGCCCCGGGCTGACTGGCTATTTCCTTCCAGTGATGTCCTTCCCGGCAGAGGGTGTGGAATCCGCCATCAAAAACAACATCGAGGACGTGCGCTTGTTTCTGGACTCCAAGCACCCGGGACACTACGCTGTCTACAACCTGTCCTCCAGGACGTACCGGCCCGCCAAGTTTCACAACCGCGTGGGTGCCCCCGCCTCCCCTGCCTGCGCCCTGCAGGCCTCACGGGCCTGCTGACCTCCCAGGCAGCGCAGCACGTGCAGTGGGCTCTGCAGGGTCTCGCTGTGATGCCAGGCCTGGTCTTCGCTGTGGTGACAGCCTAGGGTCATCTCACAGACACCGAAGAGAGTCGGGTGGGGGGTGCAGAGACCAGCGAGCCTCGGGCCTTGCTGCTCCTCCCATGGGGACCTGAGGCCGCGTGGTTTTCATGGTCCCTGAACCTGGGGTCACAGGTGCTTTTTACGGCTGGCCCCAGCATGGCGGGAGGCTAGCCCCTGGTTCCCGTCGCCAGGTCTGTCTGCCTGGCACAAATCCTGTCATAGCGGAGTGTGCCAGCGGGCGGCGCTCGTGAGGGGAGCCTCCCCGACGGGGGCGCAGGGTGTCAGGCTGAGCTGGGCCCGTCCCGCAGGTGTCCGAGTGCGGGTGGGCGGCCCGGCGGGCCCCGAGCCTGCGCAGCCTGTACAGCATCTGCAGGGACATGCACTGGTGGCTGCGGCAGGACCACAAGAACGTGTGCGTGCTGCACTGCACGGTGAGTGTGTGCCGCGTTAGAGGAGGGCACCGGGGCTATGGGGGCGGAGGACCATCATGAACCCCTGGCGTCAGATGGGGCAGCGTCCTGGGTGGTGGCACGGGCGGGGAGTGGGACACCAGCAGCCTGCTCCTTCCTGAGCCAGGGACTGTGGGGTGCTGGGCTGGCGCAGGCCCCCTGGCAGCGTCTGGGTGCCCAGCAGGGCCCCCCTCCAGGCCCCTGGGCATTAGCTGCTGCTGGGGAAGCTGCCTGCACAGGTGCAGCGTGCGGTGGCCCTATGTGCATTCTCTCATCTCCCCTCGAGGCAGCACCCCAGGGCTCTCCACTGCCCTGCCCCGAGGCCGCTGCCGCAGCACCCACCTCTGTCCCTCCTGACGGCAGCTGGGGACCCCTACCCCACTGCGCAGTGAGGCTGAGGTGTGTGGCGTCACATGGCACCTGCCGAGTGTGGGCGCGAAGGTCGGCACAGCTGTCCTGGTGCTGGGCAGTCACTCGGAGGACACCAGGAGGGCTCAGGGAGGGGTGCACATGGGGGGCAGTGAGGCAAGCGTGTCCCGTTGGAGACGCCGCGTCCTGCGCTGTCACGAAGACGCCCATCTGTGTGGACGCGTGTCTGCACGTTGAGGACGTGCTCTGCCCCCGGGAGGTGGTGCTGGGCCCCAGGGAGCTGCCTGTGCCTCTCCTAGGACGGGAGAGCGGCGTCGGCCGTGGCCGTCTGCTCCTTCCTGTGCTTCTGCCGGCTCTTCAGCACCGCCGAGGCCGCCGTGTACATGTTCAGCATGAAGCGCTGCCCGCCGGGCATTTGGCCGTCCCACAAAAGGTACCTTGTCCGCCGTCGGACACTGGATGCGGTGTCCCTGGTGGGCCCTGGAGGCTGGAAGGGTTTCGGAAAGGGGTGGGCAGTGTGGGTGGGGCGCCAGGCCTGCCCTGCTGTGCCAACAGGAGCCCGGCCAGAGGGTCAGGGAGGGTCAGAGTCAGCCTCCTCGGCCCTGAGTGGCGGGCAGTGCCTCTGTCCGGTTCCCGGGCACCAGCCCTTGTAGCACGTGTGCCCCTGAAGCCTGTGTGTGAGGCGACGGGCAGCACTCTGGCCGCCAGCTCTGTGCACGTGGGTCTGTTTGGGCGGGTGATGCTGGAAGAAAGGAAGGTGTTCAGGCCCTTCCTTCTGCCCTGGGTGATGGTGCAGCCTGTGGACAGTGGGCGGGCGGGCGGGGAAAGGCCGTCCTGCTGTGGGGCCACCTGGATGCAGGGAGCCGGCCACCAGCTGTGTCCTGTGTCACGGGAAAGTGGGCGAGGCCACCAAGCAAAAGGACTGCTGACCCTTCCAACATGTGACCTGAGTCTTTTTTTAAAATGTTTTTATTGATTTTTTTAGGGAGAGAGAGAGAGAGAGAGGGAGAGAGAGAGGAACGTCAGTGAGAACACCCATCGGCTGCCTCCTGCAGGCCCCCACTAGGGGTGCAGCCCACAACCCGGGCATGTGCCCCGACTGGGAACAGAGCTGTGACATCCTGGTTCATGGGTTGACACTCAGCCACTGAGCCATGTGGGCCTGAGAGCCATTTTTGCTCCTGAATTCCAGCTGTGCCGAGGGTCCGGAGCCGCCGTGGGATCCCGAGAGCAGCCGCTCATCATCGGGGCAGAGTGGGAGGAGGGCTGTTAGTGGGGAGTGGCCTGACACTGGGACCCCCGACCCCAGCTGCCTCCTCGGGGACGTGCGCGGGTGCAGAGCTACTTAAAAAGCAGTGGGACCAGCTTCAGACTCAGGAAGGACGTGAGCCGGGGGCCAGAGGAGGGCCAGCCAGTGGTCAGCGCGTGTGCAGAAGCAGGCGAGACCGCAGAGCTTGGGGAGTCCATCCTCAAGTCCCCGAGAGCGCTCACAGATGGGTCGGGATGTGGCTCCCAGGGGCACAGGCAGGAGCCCAGAGGTGCCTGACGGGAGGTTCACTGCGGCTGAGCACAGTGTTGCAGACACTGAAGGGAAGGTGGCACCTGCAGGGCAGGGAGGCAGGGAGGCAGGGAGGCTGCGAGGGAGAGGCCTGGAGATGCTGGGCCTGGCTGCGCAGGCGCCGTGAAGGCCGCCTCCCACGTGTCGGTCTCCAAGGGCCCAGCAGGAGAGGACCCCAGAAGGCGCTGGATGCCGCCCACCACACCCTCCTGGGTGGGGCACGGAGCTCTGACCAGCCAGGCGCCGGGAACTTCCTCAAGGTCACGATGCACCAAACCTCAGGTGCTCAGGACCCAGCAGGATTGAGCAGCACAGATGGACACAGAAGGCCAGCTGCTGGCCCGTGCTCCCCGCGGAAGCCACGCTCAGGTGAGCGGAGACTGCTGGCAGCCATTGCACAAGGTCCCCTGAGAACCCGGGGCAGCGGGAGACTCTGCTGTCCTGGCAGCCAGCGGGGGAAGCAGCCAAGAGAAGACCAGGGAGGAGAACGCGGCGGAGCAGCTGACAGACCAGCCCCCGGCCGGAGGGTGCCGCCCACCATGGCGGCCGTGGAAGGGTGGGGGCAGCGGCCAGCGCGGGGCCGTCTGCGCTCGGGACAGAGCCTGGCCAGGCTGCGGTCAGTGAAGGAGCCTGAGGGTCAGCCGTGGCACAGCCACCTGGACTCCTGCCCAGTTCTGGGGCCTGCCGTCCTGCCGTCGGGAGCGGGCGGTGCTCCCAGGAACTCCGCTCCGAGCCCCAGCCCGCTTCCCAGCTCTGGGGTTTGCCTGTGGCTGAGGTCCCGGCATCAGCCTCCTGCTGGGGGTTGGCGAGAGCCCAAGACAAGTCCGCTGGTGAGAGTGTGGCTGCACAGAAGGCACTACCCATCCCTTCTGCTGATTAGAAGCAAGTGAAGGAGGGGTCCCCGGGCAGGAGCCCAGCCGCAGGGGGCGCTGTGGAGACGTGCGGAACAGACACCATCCCAGGATCCCAGGCGGAGGGGCCAGCACCCGCCCTCTCAGGACAGACGGCGTACGCACTGAACTCGGCCCCACCCAGCGGGCCTACCTGATGTCCACAGGACGTTCCACGGCGGGACGCATCCTTCCCAGGCACACGCAAGTTCAGCGAGAGCAGCCACACGCAGGCCCTTTAACCACGGCCAAGTTAGACTAGACCAGTGATGGCGAACCCATGACACGCGTGTCAGAGGTGACACGAGAACTCATTTTTTTGGTTGATTTTCCTTTGTTAAATGGCATTTAAATATATAAAATAAATATCAAAAATATAAGTCTTTGTCTTACTATGGTTGCAAAGATCAAAAGATGTCTGTATGTGACATGGCACCAGAGTTAAGTTAGGGTTTTTCAAAATGCTGGCACGCCGAGCTCAGAAGGTTCGCCATCACTGGCCTAGACACTAGAAAACGTCACGGGCCGAAGAGAATTCGAGTAGAAGTTGTAACAGGGCTGGAAAAACCCCTCCGTGTTCCAGAGCCAACCAGTCTACTTCTAAATAACCCACGGAATGTGACAGCATTCTGAACTGAGCGAAAATTAAAGCATCACGCTTGGGAGATGGAGCTAGAACCTGTGATGTGGTGTGTGCATGTGTGTGGCGTGGTGTGTGGCTGTGCACAGCATGCATGTGATGTGTATAGCTATGCAGGACATGTGTGTGACGTGTGTAGTGCAGAGCATGTGCGTGACATGGTATGTGGCCATGCACAGAACGTGTGTGATGTGTGTGGCCATGCAGAGCATGTGTGACGTGTGACATGTGTGATGTGCTGTGTCTCCTTCAGGTACATCGAGTACATGTGTGACATGGTGGCGGAGGAGCCCATCACGCCCCATAGCAAGCCGATCCTTGTGCGGGCCATCGTCATGACGCCCGTGCCGCTGTTCAACAAGCAGAGGAGCGGCTGTCGGCCCTTCTGCGAGGTCTACGTGGGGGACGAGCGCGTGGCCACCACGTCCCAGGAGTACGACAGGATGCGGTGAGCCAGGCCAGGGCAGCGAGGGCGCGCCGGGAGGATGGGGGGCTCTGGCGGCTGGAGCCCCGCCTCAGGTCCCCAAGGCAAGCTCCCCATGACGACGTGCTGAGAAGCTCCATGGAAGTATTGCCTGGAGCACCCCCCCAAGGGTAGCTCGTAGCAAAACCAGGGAGCTGAGACTGCTGGGGCCGGCGTGCTGTGCCCCAGGCCTCGCTGGGCCGCCCCATGGCCTGGCTTTGTCTCACGGGGACCCGCCTTCCTCCCCCAGGGATTTCAGGATCGAGGACGGCAAAGCCGTCATCCCCCTGGGCACGGCTGTCCAAGGGGATGTGCTCATCGCCATCTACCATGCGCGGTCCACCCTGGGAGGCAGGCTGCAGGCCAAGGTGAGCGCGCTCCGCGGGCCTCTCCTTCCTGCGGCCCCGCGGGTCGGCACTGCCATCTGCGTGGGATCCTAGAGCCCGAGGAGCCGCTGTGGGAGAGGGTGCGGTCCCCACACCCAGGGCTCAGCACCTGGAGCTGTGTACAGGGCCCTCGGGCTCGGGGGGAGGGGGGTGTGACGGGAGGCCCGGTCCCCTCCCAGCTCCAGGTGTGTTCTCCCCGCAGATGGCGTCCATGAAGATGTTCCAGGTCCAGTTCCACACGGGATTCGTGCCGCGGAACGCGACCACCGTGAAGTTCGCCAAGTGCGTCGGCGTCCCACGGGGAGGGCCGCGGGGGGTGCGCAGACGGTGTCACCAGAGGGTGTGTCCCACACTGTCCGGGGCCTGTGGGCTCTCGACTTGGTCAGGAAGGAGCTCAGGACACGAGTCCAGGTGCCTGAGCAGCTCCATGGAGCCTGTGGGGTCAAGGAGCAGGGTCACGGCCACGGCCTGGGCCTCGGCACGGCCGCTCGGCTGAGGGTCGGGCTGCCTGGGACCAGCTGCCCCTGCTCCCTGGCTGCGTGCCTCGTGGGCACCCCTGGGAACCCCTAGCGCTGAGGAGAAAGCCAGCAGGAGGCCCCGTGGACAGGAGGGCAGGGGCAGGCGGGACTTGGAGAGCGGGCGGGGCCCTGGTTGTGTCTGTGCTGTAGGTGGGCCTTAGGGCATCGCAGTCAGAGCGCCAGCTGTCCAGGCTGGTCTTTCCAGTGGGGTTGGTGGGCTTTGGGACCATGTGCTGGGCAGCTTCCCTCTGTCTCTGTCTGCCTGGCGTCGAGAGAGGCTCCAGTTCTGCCTCAGTCAGCGCTTTGTTTCCTAGCAAGCATGTCAGGAGTAGTGGGCTGGGCCCTGTCCCTCTGCAGCCCAGGGCCGGCCGCTCCCTGCTCACAGGCCCTCATTGTGCCCTCACTGGCCTGCTGGGTCAGCGGTGGGCCTGGCCTGGCCAGCCTCCTGGGCCAGTGGGGCTGGGGAGGCCGGTTGGGTGGCCCCCGGGTGGTGCCTGGGGCTGACCTGCCGAGGCCATGTGCTCCCCTGCGTGGCCCCGCCTGGCTCCCCCCTCCCGGCCTCGCTGCAGCGGGGCTCCTGCTGGGGAGGGCGCCCGTGTCGTCTGCTCGCTGTAGGTGCCCAGCCTAGAAAGGCAGGCAAGCCGTGGCCTCGGGGGCAGGCGGGTGGGCAGGGGACGCCGCAGCGGAGGAGGGCGCATGCACAGCGGCACTCTGCTGCGTCCCCCGGCAGAGCTGTGGGCAGGGGGAGGTGTGAAGCAGTGGGCGCCACCCAGGGCGTGTCACTGGGCTTGTTGCGTGGAGAAGCTGCTGTGGCTCCACCGCCCTCGCTGAGCACCTGTGTGGTGTCTCCACGGCCCCTTTTGCCCGGGCGGGGGCTTTGGGTTGTGCCCCACGGACGGTGGGGGCGGCAGAGCCCTCCCTCCCCACCTCGGGTCTCGGGAACCTGCTGCCGTCTTGTATTTCTGTTTTGCATTTTACTGCTCTGCTACCTGAAGGGAGACGCACACAGGTGCGGGGTGTCTCAGCACCATGAGCGTCAGGGTGACCTCGGGTGTCTGTGAACTCACTGGGGTTCCCTGGAGAGGCAGAGCCGATCAGTGCCGTGGTCACTGAAGTCACTACTGCCACTCGCCCTGGACGCATCTGTGCGCCCTGTGCCCGGCCCCTGGCCGCTGCCTCCGGTGGTATGTGGAGACCAGAGCCTTGGGCTTCTTGCCTGTTCCTTTCCCTCCCAGCAGGGGCGGGTGCTGCCTCCCTGGCCCACAGCCACAGGCCACCATGCTGCCCTCACTGCAGGCGATTGCGGGGCCTCTGTCAGCCATCGGGGCGTCTGTAGGGCGATCATTTCCATGGAAACACATTTAGTATCTCAGGCGGCCTGGCCTGGACCCAGGACCCAGGGCGAGGCAGGCCCAGTGCTCCCCTGACAAGCCGGTGCTGCTTAGAGAGGTGCTCGCGCCTGGTGCACAGACTGCCCACTGCGCTCCTGCGGCCAGACTGGGGTGTAGCCTGGTCTGTGCTCGTGTTTGGGGGATGTGGGGTGAGCTGTGAAACGGGTCCTGCCCCCTTCACTGGGGTGTGGCCTCCCTGCAGGTATGACCTGGACGCCTGTGACATTCAGGAGAAATACCCAGATCTGTTCCAAGTGAGCCTCGAGGTGGAGGTGGAGCCCCGAGACAGGCCCAGCCGGGAGGCTCCGCCCTGGGAGAGCTCCAGCATGAGGGGGCTGAACCCCAAGATCCTCTTTTCCAGCCGAGAGGAGCAGCAGGACGTCCTGTCTAAATTCGGTGAGTCCTTGTGGGTCAGCGCGCCAGGACCTTCCTCCGCCTCCCGCACCCTGGGCGGCCCCGCAGCAGGGCCAGGTCTGTCTTGGCGGCAGGGCTTGCACCGGGAGCAGGCAAAGAGCCTCGTCTGGACCAGCTGGGCACAGCCAGGCCGCCAGCCCGCCAGAGCTTTTTCCTGGCAACCCTTCCGCTCAGTTCAGTCTCGTCTTCCTGTTTCAGAGCAATTACAGGAAGTAGCGTAGGCAGTGCCCTGGCCGCAGTTGTGCCCCCCTGTGGCCGGGGCTCAGCACCCCTCGTGCCCTGGGTGCAATGTGCACATTTCCTTACGTGAAGACGGCCAAGAACCCGAGGCGTGTGGTGTGGTGTGCTGTGAAGCATGTGCGTGTGTGTGCGCACACACGTGACCCAAGCCAGCGTCTGAGCCTGCACTGGGATCCACGCGCAGACTGGACTCGGTGGCAGTCAGCGCGGGTCCCGGTGGTCTGGAGCGGGGCTGCCGGCCACTACAGGACGGTGCACCGGGGCTTGGTGGCCTGATGCCCTCCTCTCCTCGTAGGGAAGCCCGAGCTCCCCAGGCAGCCAGGCTCCAGCGCCCAGTACGACGCTGAGACGGTATCTCCCGACGCTGAGCCCACGGAGTCAGAGTCCCCGCAGAGCAGTGGCACGGACACCAACCACTTTCTGCACACGCTGGACTGGCAGGGTACGCACGGGCCTACAGGCCTGCGCTGCTCGGCTACCCTCAGACCCTCTCCCCCGGGCTCCTGCGTCACCGCCCGCTGCCCATCAGCGTGGCTCGGCCGTCAGCGCACTGCTCTCTTTCAGAGGAGAGAGCCGGGGAGCCGGGCCCAGAGAGCAACGTTGCCCAGGAGACACCGTCCGCCCCGGCTGAGGACGCAGGGGAGAGCGAGCTGTCGGACGAGGATGCGGCCACGCTCTCCGCTGAGAGCAGGGACACGGTGGACGAGGACACGCCAGGCCCAGCAGCGAGGGCCCCGGAGCAAGAGTTGATTTTTGATGCAAACAGGCCGGCCTCGCCGCAGGAGCCCAGGCCGCCAGAGGACGGCGTGGACCTGCTGGGGCTGCACTCCGAGGCAGGGCCAGCGCCCCTTCAGGCCCCCGGGGGCCCCACCAGCAACGCCGACCTGCTCAGCTGCCTCCTGGGAGCCCCGGAGGCTGCTCCCGAGGGTACCCCAGGCGACCTCCTCGGTGGGGAGACCCCCCTCCTCTTCACGAGCCCCGCCCCCTCCACGGGCGGGCCCCCCGCAGCCGGTATGTGAGCTGAGAGGGTTCCAGTGGTTTGGCCTCCAGGTCTGTGAGCCGCCAGGGCCTGGGAGGAGCTGAGGATGGGTGGGCTGGGCCGCAGCCAAGAGGGGAAGCAGGAGGCGGCCGCACTGTGGCGTCCTCCCGCCCCTCCATCCATCCTGAGCTCACGTCCTCTCAGCTGCTTGTCTGAGGTGAGGGCGTCGGGGCTGACGATGTGCCCAGCTCTCGATCCCTCCGTGTCCTCCTGGGCCCGCGGGGTGGTCATCGTCCAGGCCGCGCAGCCGGGGGCCTGGCGCTCTGGGCTGGGTGCTCCTGTGGTGCCTCCACACGCCTCACTGTGCCCGCCACTGGGTGTCTCTGCAGCCGACCCGTTCGACCCTCTCCTGCTGACGTCCGATCTAGATGCCCAGCCCTGCTCCAAGCCCAATCTCTTGGGGGAATTTCTTAATTCAGACTCTCTGGCCGCTCAGCCTGCGTCCTTCCCCTCCACCCACAGCGCCCCGCCCCCGGCCTGCGGCACCGACTTCCTGCAGCTGGGTGAGTAGCTGTGGGGCTGCAGGCCCTCCCTCCCCGGAGGATGAGGTGGCCGCTGGTGTCCACCCTCGTGCTCTGCTAGGTTCCAGGGTGGGTGGGCGAAGGTCCTGGGGGCGCCCTGTGCACCATGAGTGACGTGTGTGAGCCTCTGCAGGAGGCGGACGTGGCGCGTTGTCCTGGGAGCTTTTCCACCCGCTCACCCGTCCCCTTGGTCCCTTCAGTGGCATGAGGCATCCACAGCCTGTGAGGAGGGGAGGCTGGTCCGTGCTGGCTGAGCCAGCAGGGCCCACTGGGACTCGGCCAGGTGCACCGGCCAGCTGTCCTCTGTCCCTCCTGCTCCCACATGACAGGTGTCTGTGTGTGGGGACGGTGGGCACGAGCCATTTGAAGGCCACGGTCCACCCCACTGGGGCCCACACATGGTGCTGCTCTCTCCCAGGGGACGTGCCCGCCGAGCCCAGCAGGATGTCCACCTCGGCCAGCCACCCGGACCTGCTGGGAGGATGGGACTCCTGGGCCGAGGCCCCGGCCCCCGCTCCAGCCACAGAAGGTACGGCCCTGACCCCCCTCCATGTCGCCAAGACGCAACCATGCCTTCCCAGGGACAGGGGTCCTGGTGGCACGGGCCACACCCTGGTCAGCAGGTCCAGGGCTGTCCCAGGGCGCCCTGCCCTCCTCCCTGCCCACTCCTGCAGGTGTGCACAGGCGCCAGGCCCTCCACGTCCTCCCTTCCTCGTCTCCTGTGGGCGCGTAGCGTGTAGGACACGGCCCATGGGTGGCCCTCTCACCGCAGCGTCTCTGAGTGGTGGCTGAGCCTCGGGGCGCCTGCCCAGGACACCGAGGGGGTCCCACCTTCACTGGCTGGACATCTGTCCTTTCCTCCGTCTGTGATTCTGTCCTGTTGGGAAACTGGCTTGTGCAGGGCTGTCAGAGGTGACCCTGTGACGAGGCCTCTGGCAGCGTCCCCTCAGGACCTCCTGTTGACTGGCTTGCCCAGGAGCCCCCCAGCCTTCAGTCTCACCAAAGCTGGACGATGACTAAAGACCACTTTGGTAGACCGCCCGCTATTTCCATTTGCATCCCAGTCTGCACGTGAGGTTAACTGTTACTTTATGTCCTTGGTTTTTTGTGTGTTTTTTTGAGAACTGTTTTACGTTCCTTTTTGCATAGGAAATTCTCCTGCCTATGAACTTCTAAGAGCCCCTTACTGTAGGAGTAGCCAGCATTTGTAATGATTATGTTCCTCCAAGTGGCTGTACAACAGTTTACTCAGATACTTCAGTTTCTGATACTTAGAATAGTCTCAAACTGACACTATTATAAAGAATATTATACATCAAAGTGAAAAGGCAGCCCACTGAGTGGGAGACTGTATTCGAAGTGATGCATCTGATCAGGGTTAACTTAAAAAATACAAGAAGAACTCACACAACTCAACACCAGGAGGACAGTCCAATTAAAAATGGGCAAAGGACCTAAGTAGACACTTCTCCAAAGAGGACACAGACGGCCGAGAGACATGAAAAAAGGCTCAAAGTCCCTGAGCATCCGAGACGCAGATTAAAACGACAATAAAGTAGCACCGCACACCTGTCAGATGGCTACCACCAGCACGTGAGGGTGCGGAGAAAAGGGAGCCCTCGGGCTCTGCTGGGGGAATGCAGATGGTGCAGCCGCTGTGGAGAACAGTGTGGCGTTTCCTCAAAAAATTAAATATGGAGCTGCCATTTGACCCAGTGATCCCACTTCCAGGAATATATCCCAAGAAACTAGAAACACCAATCAGAAAGGACATATGCACCCCTATGTCCATAGCAGCACAACTTACAATAGCGAAGATCTGGAAACAGCCCGAGTGCCCATCAGCAGATCTATAATAATAAAAGCATAATATGCTAATTAGACCAGACAACCTTCCGGACGAAGGGGGTGCTGAGAGGGAAGCCTGGGTCCCAGGAGCCAGAAGGAAGCCGGTGCCAGCAGTCGGGGGAAGGAAGGCCTACTCTTGCACACATTTTGTGCATCAGGCCTCTAGTGAATAGGTTAAAGCTGTGGAACATCTACACCAGGGAACACTGTGCAGCAATAAAAAAGAAGGATCTCTGACGCTTTGCGACAGCACAGAGGGACCGGGCGAGTTCGTGCTAAATGAAATAAGTCAGTCGGAGAAAGACAAGTATCACATGATCTCACTCCTGTGGAATCTAATGAACACAATAAACAGAATAGAACCAGGGGCCTGGAACCATGGAACAGACTGATGGGGAGGGGGAGGGGGAGGGGCTGGGTGACAGAAGATGCAGGGATTAGCCAAACATACGTGCATAGCTCATAGACACAGCGGTGTGGTGATGGCCAGGGGGAGGGAGGGCAGGGGTGGGCGGAGGGGGAGCAGAGGGAGAAGGGGGGGCAGCCATCATAGTATCAACAGTAAAAGCTAAAATATATGTCACAAAGCACATTCAGATGGGGGGGCGGTCCAGGAAGCAGCAGCACCAAGTCAGGAGGGGACAGATGTTTAGGTCTTTATGCACCAGGGGGTCTTCTGTGGGGGCAGTGGAAGCAGCCCTGTTCTTGTGTGTGTCCGTGTCTGGCGCCTGAGCCTCAGAGCTGCGTGAGGCCATCGGGAGCCTCGGCAGAGGGCTGGGCTGCGTCTCCCTGCGATGGCGCTCGTTTTAATATCCTCTGTCCTTCTCCAGGCCCCTTCTTCTCTCCTGGTGGCCAGCCAGCCCCTCCCGGCCCCCCAGCCAGCCGGGCCAAGTCTCAGAACCTGGACCCGTTTGCAGACCTCGGGGACCTCAGCTCCAGCCTCCAAGGTGAGGTGCAGGGCGTGTCGGGGTGTGCGGTGCCCGGTCCTCCGCCCACTCCCTCTGCCAGGCTCAGTGCCCAGATGGGCCTGCCCCTCCGTCCCCAAGGCCCAGGGCACAGTGACCCTCGGAGCAGCCGCCTGCCCTGTGGCCGGGGCTTGGGGACCAAGCTGCCGCACAGGTGCTGGGTCTCCACGTCCGTCCCCAGTGTCATGCCTGCCTGTGCTCGAACCTCCCAGAGCTGACTCGACGCCCTGGGACCCGGGTGCCTGGCCCCTTGTGCCTGCAGACACGTGTGGGTGTCAGCCTCCTCCCTCAGCAGGGGGGGGGGCTCCAGGTTGGAAGTGATGTCTCCTGGGGAGGCTGGCTCGGCTGGTCCAGCGTCTCCCCCTGAGCAGGGCCTCCTCGGTGCCCGTGAGCCTTCGTGGGAAGCCGAGGTCCCTCAGCACGAGGCTCCCTGCTGTCTGCTGCCCCCCAGCTCCCCTGCCCCGCCTCCCGCTCCTGCTGCGGCGTCTGCAGGGCCGACATCCATCCCACGTCATGTGGGCCCTTCTGCTGCTCTTTTTTTTCTTTTCTTTTTTTTTTCAGGTAAAGGTTATAGGATTTCTTTTTTTAAAAGATGCTATTATTGATTTTTAGAGGGAGCGAGAGAGAGAGAGAGAGAGAGAGAAACGTCAATGATGGGAGGGAATCATCCATGGGCTGCCTCCTGCACACCCCCCACTGCGGATCGAGCCCACAACCTCTTGGTTCCGGGGTCGACCACTGAGCCACGCTGGCCGGGCTGCTGCTGTCTTGTTGATCCTGGAGGTTTTCGTTTTCTGGGCAGTTTGTTCTTTGAAGTTTCCTGGAGTTGAGGTTGCAGTGTCTCTGGGCGCGCAGCTCTGTGGCCCCGGCTCAGGACAGCGAGTGTGGAGGGGACTCCTGGGCACCACCTGGGCTGTTGGCTGCAGACCCTGTGAGGAGGGTTTACCGGATCTGAGTCGGCCGTTCTCAGGATGGAGCCGGCCCTCGGCTCTGCACTGCGCCTGACGCCCTGTCGTGCCCCCGCAAGACGAGTTTGAATAAAGCTGGTGGCACTGAGAGGAGACATAAACAGGCTCGGCTTCTGCTGGAGACCACGCCTCCTCCAAACCTGGGACGCTGCTCGCTGTCAGGAGGCGGGGGCCGGGCACCGCTCCACGAGCCACGGACGTCCTCCTGCCCTGCAGCCTGCACCATGGGGCCGTATGACAGGAGGGTCACGGCCCATCATCCTGCTCTGACCACGGCCAGTGGGACACCAGGCGCAGCTGTGAGAGCCTGACAGAACAGCTGCTCTCGGGCTGTGGGGGGCGGAGGTGCTGCACCGGATGAGGGTGGAGGTGGGAGGCTCCGGACCTGGGTGCACGTGCAGCGCCGCTGGGAGAAGATGAGACTCTGTCAGCTCAGAGCCAACGGAAGAAAGGGAATGACGGGGCCAGGCCCATGAAGTTAAAGGCAGGAACCACCAGAGAGCAAAGGACAAGCTGCGGGGCAGAGAGGTGCTGCAGGCTGGAGGAGGCTGCCGGCCCCACGGCTCAGCTCCCGCCGGGCCCACGGCTCAGCTCCCCCCGGGCCCACGGCTCAGCGCTCCCGCCGGGCACCACGGCACAGCTCCTGCCAGGCCCAAGGCACAGCTCCCGCCGGTCCCACGGCTCAGCACTCCTGCCAGGCCCACGGCACAGCTCCCGCCGGGCCCACGGCTCAGCGCTCCCGCCGGGCCCACGGCACAGCTCCCGCCGGGCCCACGGCTCAGCACTCCCGCTGGGCCCACAGCTCAGCTCCTGCCGGGCCCACGGCACAGCTCCTGCAGGGCCCACAGCACAGCACAGCACAAGTGTGGGTGAAACAGCCTCGACACCAGCCGTGCCAGGTGGCGAGTGTGAGCAAGGGTGCCGTTCCTGCCCCTGGCACCTCATCACTGTGAGAGCTGCCCGCTGTCCACGGACCATCAGGAAATGGGTGTGTCGCATCGGAGGAGACGCCCAGCAGGGCCACACGGAGCCAGCGAGCCCCCAGCCCCGTGGGAGGTGCCAGGAGACCGCGCTCACTTGCAGCTGCTGGGAAGTGAGGGCCAGTTTCTATAAAAGTAGACACACAACCGGCATTCACCCAGAAAGATGGAGGCGCAGGCGTGCACAGGCCTGTACGCACGTGTTCACAGCAGCTTGGTTTGTAATGTCTCCAAACCGGGTTGGTGGTTGAGCGAACCTTGGTGTGTCCCTGGAAAATGATGCTCAGCGGTAAAAGGAGGCTCCTGAGTGAGAGCTCCCTGCAAGGCCGCCGGCTTTCTGAGTCCCTTTCTAGAGCATTGAACGTATGTAGACAGACGGATAGACACAGACGGACGGATAGACACAGATAGCTAGCTAGACAGACAGACGGATAGATAGATGGATAGATAGATAGACAGACAGACGGATAGCTAGACAGACAGACGGATAGATAGGTCGATAGGCAGATAGACACAGACGGATAGATAGATAGATAGATAGATGATACATAGACAGACACAGACGGATAGCTAGATAGATGGATAGATAGATAGATAGATAGACGGATAGATGATAGACGGATAGACACAGACGGATAGATAGATAGATAGATAGATAGATAGATAGATAGACAGATAGATGATACATAGACAGACACAGACGGATAGCTAGATAGATGGATAGCTAGATAGATAGATAGACGGATAGATGATAGACGGATAGACACAGACGGACGGATAGACACAGATAGCTAGATAGATAGATAGATAGATAGACAGACAGACAGACGGATAGCTAGATAGATAGATAGACGGATAGATGATAGATAGACAGACAGACAGATAGACACAGACGGATAGCTACATAGACAGATAGACGGATAGCTAGATAGATAGATAGACGGATAGATGATAGATGGATAGATGATAGATAGACAGATAGACACGGACGGATAGACACAGATAGCTAGCTAGACAGACGGATAGCTAGATAGATGGATAGATAGATAGATAGACAGACAGACAGACAGACGGATAGATAGATAGGTCGATAGGCAGATAGACACAGACGGATAGATGGATAGATGATAGACGGATAGGTAGACAGGTAGATGGATAGACAGACGGATGGATAGATCGATAGGCAGATAGACACAGACAGATGGATAGATGATAGATGGATAGGTAGATAGACAGGTAGATGGATAGACAGACAGGTAGGTAGATTTCAGAGAGGGAGAGAGAGGAACGTCAGGAGAGAATCTGATTGGCTGCCTCCTGCACAACCCACACTGGGGATCAAGCCTGCAACTCTGGCATGTGCCCTGACTGGGAATCGAACCATGACCTTCTGGTTCATAGGTCGAAGCTCAACCACTGAGCCATGCCAGCCAGGCCATTTCTAGAACATTCTTGAAGTGAGTCACAGAGATGGTGAACAGATGGGTACCTGGACAAATAGGAATGCATGGTAAAATGGCACAGAGCTGGGGGGCCCGTGTGCGCACACGTGCGCACACCCATATGGCAGCACATACGTGGCAGCACACAAGTGGCTGCACACGCGTAGCAGCTGGCAGGAGCCTGAGCTGCGCCGAGGCGGGTTGCCGTCTGCTGCGTGTGCCGGGCTCTGGGTTCTGGTTCCGGGTTCCTGTGAGTCTGTTTCCAGATAAAGGTTAAGGAACCAGCCTGCGCTCTGAGCCCCCGCTCACCCTGTCCAGCCCACTGCCCACGGCCCCTGCGGCTGTCCCCACCGTCGCCCACGGAGCCGCTCTGATGGCTGCTCGCCCTGCGTCCTGGCCCCCGACTAAACGTTGGTTTTGCAATACCTGTGTCTCTGAGACTCCCTCAGGACCAGGCGCTGCCCCCTGTTCACGCTCACCGCCCGGAATTGTCTCCCCAGGCTCACCCAGTGGATTCACTCCTGGGGCCTTCGGTCCCAAAGCAGCCCCCCCTCCCAAGGGCGGCAGCTCCTGGCAGACAAGTCGGCCCCCGACCCAGGGCGCCCCACGGGCCCCCCAGACCAAGCCACCCCCCAAAACCTGTGCACAGCCAAGGCCTAACTACGCGAGCTTCAGCGTTATCGGCGGCCGAGAGGAGCGGGGTATCCGCGTCCCCAGCTTTGGTGAGTCCTCTTCCCTCCGTGTGGACTTTTTCCCGGGAAAGCTCTGAGCCCAGAGCCCTCACCATAGGAGCCACACCTGGGTGGGGGCGCGGTTCCGATCGTGTCTGTGGTGTCCCCGTCCCGGCCAGCGCGGCCCAGGTGGCCAGGCCCATGCTGCCAGGAACTGGCCTGGCTATGGTGTCATCCCTGGGATGGCATAGCCACGTCAGCCCCAGGTGGTGACCTTTGCCCCCGGGGAGCCCTGTGGGTGCTTCCCACACAAGGTCCAGTGGGCACAGGGTCAGCAGCCATGTCCAACCGCCCCCGCCTCCAGCTCAGAAGCCGCGGGTGTCGGAGAACCATTTTGAAGACCTGCTGTCGAACCAGGGCTTCTCCTCCAAGGCCGACAGGAAGGGGCCGAGGACCATCGCCGAGATGAGGAGGCAGGACCAGGCGAGGGACACAGACCCGCTCAAGCTGAAGGTGCGTGGCGGCGGGGGCAGAGCGGCCGGGGTCACCCAGGGCGTCCCCGTGTGGCCCTTGTCCTGGGCGCTGAGGTTCCCTGGGGCCAAGATCACCTGCTTCGCCGCGTGGGCAGAGCGGCCGGGCCAGCTCGCACGTTTGGAGGGTTGGGGGGCGTCTCCCACCCAGGCTCCTGGCCTTGGAGAGTTCGCAGTGGATGCGAAGCGGCCGCGCAGCCCCTCCCCCAGCCGCTCGGCTCGGGCAGCGTCAGGCTGAAGGCGGAGGCTCTGCTCTCTCTTACTCGGGGTCTGGCTCCTCGGGAATTCTAGCCGTACCTGACCCCAGCCCGCAGGGCGACGTGCCTGAGGCCCCCTGGGGGCGGGCGTCCACCGCGTGCACTCCGGCCTCTGCTGGGCGCCTGAGCCCAGGTGTCTTCACGGCAGATCGGTGGAGATGGGGGTGTGGGCCACTGACAGGCCACTGGAGCCTGGCCTGTCGTCCTGCTGGGCCCTGGGGCTCCAGGACAGGCTGTGCGGCCACAGTGGGGGGCTGGCTGTGAATTCCACGCTGTCCTGTCCTATGGGGTCTGGTCAGGCCTGGGAGTGGTGCTGACCGTGCCTGGTAGGGTCAGCACAGGAAGTGGGACAGGGCCTGTTCTTGTGGCGTTGGAGGCTTGCTTGGGGCGGACGCGTGTGGAGTGTTGCGATGCTGGCCCATGCAGGGGGGCTGGGCCAGGACTCCTGCCTGCAGCTCCACATCTCCCCCAGCTCCTGGACTGGACCGAGGGCAAGGAGAGGAACATCCGCGCCCTGCTGTCCACACTACACACCGTGCTGTGGGACGGCGAGAGCCGCTGGACGCCCGTGGGCATGGCTGACCTGGTGACGCCCGAGCAGGTGAAGAAGCAGTACCGCCGGGCCGTGCTGGTGGTGCACCCCGACAAGGTGAGTGCGGGCGGGGTCCACTGGGAGGTGAGCACCCACTGGGCGGATCCACTGGGAGGTGAGCGCCCACTGGGCGGGTCCACTGGGAGGTGAGTGCTGGGAGGGATGCCAGGAGCTGGCGTGGGACCATCCTCCCCTCCGTCCCGCAGGCCACGGGGCAGCCCTACGAGCAGCAGGCCAGGATGATCTTCATGGAGCTGAGCGACGCCTGGTCCGAGTTTGAGAGCCAGGGCGCCCGGCCTCTCTTCTGAGCCCTCTGGTCACAGCTGCATGTGGACCAGCAGCTGCCGTTGGCCGCAGGGCCCTGCCAGGCTGAGGCGTGGGCGACGCAGCTGCACCGATGGCCGCTGCGCCCTCGGAGGACGAGCCGCCTGGCGAAGAGCATTCCGGAGCCTCTGGGTTTCCTCTTTTCTTTTTCCCAAAGGAAAGTGTTGATTCGCGTTCCCCCCCGTCGTCGCGTCTGTGATTTGTTGGTTCAGGGCCGTCCCTGAGAGCGTCCCCTCTGGGGAGAGCGCTGCTCCGTCCTCTGTCCCGCGTGACATCCGTGTCCCAGGCGTGATCAGCCTGAGGCCTCCTGTACATAATTAAACTATTTTCTGATGACGCTCGTCTCAGGCTGGTCTTGGCGCTGACCTGAGGTCGCAGCGCAGGGCCCGGGGCTGCAGGGGCTGCTCGTCCCTGTCCTGAGCCTCCTCGGGCCCTGGGGCAGCCTGGCTGATCCGTCACGTGCAGGAGGCGGCGGCAGTGTGGGGGCTGACGGACGCTGCAGGCGCTGGGTAGCTGCGGTCGCTGCCCCTCCAGACACTGGTGCCTGAGTGGAGGGCCCCGAGCCTCCCTTCGGAGTGGGGGGTGGGGGACTGTTGGGCGTCCAGGGAAAGGCCAGTGGGAGAAGCTCCTGCCAGCAGGCCCCATGCCCGCGTCCTTCATCCAGTCAGGTGCAGGCGGCCTCCACCCACTTCTGGGGGCGGGGATGTACGTGCCCCCCACCAACCAGGCCCCGATGCCCCCATTGGCCAGGCCCCAATGCCGCCCACCATCAAGGCCGCGATGTCCCCACATCAATGAGACCCGGTCTTTCACTCAAATGGTAGTGACCTCGGGCCTTACCGCCATCTGCTTCCCACATCAGGTAAGCTATGGAGAAACAGCTCCTGCCACCCCCAGAGCCACTGAGGAACCCCCAGGACACACCTGGGAACCTTGACCCTACCCTAACCCTAACCCTAACCCTAACCTTCACCCTAAACAACCTTAACTCTAACCCTAACCCTAAACTAGCCCTACCTCTAACCTTAAACCTAAGCCTAACCCTAATCATAGCCCCAGCCTAACCTTAAAAATAACCCTACCTAGATCTAAAACTAACTCTAACCCTATCCTAGCCCTAACCCTAATCCTTAACCCTAACCTTAACACTACTCTGAGCCCTAACCCTACCCATATCCTAACCCTAACCCTAACCCTACCTCTACCCCTAACCCTGAACCTAACCTTAACCCTAACACTGATGCTACCATAACCCTAAACCTAACCCTAAACTTAACCATAACACTAACCCTAAACTTAACGCAATCCTAGCCTTAACCCTACCAAATCCTAAACCTAACCCTAACACTAAACCTAGGCCTAGCCCCAAACTTAACTCTAATTATAACCCAAGCCCTAGCCCTACCCATAGCCCTAAACCTCACCCTACCTCTACCCCTAACCCTAAACCTAACCATAACCCTAACCCTAAACTTAACCCTAACTCTAAACCTATCCCTACACCTAGCCTAATCCTAACCTGACCCCTAAACCTAACTCTAACCCTAAACTAGCCCTAGCCCTAACCTTAAACCTAACCCTAACCCTACCCCTACCCTTAACCCTAAACAACTCTAACCTTAATCGTAAACCTAACCTTAGGCCGAGCCCTAACCTTAACCCTAACACTACGCTAGCCATAACCCTAACACTAACCCTACCATAACCATAACCCTAACCCTATCCTAGCCCTAACCTTAACCCTACCCTAACCCGAACCTTAACCCTAACCCGAACCCTAGCCCTAGCCCTAAACCTAACCCTAACCCTAACCATGCCCTAGCTGTAACCCTAACCCTATCCTAGTCCTATTTCTAACACTAAACCTAACCCTAACCTTAACTTTAACCCTAATACTGACCCTAACCCTAGCACTAAACTTAACCCTAACCCTAATCCTACCCAAACCCTAACCCTAAACCTAAACCTAACCCTAGCCCTAGCACTAAACTTAACCCTAACCCCAACCCCAACCCTAGGCCTTGGGGGAGGGGAGGGCGGTACAGGGGCCCGGGCTCCCCTGAGGCTCTGGAGATGCTCTGCTCCCTTGTTGGGTATGGGGCCTGGCCTTCTGCCCCCCGAGCTCCTGGCCTCGCAGGGGCCTCGCACAGGGTAGTGTGAGGCTGTCTGTGGTGTGGCCTGGGCACCTCCCCGGGCCAGGAGCTCCGCTGGGACTGGCTGCTCCTGGACCCTGGGCCCCCGCTGGGCAGCCCTGAAGGGACCATTTCCAGCCCCTGTGAGATCAGGGCCACCACCCTCCCTGACCCTGACCCTGACCCCACCAGCTCTGCGGCCTCTGTGCTGTGGGGCAGGGCTGGTGTGGGGTGAGCTGCCCAGAGCCGGGAGGCCAGCGGTGCAGGTGAGTGTGGGCAGGAGCAGGAAGCGTGGCCTGCGGTGCGGAACAGCCTGGGGGCAGGGCCTCTTGTGGAAACAGACAGTGAGGACACCCGACTGGGCCCGGGTCTCGGCCCCCCAGGACCGGACGGGGTCTGGGGATAGAACTGGTCGTGTGGCTGGGGCAGCACTGAGCCTTGGAGGCTGGGCCTGCCCCATGGAGGCATCAGGGAGGCACGCGGGGTCCTGCCAGCTGCTCACTTTCCTTCTCCCTGTTGCAGCCTTTTAAGTAATAACAGATCCAGCGGGAAGATGGCCGGGCAGCGAGGCGGTGCCAGGACTGTTACTCAGCTTGTTAAATTATTAAGTTTGCATTTGAAGTTTCTGGGGAGTCCCAGGTGTTCCAGGAGCCCCTCCCAGGCCCCCCTCAGGGCCTGCACCCCCTGCCCGCCCTCAGGCAGCAGGGTGCCCTGGGGGACGGGAACGCCAGGGAGCAGGCAGAGAGCTGGCACCAGATGGCCTCCATGGAGGGAGCCTAGGGGTGCCCAGCAGGGCCTTCCAGAGAGGCGGGGTGGGGGCTGCCTCTGCCTCCAGAGTGACCGTGGGGGGACAGAGGGGACCTGTGGACAGCAGGGGTCCCACACACAGCACCAGGTCTCCCTCAGTCCTGCTTTGGGCCAGGGCTGCCGGCCGGTTTCTGGGGGGCTGTTCTCTGAAGAGCTATTGGGGCGCTGAGCTGACCTCCTGGTGTGACACCTCCTCTCATCCAGCTGCCTGCCATGTCCCTCCCCACCCCACCTCCGTCCACCTCCACACCCCACCTCCGTCCACCTCCCACCCCACCTCCGTCCACCTCCCACCCCACCTCCGTCCACCTCCCCACCCCACCTCCATCCACCTCCACACCCCACCTCCGTCCACCTCCCACCCCACCTCCGTCCACCTCCACACCCCACCTCCGTCCACCTCCCACCCCACCTCCGTCCACCTCCCCACCCCACCTCCGTCCACCTCCACACCCCACCTCCGTCCACCTCCCCACCCCACCTCCGTCCACCTCCACACCCCACCTCCGTCCACCTCCCACCCCACCTCCGTCCACCTCCCCACCCCACCTCCGTCCACCTCCACACCCCACCTCCGTCCACCTCCACACCCCACCTCCGTCCACCTCCCACCCCACCTCCGTCCACCTCCCCACCCCACCTCCGTCCACCTCCCACCCCACCTCCGTCCACCTCCCCACCCCACCTCCGTCCACCTCCCCACCCCACCTCCGTCCACCTCCCCACCCCACCTCCGTCCACCTCCCCACCCCACCTCCGTCCACCTCCCCACCCCACCTCCGTCCACCTCCCCACCCCACCTCCGTCCACCTCCCCACCCCACCTCCGTCCACCTCCCCACCCCACCTCCGTCCACCTCCCCACCCCACCTCCGTCCACCTCCCCACCCCACCTCCTCCAGGCCCAACACCATAGGACAGAGGCCACCCCCAGGTGCCTGATGAGCCCGCCTGGGGCTTCAGCCGCCTCAGCCCACCTTTCTCGCTGGTACAAATTCCCACTAAGTTCCCACGGTCTTGCTCGGCTGGCTGTGGGTCTGGGTCTGTCACCAGGACCGGGTCCTCGTCCTGGCACTCGCAGGACCCCAAGTCCTACTGGATGTGGCCTGCGGCCGTGGAGGCCTGGCTCAGGGCTCGCCCATCGCTGGGCACCCAGGTGTCCTGTTCTCCCTCCTGCCAAGCTGCACTGCGCCCTCCAGTCTGTGCCCCCGCTGCCTGTGCCCGCGCCCGCCTTCCTCCTCCCAAGCGCCCATCACTTTGACCCACCTGTCAGCAACCTGGTCTCTCTCCCTGGCTGGCCGGCAGACGTGAACTGAGGGGCCGCTGTGTGTGGCGAGGGTGAGACAGAGACCGGGAGGGAGAGACCATGAGAGAGAGAGATGGTGACCCCACAGCTGACCTCTGAATAGTGACCCCCCAGGGAGGGGGAGGGATGGAGACAGACGTGGAGGGTCAGCAGCGTCCAGGAGCCAGCAGAGGCCTCTGGCCTCCGTGCCCGAGCCTGTCCCGGCCAGTGAGCCCCTGGCTCAGGGTGTGGGTGCACTCGGGGTGCAGACTCCAGCACTGGGGCTGGGCCCTGCCCTGTCTGCACTTCCCAGGCCTGCAGGCCGCACCCGCCTAACTGGTGCCTTTAGGTCAGGGGCTGTCTCTCTGCAGGTGGCTTGTGGGGTCCTCTGGGGGGCTGCCCGCAGGATGTCCGCTGTGGGTCATCCCATCAGGGGGGCAAGGACCCTGAGCTGGGGATCCTCAGGCCCTGGGAATGGGTGACCCCTCCACAGCGCCTGTCCCCAGACCTGCACAAGGCTGACCTTTGACCCACCTCATAAAGAGATGAAGCACGCCCTAACTCAGCGGTTCTCAACCGTCCTGACGCCGCGGCCCTTTAGTACGGTTCCTCATGCTGTGGTGGCCCCCAACCATCACATTATTTTCGTTGCTGCTTCATAGCTGTAATGTCGCTACAGTTATGAATCGTCATGTAAATATCGGATATGCAGGATGGATTTTCATGGTTACAAATTGAACATAAAGCATAGTGATTAATCACAAAAACAATATGTAATTATATATGTGTTTTCCGATGGTCTTAGGCGACCCCTGTGAAAAGGTCGTTTGACCCCCAAAAAGGTCGCGACCCACAGGTTGAGAACCGCTGCCCTAGCTGGTTTGGCTCAGTGGACGGCCTGCGGACTGAAAGGTCCCAGGTTCGGTTCCGCTCAAGGGCATGTACCTTGGTTTCGGGCACATCCCCAGTGGGAGATGTGCAGGAGGCAGCTGATCGATGTTTCTCTCTCATCGATGTTTCTAACTATCTCTCTCCCTTCCTCTCTGTAAAAAATCAATAAAATATATTTTTTTAAAAAGAGAGAGAGATGAAGCAGCCCGGCCAGCGTGGCTCAGTGGTTGAGCGTCGATCTATGAACCAGGAGGTCACAGTTCGATTCCGGTCAGGGCACAACCTGGTCCGGGTTGCGGGCTCCATCCCCGGTGCGGGGCGTGCAGGAGGCAGCCCATCAGTGATTCTCATCATCGATGTTTCTATCTGTCCCTCCCCCTCCTCTCTCTCTAAAATCAATAAACAATATATTTAAAAAGAAAAAAAAAAGCAGACACGTGCTCCTCCCATTCCCGGGGGTTTGCAGCCCTGGCGGGAGTCCCCTGTCCTGCCCTCCACCCCCCTCCCTCCCTCCTCGCTGGCTCAGTCCCGCCAGGGCCGGGAGGGTCCGAGAGGCAGGAGCTGGGGCCGAGGGGCCGGCGGACTGGGAGCAGGCCGGTCCGAGCTCAGGCTGAGGTCCAGGCGCGGCGGGAAGGGCGCGAGGAGTGGCCGCCCCTCCGTGGGGCAGGGGCAGGGGCAGGGGCAGCCCCAGGATCCACCGCTTCCATCGCCACCCGCGACTCCCCGTGACTCAGCCTGGCGGGGCCGGTGACCAGTGACTGCTGCGGCCGCCAGGGTGGCCACCCGCCACCGGGCAGCCGGCCCTGCGCGGTTCCGGGAGACGCGTACCCCGCAGCCCTCTCCCCGCACGAGGCCGCGCAGGGACCCGGGAGGGGCGGGGGCGGGAGGCGGAGCTGCGACCTTGCAGCGACCGCCAAGCGCGGCCCGCAGTGCAGCTCCGCGGAGGCAGCACCCCGCGGGGAGGGGGCGGCGGGCGGGGCTGGCGCGGACCGCGGGGCGGGGCCCGGGGCGCAGGGCCCTCCCCCTCCCCCTCCCCCCTCCCCGCCGCGGGCCCCGACCGTCCGCGGACCGGGCTCCTCGGTCACTTTCATTGAAAAAGAGGCCGGGCCGTCTGCGGGTCTCTCTCCGCCGGGGGAGGGGGTCAGAAGTCTGGGGGCCCCCTTCTCCCGCTCAGAGGAGGCCCGAGAGCGGGGGTCGGGGTCACTCGGGTTCGGGACCACCTCCCCCCGCCCGCGGTGGGACCCCCTTCCCGTGGCGGAGCGATTGGGGAGGGGGCGCCCCCACCCCCTGCCCCCCTCCAGCCCCAGGAGGGACTTTCCCTCCGGGTTTGAGGGTGTCGATCCCGCACGCGCTCACGAAGGACCCGGCGAGAGGAGTGCGGACCCTGCGGGAGGGGGCGGCCCACCGGGTCCACACCGCGCGGCGCGGGGGACGCGCTGCCTGGGATTCGGGGGCCGGGCGGGCGCCAAGGGCTGGAACCCCGAACCCGGCGCGGGGCGGGCTCTGGAGGGAGATGGGGGCGCGGCTCCGCAGTCCCCGCCCCGCCCCCCGCCCCCCGCGCCGCGCGCCCCGCCCTCCCCGTCACGCTCGGGGGGCGGGGAGGCTCCGTGTGACGCGCCTCCTCGCGGTGCCCTTCAGCCGCCGCCGCAGTTCCTGGGGCGCCACATGGACCCGGTCGGCCCGAGCGCGCCCCGCCGCTGACGCCCGCCCGCCTGCACCCCGGTCGGGAAGGTAACCGGCCCCGCGCGCAGCCCCCTCCCGGCCCGGCCCGGCCCCGGCCCCGGCCCCGCTGGGCACGCGCTCCGCGGCGGGCGCTGTCCACCCGCGCGGTGCTGAAGCGGCCCGCGTCCCGGCGGCGCCTCCCTCTCGGCTCTGTCCCTGGCTCCTGCCCTGCCCTGTCCCCCCTGCCCTCCCCTGTCCTCTGTCTCCTTCCCTCCCCTGGCGCCCCCCCCCCCCCCGGTCGCTCCGCAGAGCCGGGCAGTTCGCCCTCCGCCAAGCCGAGGGGGCCGCTGCCCGCAGCAGAGCTGAGAGGGACGGCGAGGGGAGCCGGGCCCGCGCCCTGGGGGAGCCCAGCAGCACCCCGACCTCTGCGGCAGGCCCTGCGGTCCCCGCTCCCCGGGAGTCAGGGGAGAAGTTTGGAAGCGAATCTGCTTTGCGGCAAAGGCGCCCTGCGCGCCAGCGCTTTGCGAGGGGGGGGGGCACCCCCGCCTCCCTGCCCAGACGGCGGGTCTCCTGCAGAGGAAGGGGGGGCACAGGAAGCAGCAGCTCTGCAGGGACCCCCCCTTCACAGGCAGGTCTCACCGGGAGCGCCCCCCCACCAGGCGCCACCTGGCCTGGACCCAGGGGCCCCCATGCAGAGGCAGGGGAGGGTCTGCCCCAGGCGGCCCCCTCCTGGCACTCCCACCCCCTCCTTGTGGTGGGCTGGTGGCCGTGGGCACGAGGTCTCCCCTGGATGGAGCCAGGCCTCCCGACACCTCAACCAGCAGCCACAGGCCCTCCCCGAGGGCACCCACTCGGGCCCCATCCCCCACCCTGATTCTTGGGTGGACCCTGTCCCCCTCCCCCGGCCGGGCCCACCAGGACGCAGCAGCCAGTCACCTTCAAATGCCCTGTGCCCGCCCCGCTTCCTGCAGGCCGGCTCCTCTGAGCTGTGCCTCTCCCCAAGATTGAGCACCCCATCCCTCTCCAGGAACCTCAGGGGCCCTAAGACCACTCTGCAGACCAGCGGGGGTCCTGGGACCTGCTGCCCTGGCCAGGGTGTCGGGGGCGGGGGAGCCCCTCCACAGGGACCCGGCCAGGGTCCAGGGAATGATGCTCTCCCAGACCCCAGCCCCGTCTCCATGGGTCCTCAGCCTGCGTCCAGGCGCCGTCTGGGGGGAGCGGGACAAGGAGGAAGCCCGCAGGTGGGCTGGCGGCCTGTGACCGGCTCCTCTCTTCCAGGCCCAGGACTCGGTGGCCACACTTGATTGTGAGTTGAGACCCTCTGAGCTGCCGTTGAGGAATCAAAGCCGGTGCCATGGAGTTCGTGATGAAACAGGCCCTGGGAGGTAGGACGGGGGGGCACGGTGCACCCAGCAGGTGGCAGGCCGCACACTCGGCAGCCAGGGTGCTGCAGGGTCAAGGCTGAGCAAGCAGTACCCCCCCCCCCCCTTGGCGTGGGGACACCCAGGGAGGGCTTCAGGGGCACGAGGGACAATTCTCCTGCAGGGTGGGTGGCCCCTCGGGGAGCAGGGACGCAGCAGCTGGGCCTGGGCTGGGGGCAGCAGGGGACACGGGACATGGGACGGGGCTGGCTGAGCACAGGACGGGGACGTGTCCCGGACAGCGGTGAGCCGGCCCCTCCACGAGGCAGTGCGACCTCCTGTGTTTTGGGGGAGGGGACGCCCTCAACCTGCTGACCCCCATTTGAAGGGCATCCTGTGCCTACTGGGCTCCAGGCATCCTCATGGCCGGAGATCCCAGCCCCAGAGGTGGGTGAAGAGTGGGGCACGGTCCACACGGGCACAAGCAGGGGCGCTGCGGTCAGCCAGGCGGTGGGCCTTCCCGTGCTCCTGCCCCGTCTCCCATGATGGGAGCCTGGGCTCAGCTCTGGTGGCCGTGACAGACGCTGCTCGGGCATCGTCCTTGGCCCCACCCTGGCCTGATGCCATCCACTGCGTGGCATTGGGTGCCGCTGCTGTGTCAGGGGGTCGGGAGCTTGGTCGGAGGTGGGCATTGCCGTCAGGGACAGGGGGCTGCATGGAGGGGCCGGTGCCCCTGCCCACAGGACGGACTCACATGTGGCTTGTCTCCTAGAGAAATGACATGAGCAGACATGGGGCCTGGCCCCCATGGTCAAGGATAGACAGGCTTCAGGTTGCGTCTAATTATAATGATTACGTCACCGGGACGGGATTCAGGGCCGGCAGCCTCCTGGCACCGGGAGGCCCGAGTTCCACCCGGCACCGCAGGCTGTTACAGATAATTAATTAGGCGCTAATTCAGGCCCTGAGGTGGGCTCGCAGGAAAACCGAAGGCTGCAATTAGCTGGGTGCCTGCCAGCCGCACGCCCTCTGTGTGGTGTCACCCAGAGTTTCCCCTGCGGTGGCAACGGGGCGCCCCGGAGGGTGTGGGAGCTGTGAGGGGGTGGCCCTGGGGTGTCCTGGCTGCCCAGTGCTCCCAGACATTCGGACGTTCGCTTCGCTGTCCTGGCGCTGGGGGGTGGGGCTGCGCTGGCCTCTGGGTGAGACTGGATTTCTGTCTGTTTCCCGTCCCGGGGCCTGGGTGACAACGAAACAGACAGAGGGACAGAGACAGACAGAGACCAGGAATATTCCGAGGGGGACAGACCGGAGCCCCAGACAGAGGAACCTGCAGGGAAAACCCGGAAACAGTCTAGAGGAGGTGAACCCAGAGAAGCAGGGACAGGGATAGAGCCAGAGAGAGGAGATACAGAGCAGAAACTGGAGAGAGAGAGAGAGAGAGAGAGAGAAGTGCCCCAGGACGTGCGAGACGAGATGGAGGAGACAGACGCAGGAGTCAGAGACAACAGCGAGGCTGCTGGGAGCCAGGCAGGGGCGCCAGCCAGCTTCAGTCGGTGGCTCAGAGCCGAGAAGAGCCTCGAGGGAGAGACAGCACCTGGACGCAGGCTGAGGACCCCACGGGGCGGGAGCTGGGGTGTGAGAGCAGAGAGGGGCTGAGAGAGGGACACAGGGAGGGACAGACAGACAGACAGACAGTTGTATCCGAAACAGGAGTGGAGGTGGGCAGAGACCGAGACAGCCCCGCAGCAGGAGGGGCAGGACGCCCTGCAGCCGAGTTAGGTGCTGGCCCCTGAGGCTGTGCCCAGCTCACCATGTCCTCCGCCCAGGGCACACTCCCAGCGCCTCCTCCCCTGCCCTGACCCCGTGTCTCAGGCAGAGCCTCTGCTGGGACAGAGCTGCCAGGCGACCGCCTGGTGGGGAGCCTGCAGGGGACGGGCAGGCGGGGTGACTGTGGCCCCCAGTGCATGGCCGGTTCTGCTGGGCCCGGCATGAGGCAGGTGCCCTTGGTCTGTGGTGCCTCACACCTCTGGCACCTCTGGCACGGCCCTGGGCGGTGAGCAGAGGGACCCAGGTGCCAGCACACTGACTGTCCGGGCCTGTCCCACCCCAGCAGGGCCAGCAGCACGGACCGGTGGCCTCGTGCGGACTCCTGGCGCTGTTTCTCTAAGGGCAGGGGGGCAGCTGTGGCCAGGAAGGACAGGGGGCGCCCAGGGCTGCTTCCCCTGAGATGGCAGGGTCGGCCACACCAGCCTTGGGCCCCTGAAGTGGACGTGGGAGGCGCACACGGTGTCTCCAGATGCAGCCGGAGGGTGACTTACAGGGCCTGTGGGGGGTGGGGGCCAGGGCGGGCTTCATGGAGGAGGGGACGTCAGAGCTGGTCTCAGGGGCCCCGGCAGCCGGAGGTCGAAGGGGAACTTTGCAGGACCCTGGGCACATCCGGGGGCTCCCAGTGGCCGGTCAGTGTGGACCAGGTCCTGCAGGGAGTGGGCCCCCCAGAGGCTTAGGCTGTTCTGCTTCGGGAGGAGGAGGCACCGGGGTTTGTGGGGCTGGAGGGGCGGAGTGGACGGCGGTGCCCCGGGCAGCTGCTGTGGGGCTGGGCACTGCTCCCAGCCCTCCGTGGGCCGAGGAGAGGCCCTCCGTGGGCACAGTGCCAGGGAAGGCCTCGGGGCTCTGCAGGTGGGCCGTGCGCTCTCGGCCAGGTCGCCCAGGGGTTCCGTGTCCAGACCATGACAGCCCGAGAGAAGGGAGGCCGTGCCCACCTAGGGGCTCCCACAGGTGGGAGGTGCTGGGGTGGGGAGGGCAGGGGGTGGTCAGAAGGGGCTTCTGTTGGCCAGACCCTCGGGGAGGGAGCAGGAGGTGCGGGAGGGGGGTCAGAGGGTCAGGTCCCCCTCCTGGCCCAGCGAAGGGTGGTGAGTGAGTGGCAGAGAGAGAGGCTGAATGGAGGGACGGGCGACGGGATTATTCCTGCCCCCGAGGCCGGCCGTGCCATCTGCCGGAGCCTGGCTCTGTCTGGCTCACTAATTGGCGTCTTCATCTCGCCTCTGTCTCCACGTGTCCTCTCCCCAAAGCCCAGACCAGACGCTCTGCTCTGAGTGCAGCAGGGCCACGGGCGGGCGGGCGGGGCCTCTGAGGTCAGGGAGGCCGAGGGAGGGGCCGTTCCCAGCGGGGGAATCCCAGGCAGCCCACAAAGGTTTGCGACCACAAAAGGGATTGGTGGGGAGAGAAGGGTGTTTCCCAGTGGTGAGTGCTTTGGGGCAGCAGAAGCAGCGCAGGAAATTAGGGAAGTGCATCCGGTGTGGGCTGGGTGGTGGCCAGGCCAGGGGCAGGTCACCTTCAGGAGGCGGGGCCCTGGGGGCCCCCCACATGCAGGAGGGGTGGGCTCACCTGTGCTGGCAAGGACGGAGAAAGCAGCTTTCATTTAACCAGGTCGCCCTTGCTGGTTGGCCTGACCTTGGCCAGCAGGGATCGGCAGATGAGCAAGTCGGAAGCTGGGCTGTACTTCTCCTGGGAACGTGGTTTGTCCCCTGACCCTGGGTGGCCCCTCCTGTTGCAGGGCCCGGGGTGCACGCCCTGCGGGGGGCGGGGGTGGAGGGCGGAGGCTGGTGAAGGGACTTGGTTTCAGGGATCACACCTAACCCTCCTGACCTCGTCCCTAAAATGCTTCCTGAGTCTTGGTCCCTGAGTTTACACTGTCGCGTGGCCGAGGGCTCTCTCACACCTGCTTCCGAGCAGCCGTGCCCTTTGGAAACATCGCTTCAGCTCTAATTGTCAGAGTCGAGGCCGCAGCCGCGTATTCGGGGCGGCCCTCGCCTTCCCGGGGGCTCTGCCCGCACGCGCCCCCCCTCCCGGCTCGTGGCTCAGATCCGGAGGGCCGTGTTCCTAATACAGAAAAAGTGTTTTGATCTTTGCATTCAGTTTTATTAGAGACATTTACACACAGTTATTTTTTTAACATGAGAGTGAATTTTCCCGTCATTAAAATAGTGAATGTTCAGCCCTGGCCGGTGTGCTCAGTGGGTAGAGCCTCGGCTGGCGGACTGAAGGGCCCGGTTTGATTCTGGTCGGGGCACATGCCCGGTTGCAGGCTCCATCCCTCATGTGGGGCGTGCAGGAGGCAGCCCACCAGTGATTCTCTCTCATCATGGATGTTTCTCTCCCTTCCTCTCTGAAACCAATAAAATAGTAACTGCTCATTGCAGGGAATTGAAATACTAAAGAAAAGCGTAAACGTGCCGTCCTGGTCACGCCTGGTCACGCCTGGTCACGCCTGGTCACGCCTGGTCACGCCTGGTCACGCCTGGTCACGCCTGGTCATGCCTGGTCACGCCTGGCTTTATGTGTTGTAGGCAGTTTTACAGATGCCCCCATCCCCCCTGCCCCTCCCCAGGCCGTCACCACTCCATTGTCTGGGGCCCCGGCTCCCCGCCTGCCGGATCCTTGGGGACCTCCTGAGGGGGGGGCATGTGAGGCCAGTGGCGTCTCCGTTCCGCTCTCACACATGCGTGGTAGTTAGGCTGGGTCACGCGTGTGCCCCTCCCCCACAGGCCGCACCGCCCTGCCCCTGGGTGAGGCCCCGGGGGCTGGAGGTGGAGTGGGCAGGCGGGCAGGGCTCGGTAGTCGCAGGCCTTCCGGAGGGGTGAGCTGTGGCAGGCCCGTCTGCACCCCTCCCAGGGGCACCCTCTGCAGGGAGGAGGGCGAGGGGTGTCGGGGCGCACATGGGGTCCAGGATCCAGGAGCGAAGGTTCTCTCGTAGCGAACCTCTTCTTCCTTAGAGCGAACCCCACTGAGCCGGACCTCTGAGCACAGCCCCTCCTCGGCGGCGTCACAGCCCGACAGCCCGGCCCCCTCCCTCCCTCTCGTGCTGATGTCACAGAAATGCCAGTGAACTGCGGGGACCTCCCTCTTGCCCTCCCTCCCGAGAACGGCCTGAATGCCCGGCGTTTGAGAGCCCACCGGCGAGTTCCTAGACGCGTCCTGGCGCTGACAAGCCTTTAGCGTCTCCTTCAGCCCGGTTTTCAGACGGATGGGGACAGCGTGGTCAGGCTGTCCTCCGGACAGCCATTTCTCACGCGCATCCCCTGGATCCGTCTGTCTTTCCACTGTCCTTCCGTCCCCCGGAGCAGGCCGCCCACCTGGGTGTTTCAGGGTTGAACTGTGCGCCTGAGCCCGGCTTCTCCCCCAGAGCGGGAGCCGTAGGGGAGCTGTGGAGGGGGAGGGGACAGTGTGCCCACCTCCCTTTGCGGCCGAAGCGCAGGCGTGTTCCCGCGTGTCCTGCTGACGTGGGGGCGTCCGGGACGCCAGCCCCGAGTTGTGGCCGGATGGGCAGAGGCTCGGATCTCGGTTCCCAGACGTGGGCCGCGTGGTCTGACTCATTTGCCCCCGAGGTTTCGCACGGAGGCCGGGTCCGTGGGACACGTGGGGCTGCCCTGGCCTGACAGCTGTGCTTCCCTCGTTATTGTGATGAAAGACTCGGAACATGCCTCTGCCCTCACAGCCGCGCTCACTGCCCAGCTGGGGCAGAGGCACAGGCCCAGGTCCTGCAGCCGCCACCGGCGCCCCAGGACTCCCCACCTGTTCAGACGGACCCTCTGCCCGTCCCACACGACGCCCCGCCCGCCCCCGCCCTTCTGCTCGCCGTCTGTGGGGCTGACACCCCAGGGCCTGTGGAGGGGACATCACGCAGGTTCGCGCACACGCTGCCGGCCTGTTCACAGAGCGTGAGAGCGGCAGGGCTCCTCCCGGTGCAGCCGGTGTCGGCTTCTTCCTTTTCGAGGCTGAACACCATTCCACCCTGTGGATGGACCGCGTCCTGCTGACCTGCCGTCCGCCCATGGGCACGGGGCTGCTCCACCTTTGGCTGCTGTGAACAGGTGTGCAAACATCTGCTTCCAACAAAGCCCCTCCTTTCACGGTCCTGCACCGAGGGCAGCCCCGCCGGGCCATGCGCTGCTTCTGTGTGTAATTTTTTTGAAAATATATTTTTATTGATTTCAGAGAGAGGAAGGGAGAGGGAGAGAGAGAGAAACATCCATGATGAGAGAGAATCGGTGATCGGCTGCCTCCTGCACGCCCCACACTGGGGATCGAGCCTGCAACTCGGGCCTGTGCCCTTGCGTGTGCCCTTGACCGGAATCAACAGTGACCTCCTGGCTCCTAGGTCAGCCCTCAAGCCCCGAGCCCCGCCGGCCGGGCTGCTTCCCTCTTATTGACCTTCATGCCTTCTCTCTTCTTGCTGTGGTGCAGGGGCTGGGTCCTCCAGGGAGGGGCGAGGGGGCACCCCTTGCTTGTTACGGAGCCAGAAAAGCGCTCAGGACTTCACTGAGGTCTATGTTAGCTGTAGGGCATGTTAGGGCTTCATTTGTGGCTAAGAGCGTGAGGCATATCTCTGAAATGTTTTAAAAATATATATATTTTATTGATTTTTTAAGGGAGGAAGGGAAAGGGATACAGAGTTCGAAACATCGATGAGAGAGAAACATCGATCAGCTGCCTCCCACACACTCCCTACTGGGGATGTGCCCGCAACCGAGGTACATGCCCTTGACCAGCATCGAACCCGGGACCCTTGGTCCCCAGGCCGACGCTCTATCCACTGAGCTGCCCCGGCCAGGGCCCTCTGAAATGTTTTAAATTCATTACCAGCCAGACTTGTTGAGCACCTTCTAGGTACTGGTCCGAGTCCCTGGGTTGTGGGGTTTGCTCCTGCCCACACTCGCCCAAGAGGAGGCAGACGGGTTCTGGCCTGGTTACCGGGGAGACGTCGGAAGGATGTATGTGACTCCATGACCCAGTTTCCCTTGAGTCATTGGCCCCAAATCTGCTTTGCAAAATTGTGCAGATGTGGCTGAAACCGGACCCCGAGGCTCTCAGTGGGTCTGGACCTGTGCCCACGGGGACATGGGGACCAGGTCACCTGGGCCTCCTCACACCCCGTGACCCACAGAAGTTGTGGCGCCAGGAAGGCCCGTGGGATCGGCACGGCCCAGAGCCCATCCACAGGGCTGTGTTTCCCGCCATCCGCCCACCGGTCTGCCCTCTGCCCACACGGGGGTCGCTCCCGAGCAGTCGGCAAAGGCGGCGTTGGGCACACAGACCGGTGCAGCATCAGATCGGCACCGGCACCGGCACCCGGGACGTGGAGCCGCTGAGCCCGGAGGGAGGGCTGGGGACAGCCGTCTGGGGACCTGTGTGAGCACCGACCCCACAGGCGGTCGTGGACTCTGCGTCTCCGCCTCAGGGCTTAGTCCCGAGGCGCGGGCAGTGCTTGGGGGACGACGAGAGGCCAGAGGAGGGGACGGCCTTCAGAGCTGAGGATCGTGGTGGGGGCGGCCGGCACTGGGAGCAGCAGGTCCTCGGCAACGGGAGCGTCCCAAGGGAGCGTGCAGGGGAGGGTGGGCCGGCTCCCCCTGCAGAGGGTGCCCTGCGGGTGGCTGCTCCAGGCCGCGATGTGCCGACTGCAGTGCCCCTCGCTGCCCATGGTGCCGGGCGCATCCGCTGCTCTGCTCCCTGGAGCCCCCACAGGGCCAGGCCTCGCTGGTGCCTGGGGAGATCAGGGCTGTAATTACAGGGCTCCGTCCTCAGCCGAGCCCCAGGGGCGTCGGGGGCGGTGTCTGCTGCTGCCTGTGAATCGGACTCAGGAGGAAAGAGGAGGCCCCTCCACCCACCGTCCTCTACTGGTCCCTCCTCCAGTCCTTCCGGAGGCTGGGCCTCGGCTGGACACAGGCCCCAAAGAGGACACACACCTGCCGGCTCCGGGGGCTCACACACACACACACACACACACACACAGATACAGCCACCCACACACAGATACCACACAGTACAACCACACACACGCACACAAACACACACAGATACAACCACACACATGGATACAACCACACACACAACCACACACACCCCCAAACACACACAGTACAACCACACACACACACACACAACCACACACACAGATACCACACAGTACAACCACACACACGCACACACACACGCGCAGAGATACAACCACACACATGGATACAACCACACACACAAAACCACACACACACATACAACCACACACACACACAACCACACACACAACCACACACACAGATACAACCACACACACAGGTACAACCACACACACAAAACCACGCACACACATACAACCACACACACACACAACCACACACACAACCACACACAGATACCACACACACAGACAGCCACACATACAACCACACACACAACCACACACACGCACAGATACAACCACACACAACCACACACACAGACAGCCACACATACAACCACACACACAACCACACACACAGATGCAACCACACACACACAAATACACACACTCAGATACAACCACACACACTCACAGATACAACCCCACACACACAGAGATACAACTACACACACACAGATACTACACACACACAGATACAACCACACACACAGATACAACTGCGCGCACACACACTCACAGATACAACCCCCACACACACATACAACCACACACAACCACACACATACAACCACACTCACAGATACAACCACACACACAAAACCACACACACACATACAACCACACACACACACAACCACACACACAACCACACACATAGATACCACACACACAGACAGCCACACATACAACCACACACACAATCACACACACGCACAGATACAACCACACACAACCACACACACAGATGCAACCACACAGTACAACTACACACACACATACAACCACACACACAACCACACACACACAAATACACTCAGATACAACCACACACACAGATACAACCCCACACACACAGAGATACAACTACACACACACAGATACAACCACACACACAGATACAACTGCGCGCACACACACACTCACAGATACAACCCACACACACACATACAACCACACACAACCACACACATACAACCACACTCACAGATACAACCACACTCACAGATAAAACCACACACTCAGATACAACCGTGCACACACAGGTACAACCACACACACAAAACCACACACACACATAACCACACACACACGACCACACACACAGATACCATACACACACAGCCACACATACAACCACACACACGCACAGATACAACCACACACAACCACACACACACAGATACACACACAGATACAACCACACACACACACAGATACAACCGCGCGCACACACACACTCACAGATACAACCCACACACACACAACCACACACACAACCACACACATACAACCACACTCACAGATACAACCACACACACAGATAAAACCACACACTCAGATACAACCGTGCACACACAGATACAACCACACATAGACACAACCACACACAGATACAACTGCACACACAGATACAACCGCGCACACACACAGATACAACCACACACACACGCACACAACCACACACACAACCCCCTACACACACAACCCCCCACACACAACCACACACACAACCACACACACACAACCACACACACATACAACCACACACAACCACACACACAGATGCAACCACACAGTACAACCACACACACACATACAACCACACACACAACCACACACACACAGATACACACACAGATACCACACACACACACACAGATACAACCGCGCGCACACACACACTCACAGATACAACCCACACACACACATACAACCACACACACAACCACACACATACAACCACACTCACAGATACAACCACACACAGATAAAACCACACACTCAGATACAACCACACATACAGACACAACCACACACAGATACAACCGCACACACAGATACAACCACACACACAACCACACACACACAACCACACACAACCACACACACATATACAACCACACACACGCACAGATACAACCACACACACAACCACACACAACCACACACCCACATACCACACACACACAGTACAACCACACACCCACAGAGATACAACCACGCACATACAGATACAACCACACATACACAGACACAACCACACACACAGATACAACTGCACACACACACTCAGATACCACACACAACCACACACACACACACAACCACACACACAGTACAACCACACACCCACAACCCCCCACACACAATCCCACACACACAACCACACACACATACAACCACACACACAACCACACACCCACAGAGATACAACCACACACACACAGATACAACCACACACACAGATACAACAGCACACACACACAGATACAACCACATACACACACACTCTCACAGATACAACCACACACAGATACAACCACGCACACACACAGATACAACCACACATACAGATACAACCACACACAACCACACACACAGATGCAACCACACAGTACTACACACACACATACAACCACACACACAACCACACACACAGATACACACACTCAGATACAACCACACACACTCACAGATACAACCCCACACACACATACAACTACACACACAGATACAACCACACACACAGATACAACCACACATAGATACAACCACACACACTCACAGATACAACCACACACACAGATACAACCACACACACAGATACAACCACGCAAACAGATACAACTGCGCACACACAGATACAACCGCACACACAGATACAACCGCGCACACACACAGATACAACTACACATACACAGATACAACCACACACACAACCACACAGATACAAGCACACACACAACCACACACACATACAACCACACACACAACCTCACACACACACAGTACAACCTCACACAGATACAACCACACACACAGAGATACAACCACACACAGAGATAAAACCACACACACACACACACAACCACACACACAACCACACACAGACACATACACAACCACATACACTCACAGATACAGATACAACCACACACACATACAACCACACACACACACACAGTACAACTGCACACAGCCACACACACACACACACACAGATACAACCACACACACATACAACCACACGCACACACAGTACAACTGCACACAGCCACACACACACACACACACAACCACACATACACAACCACACACACACTCACAGATACAGATACAACCACACACACACAGATACAACCACACACACACACACACACAACCACACACACACACACACAACCACACACACAAACATACACAACCACACACACTCACAGATACAGATACAACCACACACACATACAACCACACACACACACACATACAACCACACACACAGACACAGTACAACTGCACACAGCCACACACACACACACACACAGATACAACCACACACACATACAACCACACGCACACACAGTACAACTGCACACAGCCACACACACACACACACACACACAACCACACATACACAACCACACACACACTCACAGATACAGATACAACCACACACACACAGATACAACCACACACACACACACACACACAACCACACACACAACCACACACACACACATACACAACCACACACACTCACAGATACAGATACAACCACACACACACAGATACAACCACACACACACACACACAACCACACACACACACACACAACCACACACACACACACACACTCACAGATACCGATACAACCACACACTCACACACACACACACATACACAACCACACACACACACAGATACAACCCCCCACACACAGATACAACTACACACACAACCACACACACTCACAGATACAACCCCCCACACACAGAGATACAACTACAGACACTCACAGATACAACCACACACACAGAGATACAACCACACACAGAGATACAACCACACATACAGAGATAAAACCACACACACACACACACAACCACACACACAACCACACACACACACATACACTCACAGATACAGATACAACCACACACACATACAACCACACACACACACACAGTACAACTGCACACAGCCACACACACACACACACACAGATACAACCACACACACATACAACCACACGCACACACACAGTACAACTGCACACAGCCACACACACACACACACAAACCACACATACACAACCACACACACACTCACAGATACAGATACAACCACACACACACAGATACAACCACACACACACACACACACACACAACCACACACACACACAACCACACACACAACCACACACACACACATACACAACCACACACACTCACAGATACAGATACAACCACACACACAGATACAACCACACACACACACACAACCACACACACACACAACCACACACACACACACACACTCACAGATACCGATACAACCACACACTCACACACACACACACATACACAACCACACACACACACACAGTACAACCGCACGCAGCCACACACACACACACAACCACACACACACATACACAACCACACACACACACAGTACAACCGCACGCAGCCACACACACACACACACAACCACACACACACACACACACACACAACCACACACACACACACACAGTACAACCGCATGCAGCCACACACATGCATCCTGCCGCCTACGCATGCCTGTGCACACACACTGCCTCCCACTCCCACAAACCCATGCTTCCCCCTGTGGATAGAACCCGGGTTCGTGCAGGACCCCCCCGTCTGGGCAGGGCCGCCCCGACTCACCCGCTTTCCTGTTCCAGGGGCCACCAAGGACATGGGCAAGATGCTGGGGGGCGACGAGGAGAAGGACCCTGACGCGGCCAAGAAGGAGGAGGAGCGCCAGGAGGCCCTGCGGCAGGAGGAGGAGGAGCGCAAGGCCAAGTACGCCAAGATGGAGGCCGAGCGCGAGGCCATGCGGCAGGGCATCCGGGACAAGGTGGGCCTCGGGACGGGGGGGGGGGGGGGGGGGGGGCCTTGGGACGGGGGGGGACAGGGGGCCTATGGGACGGGGGGGGACAGGGGGGCCTTGGGACGGGTGGGGACAGGGGGGCCTGCGGGACGGGTGGGGACAGGGGGGCCTGCGGGACGGGTGGGGACAGGGGGGCCTGTGGGACGGGGTGGGGACAGGGGGGCCTATGGGACGGGTGGGGACAGGGGGGCCTATGGGACGGGATGAGCAGGACAGCTGGGTCCCGGGACAGGGGAGCCCTCCCCGCCCCCTGGGAAGGCGCCCTGAACTCACCCAGGGACCTCACCACTGGGGCTGCAGGGCCCAACTTGGGGGCTGGGGACCGGCCCCGACCCAGGGATGCTGCCTGGGGGGCCTGTGGGCTGGGGGGCCTCTTCCCACTCCCCTCTTTTAAAAAATATATTTTTTATTGATTTCAGAGAGGAAGGGAGAGAGAGAGAGAGAGAGAGAGAGAGAGAGAGAGAGAGAGAGAGAGAAACATCCATGATGAGAGAGAATCGTGGGTCAGCTCCCACTGGGGATCGAGCCTGCAACCCGGGCAAGTGCCCGGGAATTGAACCCTGACCTCCTGGTCCGTAGGTCGATGCTCAACCCCTGAGCCAGGCCGGCTGCCCCCCCCCCCCCTTTAAGCTCCAGGGGACAGAGCCTTGGACTCCAGCTCAGGAGCGAGGGGAGCTGGTCCCATGGGGTGTAGGACAGGGAGGTCACTGCACCCCAGGCGACCACACTGGCCACACAGACTCGCTGGGGACGGCCGTGCCCTCTGTCCTTCCTGCTCCTGATGCGGAGCCGTCCTGTCCTCATGGGTGGGGGCCCCCAGGCGCCCCTGGGGGGGGTTGGGGGGGGCCATGAGGCCTCCGAGGGGATCTCCGTGGTGCCCGGCTCGACCCCACCATCGGTGCTCCCAGTGAAGGGCCTGACACGGAGCCGGGCCTCGCGGGGGTGCGGGGGTGGGGGGCAGGGAGGCCACAGCCCTTGTGCCCCCCATCAATGGGGCAGAGGGGCCACACACCCGAAGGTCCCCCCTGGGACCTGCAGGGAGCAGCTCGCAAGCCCCGCCCCCAGGATGGCCAGGAGCTGTGGGGGAACCAGACCCCACACAGGCTGTGCCCGGGGCTCGGGGGCTGGTGGGGAGACAGGGACCAGATGGGGGTCGTCAGAGGACAGAGTCAGACAGAGACAGAGAGAGACAGAGAGACTGAGAGAGAGCGAGGAGCCCCAAGGCCGGTCAGAGGCAGCAGGAGGGTGTGGCCGGCCTGGAGGCTGGCCCAGGTCTGCCCTCCTCAGGCTCCAGCCTCAGCGGAGGTGCCCAGGCCCTGGGAGGTGGGAGGCTGCCCCTGGACCTGCTGGGGCGGGCGCCCCCTGGTGGCCAGTCTGGGCTTAGTGCCTGGCACCTCCTTGCCCACCCTGTGTCCCCAGGTCCCTGGCACCGCCCGGTGACCCAGCCCCATGACGGGGGCGACTGCCCGTGACTGCTGTTGGGCCATGTTCCCGATTGTCACCGTAAAGAGCATGGCGATGCCCGGGCGCCCTGCTCCCTCCCAGCCCCCGGGTGTGGGTCAGGGCTCTGGCCGTCAGGGGTCAACGGGCTCTCAGGGGTCAGAGAGGATGGCTGGGCGCCTGGGTGGTCAGTGTCCGGTGAACAGCTGTGATGGTCACCTGGGCTCTGGGCACGGGAGCCTCAGACAGGCTCCCAGCCAGGCCACATGGGGCCAGGCCTGAGGTGGGGCCGGCTCAGGAGCCCTGCCCCCGGGGTAACCTTGACCCTCAGGTCAAGTCCAGGGTGAGTGGCCTTGGCCTCAGAAAGCCTTCGAGCCTCTGGAGCAAATGGGCTGGGGCCCGGGTGTCCTTCGGACCCAGAGGGGATGACCCCGAGGTGCTAGGACAGGCTCCCCCCGCCACCCCCCCCGTCCCTGGTCGGGGGCCTCTGCTCCACGGGGCACATCTGTGCGTTACACGTGTGTTCCCGCCGTCACGCGTGCTGCAGCGAGCACCGCGTGCTCCCGGGGCACGTGCACCTGTGCCGTGTGGGTGTGGGCTTCGGGCAGCATGGCCCCTGGGCGGCCGCGGCCCACGCATGTCCCCGCCACGTGCCCAGTGTCCTGTGGGGGGAGGAGGCTGCGGGCTCCCTGCCCTGGGCTGGAGGGAAGCGCTCGTCTGACCTAGTTTCTGGCGGCGTCTCTCCCCCACGCTCTGCTCCACAGGCTCCCGCAGGCGGCCCTCCCCGCCCCGGGCCCTGGGGCTGCCTCTCCTCTCCCCGCTCCCTGCTCCCTGGGGAGGTCGTCCCAGAGCAGAGACCCAGGAGGGGGCCCGTGCTCGCTGCCCCCGTCCTGGGGGAGAGCCTGGACTGCGTCTGCTGCCCCCCCGTCAGTGCTCAGAGGGGAGGGCCCTTGGGCAATGTGCCTGCTGCTCCGGACATTCTCGGGTGCCCACGGCCCCTCGAGAGAGAGAGGCCCTCCCAGGGGTCTCTGGGGTCGGGCTCAGGGGGCCGAGGAGCCGCACAGGAACCCTGCCGAGGTGTAGGCAGCCCTCAGGCGCCCTGGCTGTGCTGGTCACTGAACCCAGAGCCAGTGCGTGGCTGCCTCTCCTGGGCCCCCTGCAGAGGGTGGCCCTGCCTCCCCTGCCTGAAGCCACCCCATGCGCTGCAGGGAGAGGGAGCTGAGGTGCCCCCAGTGGGGGCGGGGGGCACAGTCAGCCCCCCTGAAGCAGAGGGAAGGGCTGGAGAGCCAGGTTTGGGGGAGGAGCTAGTGAAGAGAGATAAGTGGGAAGGGGGTCCCCCCCACCGGAGCAGAAACCCCCCTCAGCAGGCCCTGCAGCCTGTCAATCACTGACCCCCACACCCTCTCCCCATCATCCCTCTTTAGAACTTGTGACCCAGGGGCACCCCTCCCCCAGCCTCGGTGGGTCCTGAGCTTAGTCCATGGAGGATCAGCATGGCCCTGCCCGGCTCCCACCAGCCCTAAGGCCGGACCACAGGCTCCTCCCCTGGCCAGTGCTCCTGGGGAGGGGGGGTGTTGGGTCCAGCCGGGGGTGCATTCCTCTCCTAGAACCCGTTCTCGTCCTGGAGCCTGCAGGCCAGCTGTGCTCCCTTGAACTCGTAGGGGAGACCTTCCTGCCCTGGGCAGCCCTGGGTGTCCTGGGCCTGTGGCAGCATCTCTCCCAGCCTCTCCGCCTTCGTGGCTTTCTCCTCTGCGCCTTCCTCGTCTCATAAGGAGCCTCTGGACTGGGACCAGGGCTGCCGGGTTTCTGGCTTCACCTTAGCTGCACCTGCAAAGGCCCCGTTCCCCAATCAGGTCCCGGTCTGAGGTCCCGGGGACATGGATTTTGGCAGGAACCCCATTCAACCACCACACGGGGAGACCTGGGTCCGGGGGAGGCCTGGCGGGACCCCTGACCCCCCTGTCCCCACAGTACGGCATCAAGAAGAAGGAGGAGCGGGAGGCCGAGGCCCAGGCCGCCATGGAGGCCAACGCGGAGGGCAGCCTGACGCGGCCCAAGAAGGCCATCCCGCCCGGCTGCGGGGATGAGCCCGAGGAGGAGGACGAGAGCATCCTGGACACGGTCATCAAGTACCTGCCCGGGCCGCTGCAGGACATGTTCAAGAAGTAACGCCTGCGGGCCGCCCCGCCCCCCCCCCCCAGCCCCCTCCCCTCTTCCGAGGCCCCGCAGGGAGTCGGAGCAGATGCAGCCCCAGCGCCCACATAAGCCATAGTCCCAGGTCCCCGCCCCTGCGCCTCGGAGCCTCCGCCCCTCCCGCCCCATCCCGTCCGGTCCCACCATCGCTGCCGCGTGAGGCGCCGACCCAGGCCCCTGCGGCCCGGGCTGGAGGCCGGGACAGCGCACCCCAGCTCCTCCGGCCGCGGGTGGGTTGGACCCTCCCCCAGACCTGGAACCCCGACGCTCCCGCCCTGCACCGCCCACCCCGCAGCGCCTGAGGTGGCCCCCACCACCCTGGGCGCACGGTCCCTGGTCCCTGTCGGTGCGCGCTCTCGTCCGGCCCAAACTCAGGAGCACAGCCATAGGGGGGCGGGGGGGGCCGTGCTGGGGGGCGGGGGGGCGCAGCTGGTGCCTGGCCCACCTTTAGGCGGGGGGCAGCCCCTCGCTGTCGGTCAGCCGGGACCCCAGACCCTCCCCGGCACTGACACCTGCCCGCCGGCTGCCCACGTCTCTCGTCCGAACGCTTCAGGTTCGTTCGTTGTCCGTCCGTCTGTCCTTCCCTCTTCCTTGGCCCGCTGCCCTGGAAGGCTCTGCTGCTAATGAACGCCACGGCCCAGACTAAGGGAAACACAGCAATACGACCAGAGGGGACACCCCGCCCGAGTGTGCACAGAGGGCCCCTCACACCCCCTGACAGCTCCCCGGTGGCCACCTCTCTTCTCCGAGGTGCTGGGGAAGGTACCTGCCCCTCCCCTCTGACACCCTCCCGGTCAGCAGGGCCCGGAGGGGACCCAGCGCCCCACCGCCCTCGACAGCTGGGCGTGGGGTGGGGGGTCCGGCCTCGTCCATCCCTTCCACAGGGTCCCTCCAGGGGCGGTGCCGGGCGTCCTTGCGCTCAGTGGGCGGCTCCACAGATGCTCTGACCCGCCCAGGCCTCGCCCGCCTCCCGCAGCCCCTGTCCCCACCCTTGTTTAATCGGCACCGCGACGTGTTGAATCTCAGGTAATGAGGTCGAATGTGTCTGGGGTGAATCTGGACAGAAAGCCCGGCCCAGCCCTTTGTGTCCACGTCTGTCCATCGTGTCCACGTGCTGCGGCCAGGGCGCGGCCTCCCGCTGTTAGAGAAGCCATACAGTCTGCAATACCACCGCGCCCCCCCAGCGCGCACCCGCGCCCCGCGCCCGGCTCCTCGTCGTTTTAATGCTCGTGTCCACACTTCACAAGCCAGCTCTGAGCAGACAACCCGCACCCCGTTCCCGCGCATGGGGCGCCCGGAGCAGCCAGCTTAGCTAGACCTTGGGTGTCGTCCGTCTGTCTGTCCTCGCGCCGCGCCTCCTCCTGCATGTCGGGCGCCGCGTGTGTCCTCTCGATGGAATCACAGCCAATAAACAACACAGTGATTTCACGCCGTGTGGACATTCTCTCGAGTCCTGACTCCTCCTGGGGGGGAGGTGGCGGGACCCACGACCCCACAGGGATCCGCACCCCCCGCCGTGCCAGCTGGGAGACCCTCCCCTCGCTGGGGCCCAGCCGGGTCTCCCCACCACCCTGACCCGCCTGCGGGAGGACTCACCTTACTGGGGACCAGCCAGAGTAACCACCAGACACGCAGGCTGGCCCCTGCAGCCACCCCCTCACTCACCACCCGCAAGACCGGCTTCTCCTTGCCCTCAGCTACCCCCGGCCCCGATGCGCGGACCCCACCCAGGGCCCTGCACCCGCCGCCCAAGGGTCCTGCCCCGCGTCTGCCCTTTCCTGTGAGTTCGGGGGGGAGGGGGGGCTCCGTGCCCTGTGCCCCTTTCCTGTGAGCTGGGAGGGTGGGGGGCTCCGTGCCCTGTGCCCCTTTCCTGTGAGCTGGGAGGGTGGGGGGCTCCGTGCCCTGTGCCCCTTTCCTGTGAGCTGGGGGGCTCCGTGCCCTGTGCCCTTTCCTGTGAGCTCGGGGGGGAGGGGGGGCTCCGTGCCCTGTGCCCTTTCCTGTGAGCTCGGGGGGGAGGGGGGGCTCCGTGCCCTGTGCCCCTTTCCTGTGAGCTGGGAGGGTGGGGGGCTCCGTGCCCTGTGCCCCTTTCCTGTGAGCTGGGAGGGTGGGGGGCTCCGTGCCCTGTGCCCCTTTCCTGTGAGCTGGGGGGGTGGGGGGCTCCGTGCCCTGTGCCCCTTTCCTGTGAGCTGGGGGTGGGGGGCTCCGTGCCCCCTGCAGCTCCGGGTCCCACCCGCAGGGGAGGCTGCTCTCGTCTGGGCTGAGGCCGTTTGCAGGGACCTGCTTGACCCTGAGCCCCCGACCCAGCCCCGAGGACTGCCCTGCTGTCCCTCTTGTGGACCCGCCCCCGTCCCTCCAGGGCCCAAAGCCACCCCGAAATGTGCCGCAGGTACTCGAGTCCCCAGAAAGGCCTGTGTGACGTCCACTTCCGGGGCCTCTCTCCAGGGAGGCGGCCCGTGGGCACCTGCGGTTTTCCTCGTTCTGCTGCTGGGCCCGCACAGTGAGCCCCGCGCCCCCCCAAAAGCCATCCTCTCCGAGGCAGGACGGCCGCCCTCGTCCCTGCAGGGGAGCCCGCACGGCCCCTCCCTCCGCCTCAGGCGCCTGGGAGGAGCCCAGCTACGGCCCAGCACAGGGGTGTGTGTGGGGGGGCGTCGGGGGTCTCCCACCCCCTCCTGCTGCCTGGGGGTCGGGGGGTCTCCCACCCCCTCCTGCTGCCTGGGGTCGGGGGGTCTCCCACCCCCTCCTGCTGCCTGGGGTCGGGGGGTCTCCCACCCCCTCCTGCTGCCTGGGGTCGGGGGGTCTCCCACCCCCTCCTGCTGCCTGGGGTCGGGGGGTCTCCCACCCCCTCCTGCTGCCTGGGGTCGGGGGGTCTCCCACCCCCTCCTGCTGCCTGGGGTCGGGGGGTCTCCCACCCCCTCCTGCTGCCTGGGGTCGGGGGGTCTCCCACCCCCTCCTGCTGCCTGGGGTCGGGGGGGCTCCCACCCCCTCCTGCTGCCTGGGGTCGGGGGCTCCCACCCCCTCCTGCTGCCTGGGGTCGGGGGGGCTCCCACCCCCTCCTGCTGCCTGGGGTCGGGGGCTCCCACCCCCTCCTGCTGCCTGGGTCGGGGGCTCCCAGTCCGAGTCCCGCGGAGCCGGCCAGTGCCCCGTCCACCCGCGGAGGGAGCCGCCGTTCGCCCTCTTTCTCTGGATCCAAAGCTGCGGAGGCCGCCCCCTGCAGGCCGCTCGTAGAAGGGCGCCCCCCAGGCAGCGCCCCCCCGCCCCCCAGCCTGGACGCCTGTGCCCGGTGACCTCCCCTCAACCCCGCCAGCCCGTCCTCAGAGCGGGCGGCCGGGCGCTCCGGTGCCGGGTCCGAGGGCTCCAGGGGGGCCGGGCCTCATGCTTCCCGGCCCAGCGTGTGCCCGGCAGGTCCGGGCGCTGCGGACAGAGGCCCCCCGGGGACCCGGTGGTTCCGGCGGCAGAAAATAGACACAGAGCCAGGCGGCGCGTCTTCGGTGGCGCAGGCGAGGCAGAGGGGCCGGGCCGGACGGGCGGTGTCCGCAGAGGGCGTCGCGGGGACCGTCCCAGGGGCCCGGCCTCGGGGGACGGCCTGTCCCGGCCTCAGGCCACGCGGCCCGTCGGCAGCTCCTTTCCTTCCTGGACGTTTCACCGCCGGACAAAGCGGGGCCCCTGGTGGCGCTGGGCACCGCCAGGCACGTCCTTCCCCGGCCCCGGGGCCCTGCGCTCGGTGAGCGGCCCGGGTCGCAGCCGCGGTCCCCACGGCGGTCGGACAGAGTGCGGGTGGCCATGCGCGCCGCGTGTCCCTCCGCTCACCGCAGCCGGACGGACCGCGCGGCCCACGTGAGCCCGGCCGCGCCACCTGCCGCCTGGAGCCGGCTCCGCCCGGCGAGGCGGGGCCGGGGCGGGAGCGGCCGCTGGGGGCTCAGCGAGTGCCGTCCGTCCGCGCGGCTCCGGGAGGAAGCGCTCGGACCAGGACCCGGGCCAGGGCCTCGGAGCCGGGCGCGGGGAGGCGCTGTCAGAGCCCGCGGGGCGCGGGGCGCGGGGCGCGGGGCGCGGGGCGCGGGGCGCGGGGCGCGGGGCGCGGGGCGCGGGGCGCGGGGCGCGGGGCGCGGGGCGCGGGGCGCGGGGAGGCGGTGCCAGAGCCCGCGGGGGGCGCGGGGCGCGGCTCTGGGGTCCCCGCCGCCTCGCACCCTCTGGGCCCCGCCCCCGCCTATCGGGGCCAATCAGCGTCTGCGAAATAGACCACCGTGATCACGTGGCAAAAGCCTGGCCAATTGGAACCGGGAGCCGCGGCCCCGGAGGCCGGTGGCGGGTCGGAGCCTGGGAGCCGGGAGGGGACTCGCGGGCCGGACGCGAAGGGGCCGCCCTTCGCCGGGAGCCCGAGGACAGCCCGGGGAGGGCGCGCGTGGCCCAGAGTCGCCGCCGGGTGGGCGGGCGCGGAGTCCTGCCTCCTCCAGGGCGGCCCGCTCCGGCCTGGGCGCCGCTCTTAGCCCGGGCGCCCGGGGCGGTTCTCCCCGAAGGCTGTTTGCGTCCAGCAGAACAGAACCGCTTCTGGCGCCCGAGGGCGTGCGCGGCGGCACAGGGCTTTGTCCGGAGGCGGGGCGGCCTCCAGGAGCCCCCGGGCCGTGGGCGCGGAGACCCCGGGCCGTGGGGTCCGGGCCGTGGGGTCCGGGCCGTGGGCGCGGGAGCCCCGGCGGCGCTGTGGGGCGAGAGGAGGGGGCTGTGCAGTTGCTGCCACTGCATCCCCGGCTGCTGTGCCCGTTATTCCTCGGAAAGACACGGGTTACTGTCCTTTCCCATTGACTTTCGGGGAGAGAGAGAGGGACAGACAGACACATCCATGGGCTGCCTCCTGCACCAGGGCCTGGGCGGGAGGAGCCTGCAACCCAGGTACGTGCCCTTGACCGGAATCCAACCCGGACCCTTCGGTCCGCAGGCCGGCGCGCTATCCACTGAGCCACACCGGCCAAGGCCAGTCCATAAAGTCTTAACGTTTCAGTCCTGGGGGGTCGGCATGGGAGCTCCTCTTGGCTCGTGTGCGTTTCCCTGACACTCTTTCCAGTGTTTGCGGCCACTGCCCATCTTCCTCCCAGAGGTCTCCTTGGAATCTTCTGTCGTTTCAAACAGCTGGGTTGTCTTTGTGAAAAAATCAATAGACTTTATATTGAGCAGTTTTAGGTTCACAGAAAAACGGAGTGGAACGTACCCAGCATTCCCTTCAGTTTCCCCTCTGATGAACATGTTCCACTAGTGGAGCCAAGGATACGGTGCTACTAACTACAGTCCATCGTTAAGAGCTCATTCTTGTTCCGGTACATTCCGTGGGTTGGACAAAGGTGTGACATGGGTCCAGGACATCGCGTCACCCAGACCAGCTCCACCTGCCCGTCCCTCCTTGCAGACCCTCCCGCCGCCGCTGCACTGAAGGCATGGCTTTTGCGGGACGTGTCGCAGCTGGAGTCACGCCTGTGCAGCTCTCGCCTTGGCCTGTCAGTGACATGCGGTTAAGGTTCCTCCACATGTTTGCACGGCCCGAGAGCCCGCCTCTTCTTTCTGCTGAATGATAGTCCTCTGTCTGGATGTGACATAGTCCACTCACCTGCAGGGCACAGCTTGGTTGTTTCCAAGTTTTTCGAGACTGAATAACGCTGTTCTAAGCATCTGTGAAAAGTCCGTGTGGACAGAAGTGATTTGGATAAATACTAAGGTTGCTCGGTCACATGGTAAGAGTATGTTTAGTTTCGTCATAAAACAGCCAAATGGCCAAGGTGGCCGCACGTCACACCCACCAGCACGGGGCGAGGCCCTGCTGCTCCTTGGCCCCAGCACTGTGGGGTCAGTGTCCTGGCCATTCTGACAGGCGTCTCTACTCTCGTGCAGGATTCTGAGAACATCATTGTGAGCATTCATTCATGGGCTCTTTGCCATCTGTGTGTCTCTCTGGCGAGATATCTGTTAGGCCTTTGGCACACATTTAATTGAGTTGATTTCTTATTTTTGAGTTTTAAGAGTTCTTTGTATACTTTGGATGACAGTCTTTTATCAGATACTAGTGGGGTCCCTCGGCCTGGCCTGCAGGATCGAGCCGAAACTGGCTCTCCAACATCCCCCGAGGGGTCCCAGATTGCGAGAGGGCACAGGCCAGGCTGAGGGAGGGGTGCACAATCGGAACCAGGGAGGGACGCAGGAGGTTGGCCAGCCAGGGAGGGACTGCGGGAGGGCTCCAGGGCGTGTCCAGCCTGTCTCACTCAGTCCCAATCGGCCAGACCCCAGCAGCAAGCTAACCTACCAGTCGGAGGGTCTGTCTCCTAGTGGTCAGTGCACGTCATAGCGACTGGTCGACCCGTTGACTGTCTGCCCCCTGGTGGTAAGTGCACATCATAGTGAGCGGTTGAGCGGCCTTAGCGTATCATTAGCATATTACACTTTGATTGGTGGAACGGACGACCGGACACTTAGCATATTAGGCTTTTATTATATAGGATCGGTGACTTGCAAATATTTTCTGCCAGTCTGAGGCTTGTCTTTTCATTCTCTTAACTGTCTTTCCCGGCGCAGAACCTTTTACTTTTAATGAAGCCCAACTTACTGCTTTTTTCTTTCATACACGTGGTGTCCTATCAAAGACCTCATCGCCAAACCCACGGTCATTTAGTTTCCCGTTATCTTTTAGGAGTTTTATAATTTTGTATTTTACATTAGGTCTGTAATTCATTTTTTTATTATTTTAAAAAATATTTTTATTGATTTCAGAGAAGAAGCGAGAGGGAGAGATAGAAACATCAGTGATGGGAGAGAACTATGGATCCGCTGCCTCCTGCACGCCCCACACTGTGGATCAAACCCATAACCCAGGCCTGTGCCCTTGACTGGAACTGAACTGGGAGCCTTCAGTCTCCAGGCCGACGTTCTATCCACTGAGCCACACCGGCTGGGGCAGGTCTGCAATCCATTTTGAGTTCATCATCGAGGAAGGTGTAAGGCCTGTCTGCTCCGTATTTTTGGGAACCGTGCTGCGGCACATTTGTGGGAAGGCTGCCTTTATCCCCTGTGCGTCTTTGGGGGGTTGTTCTCTGGCCTCTCTCTTCTGTTCCTTTGGTGTGTGGTTCTTCTACCAACGCCACACGGCTGTCACCGCACCGTCAGCCGGGGAGCGGGCAGTGCCAACCTATCCTCTGACCTCGTTCTTTCCCTTCATGTTGTGTTGGTGCCAGCTGGGCACTGACTTTTTTGGGGGGAAATCACTTCGTAAGTTATATAAACATCTAATCACTGGATTGTACACTTGGAACTAATACAATATTGTACATGAACTGCAATAGAAAAGCTATTTTAAAAATTAAGCTTTTCTTGCCCTGGCTGGGCTGGCTCAGTGGATGGAGCTGCAGACTGAAGGTCCCGGTTCAATTCCAGTCAAGGGCGTGTACCTCGGCCGCAGGCTCATTGCAGGCTGGACCCCCTGACCTCGGTCGGGGTCGGGTGCATATGGGAGGCAGTCAATATGTCTCTCTCACATTGATGTTAAAAAAAAAAAAATTAAGGTGTTTGAGCACAGGCCCTCTCCCCTCCAAATGGTCGGATGGGAATTTCATGGGAACATGAGGGGCCCCTGGGGCCCAGATTAAAACTATTCTGGGTGTGGGGGCTGCTTTGGATGAGCTGAGCCTCCCCAACGTGTGGGCACCACTCAGCCCCCGCAGGCCCGGACAGAGCCAAGAGGCCGAGTGGGAGGGGCCGCTGCCCACCTGATGGCCGAGCTGGAGGCAGTCTTCTGGCCCCTGGGTGCGCGGCCTGCGCCCTCCCGGGCTTCTGGGCCTCCACATCCTGTGCACAGACTCCTCGGGGGAATCCACGTCCACAGATCCGTGTGTGTGTCTGGGCTCCTGTGGGGTCTGGTCCTCGCAGAGCCCGGCTGACGAGCCGCCACAGGGACGCTCACCCCTGCCTGCGGCCGGCCTCCCACAAGCAAGCACTCACCACCTTCCCACCAAACCGGCACCATCCCCGGGGCCCTTTACAGGACTCTGCTCCTAGGTGCAGCGTGGAGCCGCGGGCGAAGGCCTGGACCCGGATCCAGACCAGGGCCTGCAGCCGGTTGCCCACGGCCACCTTAGGCTCTTACAAATATTGTCGACGATAAGCTCCCAGCCTGAGAGAGACCGTTGTTTCCTTTGCTTTTATTACAAGCATATAATATTAATTGGCAAAACACTGAATACAAGCTTCACTGTCATAAAATCAAAACATTTAAGCAATATTCCAAAAAAGATTTTAGACAAAACTAGCCACCAATAGTACAAAAGTTACACACCAACACAAAGCATAAAAATGTAAACTTTCAAATTAAACAAAAATATGCATCCGCATTGCCATCCCATAACCCATGGCAGCCGTGTCGCTGCAGATGGCAGGCTCCGCCCGAACCCGCACCGACTGGGAGAACGTGGTTTTCTCACACCCAACAAGCCGTGGGGACACCCTGATGTGGGGCGTGGCCCTCCCTGCCCGGCAGGCGCCTCACGGGAAGGTGCAGCCTGAACCCTTTCTCATCTGCACATCCCAGAGCCCTCCGTGCGCTGCGAACCGAGGCAGACACACACTTTATGGGCTGAGGGCACAGGTGACGCGTGGGGTGCACATGGGCTCCTGAGGAAAGAGAAACGGACCGTTGTCTGCACTGGCGTGATTCCCCGTTTTGAGGGCACATCCAATAGTGACACACATCACAGACCCGCTGGCTTGCTCCTAGAACATTCAACCCGATGACACTTTGAATCAGCAGCACAGCCGTGTGCTGAGGCACCAGACGGTGGTCAGGACTCCTAACAGGGACGCCTGAGGGCTCGGGGCCTGGGACTGCACCCCACATCTGGGCCGCCGGGGGGTGGGGGTGGTGTGCCAGGGCCTGAGCACGCGGGGTCCGGGTGCGAGGCCCCACGCACACGGCTGCCTGCCTGCCGGGCACCTGTTGGTAACGTTGCTGACAGGCTGTGCGTCACCGAGAACAGCATTCTCATCACAACAACGAAAAAGGAAACCCAAGTAGCTCCGTGTGCAGGTTGGGAACCCACGGACGCTCCCGCCCAGTCGCCGCCGGGCAGCACGCGTGGAGCCTATTGCACAAAAGCATAAACGCATAACGACGCTCCTCACCCGCACAAACGGAAACACAGGGCGACGCCCGAAAGGAAGGAGGAAGCTTGCAGAACATCCCTTTCACCTTATATGCCTGTAAACAAAGCGGCACGAACCAGATGGCTGATGGGAAAACAGGATAGAACGCTTAAAATAGAATAAATAATTTTATAAAGTTAAGTTTTCTTTTCCAACCCCCCAAATCTTAAATTCCATATTATATATTCTATCTGAATCTTGTTTTCGTGAAAACCGCACGGTGAGTCCCACGGCTGCTGAGGGCGCAGGCGCTGAGCGGCCGTCCCAGCCCGGGAACTCCGCCCGGGAAACCCGCGGCCTGCCCCTCCGACCCGACTCTCACGCAGGAGAAAGTGCATCAGCCTCCCCAGCCGAGTCCACGGGCTGCGGTCCGACCAGGCAGGTCCCGCCGTCTGAGTGAACAGTCTCACGAGGAAATCGTAGAAAAATAGGCTCTGCTGCTGCTGGGGCTCCCCAGGTCCCGCGGCCAGAAGAGCGGCCGAGCCAGCGGTGTGGACCCGCCGGCCCCGGCACCTCTCGGCGCATCTCAAGGTATCAGCTTAGCACCATAGCAAATTCAAGTGGTCGCACAGAGAGCTACAGGTCGCGATGTGCGTCGGGCGGCTGCAGACACAGTCGGCCCGGTCTGAGCGGGAACCAAGTGTTTGAAGGTGACACTCACGCCGTTCACCCCTCTTCACCCCATGGGAACCCCACCCCCTATGCCTGGAGACCGCACTGGGGTCCTGGGTCCGACAGATGCGCCAGCGGCAATGTGCGTTTTGAGGTAGACAGGTCATAGTTGCTCACACACATCCACTCGCCAGGCCTCGGAGAGCAACGGAGAACCGCGGGGATGAACAGGACGGGGTCTCGGCGGAAACAGAGCGATTCGACCAATCCCTAACGCGTTTGGTGGTTTTAAAGGCCTTACATTAAAATTGCTTGGACTGAATTAATGTGAAGATTTTTCTCTACGCTTATGGCTCATCAGTAGCTGCCTCTGACCCTGTGTACGTGCAACAGGAAGCAGCCCGTGAGGCCACAGGTCTGTAGCCAATTTGAGAAAATTCTAGTCCCTAAAGTGAGAACTTCATGGAAAACCCAGCACAGAGGCAGGGTGGGCGTAGGGCGGGACCACAGGCCTCGGGCAGGGGCGGTGGGAGGGGCCGGGGGACGTAGGAGTGACCAGAGGGCCAGGACACACTGACCACAGGAACGGGCCTTTCTCCCCGAGCTCGCCTTCACGCCTTCCAAGGGACTATCTTAAAGGAACACGTTTGTGTGCTGGCGAATGTTTTTTCTCTAATCCCACGAAAATACGAACGTTTGGGTGAGAAAGCGGGTGTCCCTGGGGCTGGGTTTAGGTTGCTGTCCTCACGCCCGGTCCGGGTGCTCGGAGAGAACCACCGGGACTGGCAGAGAGGGGGGTGGGCCCCCTGCAGCGGGACGATGGGCCTGGGACTCCCTGCGGCCACCAGCTCCCTCTCAGCAGGAGGGAGCGTGCTCACGATGGTGCCGCGTTTAGTGACCAAAGCGACTTTACCGAGACGGCTGTGCACACACAGGGGCTCCCTCCGGGCGCGACAGGGACACCACACTCCGCGAGAACCGCACGGAGTGGCAGCCTCTTTTGTTTTGCTCTTAAAGTGAATTCTTGTCGGTCTCCCGGGAGCTAAAGGCAACATGAAGTCATCGTCCACCAGGAAAACGCGTTTTCAATAGCTCAGCGAGGACCAATGAGCACACGTGTTTTTGTCATGAACCCTAATTCATAAACTAAATGGAAACGACCGAGATTTTGGAGACCTGGGGGGCCGGGGAGGCCGCGGGTCCGTGAAGCTGAGGGTCGTGAGGGCCGGCGGCCGCGTGAGCCTGTGAAGTGTGTCGCCACCTGTCACCGAGCTGCTGGTAGTGTCTTGTCGAGTGTGAACTCTCATACAAAAGTGATAAATATTCTCTGTGCAGAAGTCTGGTCCCGGGCCTCGGGTCCGCGCCCGTGCTCCGTGCCCGGGCCGTCTGCACGTCACAGCAGGTCCATCTTGGGTCTGTAGTGCAGCAGGAGGGGCGCCTTCTGTAAGACAGGCCGTGGGGCCACGCACGGCTCAGCTGGGCCAGAGCGGCGCGCGGGCACCCAGGGGAGGGAAGGCGAGCGGAGGGTGCGGGCTCCTGGCCCCGTCTCAGACCTCTGAGGGCCCCTCCCCAGAGGACAGGGCGCCGCCCACCTGCTCCCACCTTCACAAAGAGCCCAGGGAAGGCTGGGGGCGCCCCGGCAGCGGCACCCCGCCCATGCCGCCAGGAGGGGTGCGGGAGGCAGTTGGGCTGCGCTTCACAGCTCCTGCGCCTGAACCCTTATCTCTAAACTCTCAGGCGAAGGGGTGCAGCCCTGCTGGGGCTCCCGGGCGGAGTGTCGTCCGTGCACCGGAGGCCGTGGGTCAGTCCCCTGTTGGGTGCACACGGGAGGCAGCTGATCATGTTTCTCTCTCTGAAGACATCGGTGAACAGCTCCTCGGGCGAGGACGGAAGACTGTGCACAGGAAGTGCTGACGGCCGTCGCAGACTCTAAAACCAAACACATCGGGCTCACCTTGAACCGCCACCGCGTGACGACCACGAACTTGAGCGTGTGGTCCTTCCCCAGGATCTCCTCGTTGCACAAGATGTCCAGCTGGCGGGGAGACGCCGGGTCAGCGGGGCCAGCGCTCAGCACCGGGCCTCGCCCACCCAGCCGGCGGGAGGAAGCGTGAAGCTCGGCCACCCCCCGGACAGCCCCGGCGGCCCTCCCCGGAGCACCCTCCCTGCCCTCATCCACCTCCTGGCCAAGCCTGTCCCTCCGACCTCATGGGAAAAGGTAATGGGCTCCCTGTTGTTATTTCTTTTTTTAAAAAAGGTTTTTAGAGCCTTTTAGGTTCACAGCAAAACTGAGCAGATGGTCCAGACACTTCCACGTGCCCCGTCGCCCCCACCAGCACCCCTAGAAGGGAGACGCCGTCACCACCACCCAGAGTCCACGAGGGTTGCCCTGTGGGTCTGCACCAAGTGCCCACCACACAGTCTCACGGAGAACCTGGAGCCCTCGTGCTCCGTCCGCTCAGCCGCCCCCGGTGACCAGGACGCACGGGGTGGGTGACAGTGGGCAGCCTTTCACACTGGCCTCTGCACAGAGGCACAGCATTGACGGTTCCTCCCCGTCTTCCCTGGCTCGACCGCTCATTTCCTTTTCGGGCAGAAGGCTGTCTGGGGTCTGGATGGACACGGTGTGTTTATCCCCCACCTGGTGAGGGCGCCGTGGCTGCCTCCGGTTTGGGGCGAGTAGAGTGAAGCTGCTGCACACATCCATGTGCAGGTCTGTGGACGTGGGTTTTTAACTCCCTGAACGTTTACTGTGGAGCCTGACTGCCGGGCTGTGTGCTGCGCGTCCGGTTCTGTGAGAAAGGACCCAGCTGCACGGCACCGTTCACCCCCCAGCGCCGAGGCCCTGCTGCTCCGTCCCCAGCACAGGGGTAGTGCCCTGGATTCGGGCTGTTCCGACACGTGTGCTCTCAGTCTCACTGCTGTTTCAGCCTCCATGTCCCTGGCGAGATATGACGCCAGGAAGACGGTTGTAGACGTCTCCTTAGGCAAGAGTCTGAGATCCTGAGCCTGAGAGGGCAGTCACCCCGTGAACAGACCATCACCCACAGACAGACCGTCACCCGCAGACAGACCATCACCCGCGGACAGACCGTCACCCTCGGACAGACCGTCACCCCGTGAACAGACCATCACCCACAGACAGACCTTCACCCGCAGACAGACCGTCACCCGCGGACAGACCGTCACCCCGTGAACAGACCTTCACCCGCAGAGAGACCTTCACCCGCGGACAGACCGTCACCCACGGACAGACGTCACCCACGGACAGACCGTCACCCACGGACAGACCGTCACCCACAGACAGACCATCACCCGCGGACAGACCGTCACCCGCGGACAGACCATCACCCTCGGACAGACCGTCACCCCGTGAACAGACCATCACCCACAGACAGACCTTTACCCGCGGACAGACCGTCACCCACGGACAGACGTCACCCGCGGACAGACTGTCACCCGCGGACAGGCCGTCACCCTCGGACAGGCCGTCACCCACGGACAGACCGTCACCCTCCGACAGACCGTCACCCTCGGACAGACCGTCACCCGCGGACAGGCCGTCACCCGCGGACAGGCCGTCACCCACGGACAGGCCGTCACCCGTGGACAGACCGTCACCCTCGGACAGACCGTCACCCACAGACAGACCATCACCCGCGGACAGACCGTCACCCGCGGACAGACCATCACCCTCGGACAGACCGTCACCCCGTGAACAGACCATCACCCACAGACAGACCTTCACCCGCGGACAGACCGTCACCCGCGGACAGGCCGTCACCCTCGGACAGACCGTCACCCGTGGACAGACCGTCACCCTCAGACAGACCGTCACCCGTGGACAGACCGTCACCCTCAGACAGACCGTCACCCGGGGACAGGCCGTCACCCGCGGACAGGCCGTCACCCACGGACAGACCGTCACCCGCAGACAGACCGTCACCCACGGACAGACCGTCACCCGCGGACAGACCGTCACCCCGTGAACAGACCATCACCCACAGACAGACCTTCACCCGCGGACAGACCGTCACCCACGGACAGACCGTCACCCGCGGACAGGCCGTCACCCTCGGACAGACCGTCACCCTCGGACAGGCCGTCACCCGCGGACAGACCGTCACCCGCGGACAGACCGTCACCCTTGGACAGACCGTCACCCGCGGACAGACCGTCACCCGGGGACAGACCGTCACCCGCGGACAGACCGTCACCCGGGGACCCGCGCCCGAGCTCGCTGCAGGCCGTTCAGCAGGTGGGTTCCAGGATCTATAGGCTCCTGGCTGAGCCCCTGGGGTCAGGCCCTTGGAGAGCTGCCACCTCCTCTCCCACTCGCTCCCACCCATCGGCCAGGCTGAGACTCCAGGCACAGATCATGCCGGCTCCTCCCAAAAGGGGGGGATCCTTGGATTCTCAGTAGCTGTCAGAACAGCTGCTTCACACGACGGGTCAGCGCCTGCGCCTGGCGAGCGTGCAGCACGCAGGCTCCTCTGGCCCCAGGACGGTTCGCATGTAGAGAGAAGGCAGCACGTCCGGCCGGTGGGCAGTGCTCTCGCAGCGGCTACGTCAGCCCTGAGGCCGAGTTCCACACTCTCCCTGGGCTGCACTGTAACCGCCCACCCTCACACCGAAGGCGACCGGCCGCGGGGGAGGGGGACTGGGAAAGCTGGGAGCAGCGTGGCCCCCTCACTCCAGTGGATAAAAACGAAAAGGGACTGTGAGCCTGGCCGGGGGCTCGGGGGTTGGCGTTGTCCTGTGCACTGAGAGGCCATGGCTCCTTCCCGGTCAGGGCACATGCCCCGGGTGCAGGCTCGATCTCCAGTGGGGGGCGTGCAGGAGGCAGCCGCTGCTTCTCTCACATCCATGTCTCTCTCTCACTCTTAAATCAATAAAAACACATCCTTAGGTGAGGATTTGGAAGAAAATGCACCTTCTGCTGTTACTCAGGTCCCAGGACGTTCTCACCGGACTCCTGAGAGCTCAGGGCCATCGCCTATGCGCTCCGCTGGGCGTGCTGCGCAGGAGCAGCCGTAGTCACCCCGGGCGCCGGCCAGAGGGGGGAGGACCATGGAGAAAAGGTGCAGAGAGCCCAGGCTCCCCCGACACTGCACTGACCACGGCCCACGGAAGGGCCGTGCTCGAGGCCCAGCGGTGGGGACGGCGGGAAGCCCACCTCCCCGTCCACAGGTGCCAGGTGCCGCCAGGGAAGCCGTCCACACACCGGGACATGTCCAACAGCCTCACGGAACGGGAGGCTGGCGAATGGCATGCAGGCTCCTGGGCTCATGGAGGGATGACCGAGTCCTGGTCGGATGTGCCTCTGCTCCGGCTGGACTGTTAGCGGAGCTCCGGGCGGGAACCGGGACCTGCCCGGTGACCCAGAGCCCATCGCCGGCAGGGGCTCGGCACATCGTGGGTGACAGTTTCACCTCCCACGGCACCACCTCCGCCTCGGGGAGGCCGCCTGCGTGAGGGTGTCGTAAGGATTCAATAGGCAAGATTGACACCGACCCTCTGAACACCCGGCCGAAGCCAGGACCCCATGCATCGGGCTCAGCTTCTCTGCCCACAGGCGACGGCGGAAGCACAGGTTACTGTTCTCAGGGCCCAGCTGCTTGGGGGGGGGGGGGGGGGGGGCAGGCTTGCACGCTCTGCAGAGCAGTCTCGGGCACCCGAGGGGGGAACCGACCCACACTCTCAGCCGGCCCTGTTTACTGCAGACACACCTCCCACCCCGAAGGGCCCGGGACCGCGGAAGGACAGGGATCAGGGCCAGGGTTTCCTTGTGGGAGGATTTGTGACGAACGACCCAATTCCTTCCAGGTTATCGCACTGTTCAGATTTCCTTGTTGTGTGGGTTTAGTCTTGGTAAGTTCCCTGTCTCCAGGTCCTCGTCCGTTTCAGCGAGGGTTTCCACCTGCTGGGCACAGCTGCTCCCGGTATTCTCTTAGAAGCCTTCTTACTGCTCTAGAATCGGGAGTGATGTCCCCACTTTCATTCCCAACGTTAGTAACTTTTATTCTTCGTAGTCCATTCTAGCGAGACTTTCTGAAGAACCACTGATTTTCTCAGTTGTTTTTCTACTCTCGACTTGCTTATCTGCCATAATCTCTATTACTTCATTCCTTCTGCTGCCTTTGGGTTTAGCTTGTTTTTTCCAGTTCCTTAAGTTGTAAATGTAGGCTGTTGAGATGAGATCTTTCTTGCTTTAAATTTAATTGTTTCCTGTTGTAACATCCCCCCCTCAGCACTGCTCTCCCGCTGTCACACTCCCCCCAGCACTGCTCTCCCGCTGTCACATTCCCCCAGCACTGCTCTCCCGCTGTCACCCTCCCCCCAGCACTGCTCTCCCGCTGTCACACTCCCCCCAGCACTGCTCTCCCGCTGTCACATTCCCCCCAGCACTGCTCTCCCGCTGTCACATTCCCCCAGCACTGCTCTCCCGCTGTCACCCTCCCCCCAGCACTGCTCTCCCGCTGTCACATTCCCCCCAGCACTGCTCTCCCGCTGTCACACTCCCCCAGCACTGCTCTCCCGCTGTCACTCCCCCCAGCACTGCTCTCCCGCTGTCACACCCCCAGCACTGCTCTCCCGCTGTCACTCCCCCCAGCACTGCTCTCCCCGCTGTCACACCCCCAGCACTGCTCTCCCGCTGTCACACTCCCCCCAGCACTGCTCTCCCGCTGTCACACTCCCCCCAGCACTGCCCTCCCGCTGTCACATTCCCCCCAGCACTGCTCTCCCCGCTGTCACACCCCCAGCACTGCTCTCCTGCTGTCACTCCCCCCAGCACTGCTCTCCTGCTGTCACACCCCCAGCACTGCTCTCCCGCTGTCACTCCCCCCAGCACTGCTCTCCCGCTGTCACACTCCCCCAGCACTGCTCTCCCGCTGTCACATTCCCCCCAGCACTGCTCTCCCGCTGTCACATTCCCCCCAGCACTGCTCTCCCGCTGTCACATTCCCCCCAGCACTGCTCTCCCGCTGTCACATTCCCCCCAGCACTGCTCTCCCGCTGTCACACTCCCCCAGCACTGCTCTCCCGCTGTCACACTCCCCCAGCACTGCTCTCCCGCTGTCACACGCCCCCAGCACTGCTCTCCCGCTGTCACTCCCCCCAGCACTGCTCTCCCGCTGTCACACTCCCCCCAGCACTGCTCTCCCGCTGTCACTCCCCCCAGCACTGCTCTCCCGCGGTCACACGCCCCCAGCACTGCTCTCCCGCTGTCACACTCCCCCAGCACTGCTCTCCCGCTGTCACACTCCCCCAGCACTGCTCTCCCGCTGTCACACGCCCCCAGCACTGCTCTCCCGCTGTCACACGCCCCCAGCACTGCTCTCCCGCGGTCACACGCCCCCAGCACTGCTCTCCCGCTGTCACACTCCCCCAGCACTGCTCTCCCGCTGTCACACGCCCCCAGCACTGCTCTCCCGCTGTCACACGCCCCCAGCACTGCTCTCCCGTGGTCACACTCCCCCAGCACTGCTCTCCCCGCTGTCACATTCCCCCCAGCACTGCTCTCCCGCGGTCACACTCCCCCAGCACTGCTCTCCCGCTGTCACACTCCCCCCAGCACTGCTCTCCCGCTGTCACACTCCCCCCAGCACTGCTCTCCCGCTGTCACACTCCCCCCAGCACTGCTCTCCCGCTGTCACTCCCCCCAGCACTGCTCTCCCGCTGTCACACGCCCCCAGCACTGCTCTCCCGCTGTCACTCCCCCAGCACTGCTCTCCCGCTGTCACTCCCCCCAGCACTGCTCTCCCGCTGTCACACGCCCCCAGCACTGCTCTCCCGCTGTCACACGCCCCCAGCACTGCTCTCCCCGCTGTCACACGCCCCCAGCACTGCTCTCCCGCTGTCACACGCCCCCAGCACTGCTCTCCCGCTGTCACACGCCCCCAGCACTGCTCTCCCGCTGTCACACTCCCCCAGCACTGCTCTCCCGCTGTCACATTCCCCCCAGCACTGCTCTCCCGCTGTCACATTCCCCCCAGCACTGCTCTCCCGCTGTCACTCCCCCCAGCACTGCTCTCCCGCTGTCACATTCCCCCCAGCACTGCTCTCCCGCTGTCACATTCCCCCCAGCACTGCTCTCCCGCTGTCACTCCCCCCAGCACTGCTCTCACGCTGTCACATTCCCCCCAGCACTGCTCTCCCGCTGTCACACGCCCCCAGCACTGCTCTCCCGCTGTCACACGCCCCCAGCACTGCTCTCCCGCTGTCACACGCCCCCAGCACTGCTCTCCCGCTGTCACATTCCCCCCAGCACTGCTCTCCCGCTGTCACATTCCCCCCAGCACTGCTCTCCCGCTGTCACACGCCCCCAGCACTGCTCTCCCGCTGTCACACGCCCCCAGCACTGCTCTCCCGCTGTCACACGCCCCCAGCACTGCTCTCCCGCTGTCACACTCCCCCAGCACTGCTCTCCCGCTGTCACATTCCCCCCAGCACTGCTCTCCCGCTGTCACATTCCCCCCAGCACTGCTCTCCCGCTGTCACTCCCCCCAGCACTGCTCTCCCGCTGTCACATTCCCCCCAGCACTGCTCTCCCGCTGTCACATTCCCCCCAGCACTGCTCTCCCGCTGTCACTCCCCCCCAGCACTGCTCTCCCGCTGTCACACTCCCCCCAGCACTGCTCTCCCGCTGTCACACTCCCTCCAGCACTGCTCTCCCGCTGTCACTCCCCCCAGCACTGCTCTCCCGCTGTCACACTCCCCCCAGCACTGCTCTCCCGCTGTCACACTCCCCCCAGCACTGCTCTCCCGCTGTCACACTCCCCCCAGCACTGCTCTCCCGCTGTCACTCCCCCAGCACTGCTCTCCCGCTGTCACTCCCCCCAGCACTGCTCTCCCGCTGTCACACGCCCCCAGCACTGCTCTCCCGCTGTCACACTCCCCCAGCACTGCTCTCCCGCTGTCACACGCCCCCAGCACTGCTCTCCCGCTGTCACACGCCCCCAGCACTGCTCTCCCGCTGTCACACGCCCCCAGCACTGCTCTCCCGCTGTCACACTCCCCCAGCACTGCTCTCCCGCTGTCACATTCCCCCCAGCACTGCTCTCCCGCTGTCACATTCCCCCCAGCACTGCTCTCCCGCTGTCACTCCCCCCAGCACTGCTCTCCCCGCTGTCACACTCCCCCAGCACTGCTCTCCCGCTGTCACATTCCCCCCAGCACTGCTCTCCCGCTGTCACATTCCCCCCAGCACTGCTCTCCCGCTGTCACTCCCCCCAGCACTGCTCTCACGCTGTCACTCCCCCCAGCACTGCTCTCCCGCTGTCACACTCCCCCCAGCACTGCTCTCCCGCTGTCACACTCCCCCCAGCACTGCTCTCCCGCTGTCACTCCCCCCCAGCACTGCTCTCCCGCTGTCACACGCCCCCAGCACTGCTCTCCCGCTGTCACATTCCCCCAGCACTGCTCTCCCGCTGTCACACTCCCCCCAGCACTGCTCTCCCGCTGTCACTCCCCCCAGCACTGCTCTCCCGCTGTCACTCCCCCCAGCACTGCTCTCCCGCTGTCACACTCCCCCCAGCACTGCTCTCCCGCTGTCACTCCCCCAGCACTGCTCTCCCGCTGTCACTCCCCCCAGCACTGCTCTCCCGCTGTCACACGCCCCCAGCACTGCTCTCCCGCTGTCACACTCCCCCAGCACTGCTCTCCCGCTGTCACACTCCCCCAGCACTGCTCTCCTGCCGCCCATGCGTTTCCGTACGTTGTGTTCTCATTTTCAATCATATAAGTATTTTCCTTTTGATTTCTTGTTTGATCTACTGGTTGTTCAAAAGTGTGTTGTTTAATTTCCACAGTTTTGTGTATTTTCCAGATTTCCTTTGTTACTCATTTCCACCTCCATTCCTTGTATCTGCCCTTCTCTGAGACCTATCACCGGGTTTAGGGCACCTCCTGGTAATTCAGGACGATCTCCTCACTCCACATTATCTTTCCCCACATCCACATTCTTAACACATGTCCGAGGTCTTTCTAAGTCCCACTCACTTGTTCTGGGCGTTAGGAGACGGGCATATGCTAGTGGGGCTGCCACTCAAGCTACCGCAGGCCACTCTGGTCCCCCAAACCCACACCCATCCGCTCCATCTCACGTCCCCGAGAGTTTCAAGCGATTCCAGTATCAACTCCAAAATCACATCCAGACACCAGCAGCTTAACATCCCAGCCCTGTCTCCTGACTCACACTGACCGGGGTGGTGAGCTCCGGGGAGGGTCCACCCTGGGCAATGCCCTCTGCGCCGTGGGCCTGGGACACAAGGGGGAACAGGCACCGGAGACAGGCCTGTCCACTGGGAGGTGGACGAGGAAGCACACAGGGTGACTGTCTCAGCAAGTTTGAAGTCCAGCAGGGGAAACGCCAGAGGCTGCAGAGGAGTCACCGCTGGGGGCTGAGGGTCTGCCCTCTGCCCGAAGGTCTGCCCGGAGCCATTCCCCTTCCCTGAAGGGCAGCTCACGCTGGCACCGAGGAGCTCTACCGCTTAGATGCTGCACGAAGAGCTCGGAAGTGACGGCCTCTCCTCTCTTCCTGTCCAAGCTGGTGGTGTTTCTGCTGACACAACACTCTCATCAACCCTGTGGGTCTCCCATGGACGTCACGGACCCACAGGTCTCCCGGGATAGCTCCTCTCCCCTCCCCTCCCCTCCCCTCCCCGCAGGCTCCTCCCTGCAGTGGAAGGCTGTGCAGCCACACCTGGCCTCCCCTGGGGCATGCCGTCCTAACATGGCGTTCCTGATAGACCCATCTTCTTGCGTCTGGACAGGCCGTGGACGTCCAAGATCATCAGGTGCTGGGTTGCTTTTGCTTAGCCAGTCCTTTCTGAGCCCATCTCTCCTGCGTGCTTTATTGTACGTAGAGAAACCAGGCCACGCGTTCAGTACTTTGCTTGGACATCTCGGCTAACTATCCAAGTTCGTCACTTCCAACGCCTGCTTCCCACGCACTGCAGGACACGCCAGCCACATTCTCCGTGTCCACACCACACCCCTCGTTCCCTTCTGAGGCCGCGCCAGAAGTTCTTCCACACCCGTTTCTGGCGCCATCTACCTCTAAGAAGCCGCCTCGCTTCCCCCGGGCCGTCATCAGAATCACCTGTAAGGGCCGCACTCCTACACGTCTCTTCAAGGTGACCTTCGAGGCTTTTAAAGTTGTGTTTCTCAACATTCTTCTCGTCTCTACCTATCACCCGACTCCAAAGCCACACCCACATTTTTTGGGATTTGTTCAGCATGGACCCCACTTCTGGTCCCAAAATCTAGTTTCATTTTCTATGGCAACTGGCGGCTTAGACAGCTGAAGGTCATGCTCTCAGACGTGCCGGCGGGCAGAGCTCCTCCCAGGCTCGGGGGTGGGGGGGTCCTTCCTGCCTGTCCAGCTCCTGGGGCCCTGGTGTCCCGGGCTTGTGTCCGCCTCCCGGCTCTGTCCTCACACCACCTTCTGTGGCTCAGGTTTCGCCTGCCTCGCCTTGTGAGGACACGTGTAATTGGTGTGAGGGTCCACCAGATAACCCAGGGCTACTTCATCTCAAGACCTTACATCCGAAAAGACCTTTTCCCCAAGAAGGTTCCATTCACAGGGTCGGGGTTAGGCTGTGGCCACAGCTGGGTCAGGGCCACCCCACTGCTCTCTCCACAACGTACCTCAACCGTCACTTCTCACCACCCGGTCCCTCTCTCCTGACCGTCCTGTCCGACAGCCCCCAGCTGGCCTCCCTGGCTTCCATTTCTGAACCCCGACAATCCATTTTTCTCACAGCTTGGGGACCATTTTAAAACCATAGCTCAAATCACGGACCCTGTGCTTAAGGCCCCCGAAGCCCTTTCCTTGCACCTCTGCACGCACAGCTGGCTCCTGCGGACCAGGTACATCCTGGCATTAGTGCTGCCCCACAGAAGGGCCCGTGACTCCCCAGCTGCGTGCTCCCAGCCCACCACCGAGTCCCACGAGTCACCAGGCTTTGTTTTATTCTCGGCATTTATCACAACTGAACAGTATTTTACCTACCTGCCTCCCCACCCAGTCATCCCACCCACCGCCCGTCCGCCCCTCCGTCTGTCCGTTGGTGAAATTAAACCTGCAACACATTTTAAGCAGCTCTCTCATCACCCCGCTCCCCCCATTCACGTCTCTGGGCCATCCCGCCTCACTGCTTCCTGGGACACTCTGGGCACAGGCAGAACAAACATCTTTTTCCAATTTAAACTCTCCCAAGAAAGTTGTAAAAGACCACCAAACACAAAGCCCGAAGCGTCGCTCTGGAAGGAGAAGGGCTACCTCGTTGAAGGACGAGAGGTTGAGCTTCTTGGCGATGAACTTCTTCAGGTGCAGCACGGTGGCCTGGGCGGAGCAGCGGATCCACTTGCGCTTCAGGCCGCGCAGCTTGCTGCTGTTGCACTCCAGGCAGATGCTCACCTTCGGGAGAGAGGGCAGGGCTGGGCGGCTCGCCTCGGGGCGCCGGCTCTGCGAACCCCCTAACGGCTAAGAAGGCTGACTTTCTCGAAATCAGAAACCAAACAGACCCAACACCACAGGAAGGAATTTTAAGAACCACTTTCACACACAGGATCGTGAAACCCACGGGGTGTTTGCCGCGTTGGGAGAGATGCGCTGAGGCTGCCGGTTCTGTCTGACGCCCAGACTTCAAGGTGAACCGAGCACTCTGCTCCCTGTGGCTGCCTGGTCTCCAGTCAGACCCCGAGGCGGAGCCGTGGGAAGCTGCTGCGCAGGACACACACACACACACACACATGTGCCCATCTGCCCCCAGGCTGTGCCCAGCTTCCTGCTGCCGGACGGCCCACAGCAGACAGGCCCGCGCTCTGCAGACGTGTCGTGCGGGGAGCGGTGTCCTGTTGGCCATTGCAGGAGCGGGAGCTGGGGGCAGCCTGTGGCTCACGAGGTCCCTCCCGACCGTCAGGAGGACGTGTGGGTGAGAGGAGCCAGGCACCGCCCTGAGGGAGGGGGGCCCGGGAGCCACGCGGGCCACTGAGAAAGCCCACCCGAGACGCCAGTGCTCGGCCACATTCTCCCTCAGCTGCCACAGAAAGTGGCCATCACCCTCACACTCGGGTGGAAGAATTCACAAACGAACTAATGAAATACGTACACGTCTAAAATTACCAGGGACCCAACAGAATGGATTAAAAATGACACGCTCAGGTCACTCGGACGGCGGTCTGAGGACGTGCGTGTCCGTCTCCCACGTCTCGTTTCTCTCTGTGGCTGAGGGACAGCTCACAGCAGGCACGTCCTGCCTCTGAGGACAGTGTGACGACTGTCAGCTGCTGAGTCGCCAGGACACGGGATCCCTCACTTTCTCCTACAGAATCTCCGTGCTGCTTACTGTTTCCTGTTCAGTCTAATGCTGTAGCGAATGACTCAACAGATGCCTCCACGTTACATTTTAAATTACCTTTTCCTGCCCACTGGGTTTCTCTTGTGAACTATTTGCAGGGAGAATGCCTGCACCAAATTATTCAGTGACAACCAGAGACGAGCTGAGGTGGCCCCAGGGGTGTGAAGGGTGAACTTTACCCTTTTATATTTAAAATGTTTTACAGTGAGTATATTTACTTTGACAATTAAAAAAGAAATAAAAATAAAGTAAGAAGGTGGCAGGAAAAACTAAGAAAATGAATGAACATTTAGTGTTTCTATTTTCTTTCCCTCATGGCCTTTCTCTGTTTTAAATGAGAGCGAGTCCCACGGGAGTGCCAGGCTGTGCTCTGTGGCCTTAGGGAGCAGGGGCCTTAGGGAGCGGGCGGTCTTAGGGAGCGGGGGCCTCAGGGAGCCGGGGCTTTAGGGGGCGGGGGCCTCAGGGAGCGGGGGCCTTAGGGAGCGGGCGGTCTTAGGGAGCGGGCGCCTCAGGGAGCGGGGGCTTTAGGGAGCGGGCGGTATTAGGGAGCGGGGGCCTTAGGGAGCGGGGGCCTTAGGGAGCGGGCAGTCTTAGGGAGCGGGGGCCTCAGGGAGCGGGGGTCTCAGGGAGCGGGCGGTCTCAGGGAGCGGGCGGTCTTAGGGAGCGGGGGCCTTAGGGAGCGGGGGCCTTAGGGAGCGGGCGGTCTTAGGGAGCGGGCGGTCTCAGGGAGCGGGCGGTCTTAGGGAGTGGGGGCCTTAGGGAGCGGGGGCCTTAGGGAGCGGGGACCTTAGGGAGTGGGGGCCTTAGGGAGGGGGGGGCCTCAGGGAATGCAGGGCACAGGGGCGCAAAGGCACCGACCTGCTCGTCGCTCCGGTGGTAGTCGCTGTCCTCCTCCTGCTTCTCTTCCGCAGCCTCCGTGTGGGAGCTCTCGTCTGCTTTGGTTTCACCTTTTAGCAGAAGAGAATACACTGTGTTTGTTATTAAACCCAAAATGCTGAGCCGGTCACTCTGCTGTGCACCTGAAATGCTATAAAAACCAGTGTAAGGCGCGGCCGGTGGGGCTCAGGGGCTGAGCATCAACCTATGAACCAGGAGGTCACAGTTCCATTCCCCGTCAGGACACACACCCAGGTTGTGGGCTCAATCCCCAGTGTGGGGCGTGCAGGAGGCAGCCAATCAGTAATTCTCTCTCATCACTGATGTTTCTGTCTTTCTCTCCCTCTCCCTTCCTTTCTGAAATCAATAAAATATATTTTTAAAAAATTTTTAATTACATATATTAAAAAAACACACTACAAAACAGAGTAGTAAGAATTTGCACCATAAAGCACACGCCTGAGGCGGGGGACAAGTGTGAGCCGCGTGGTCCTCAGGCAGGGCCCGAGGCGGGGCTCCGCGTGTGGTCTGCAGCGGTGGGAGGGGAGCAGGTGGCACGGAGGTGAAAGGGGCCACAGCGGCTCGGCCACCCGCTGCTGCTCAATACTGAGTACCTCCACCTCCAGTCTGCACGGTGCCCTGCACGGCACAGCTCAAAACCATTTATTTAACCAGATAACGGCCATGCGTCCAAAACGGAAACCATCCCCACCTGCCACGGTATTTTGAATTTAACTGCGTCTATAGGTGCTTATGGCGTACAAAGGGTTAAAAATAGATTTTCACTGATTTCCGAGAGGAAGGGAGAGGGAGAGAGAGAGAAACATCAATGATGCGAGAGAATCATGGATCGGCTGCCTCCTGCACACCCCACACTGGGGGTTGAGCCTGCAACCCGGGCCTGTGCCCTGACCAGGAATTGAGCAGTGACCTCCTGGTTCACAGGTCAACACTCAACCACTGAGCCGCGCCGCCGACTCATCACCACTTTGGAATGAAGATGCCCGTGGCTGCCCCTCGGGGACAGACTGCCGGGTCCCAGCACGTTCCCGCCCGCCGCCTCCCAGGGCCCAGTGGCGCCAGCAGGGTCGGCGGAGGGGACAGCAGCCCACCCGTCCTCCCCTGACGGTTACAAAAGCACGGGAGGCCTCAGGCTCCCAGGGACTGTGTGGTCCACAGGAAAATGTCAGAGCACCAGAGGTTTCTTTCACTTGTTACTCGATGTACAGAGTTAAATGCCATTAACTTTACACGGAAGCCACATGCCACTTTGCCATCTACAGCAAAACTCCCCAAACTCAGGGAGCGTCGGGAGCCACTGGCCATGCCCCCGGTGCCCTCTGTGCCTAACCCCAGGGATAACCATGTCACTGACTTTCACAAAGGTTATTACTCTGCACTACAAACTGCTTGGGGTTGAGAGGAGGCAGATGGGGACAGAGGGACTGGGACAGGGGATGAGGACAGTGTATAGGGGACAGGGGACGGAGGATGGGGACAAGATATAGGGGACAGGGGACGGGATGAGGACAGGGTAAAGGGGACAGGGACAGAGGATGGGGACAGGGTACAGGGGACGGGGATGGAGGATGGGGACAGGATATAGGGGACGGGGACGGAGGATGGGGACAGGATACAGGGGACGGGGGACAGGGGACGGGGACAGAGGATGGGGACAGGGTACAGGGGACAGGGACAGAGGATGGGGACAGGGTACAGGGGACAGGGGATGAGGACAGGGTACAGGGGACGGGGGATGAGGACAGGGTACAGGGGACAGGGACAAAGGATGGGGACAGGGGACAGGGGGCAGGGGATGAGGACAGGGGACAGGGGACAGGGGACAGGGGATGGGGACAGGGACAGAGGATGGGGACAGGGTACAGGGGACAGGGGATGAGGACAGGGTACAGGGGACGGGGGACAGGGGACGGAGTACAGGGACAGGGACGGGAGCTCTCAGGAACAGCCTGACAGCGATCCGTCGCTTACCATTCCGATGGGGGTCCGAGTGCTGCTTCGCAGAACCAGTCTCCCCCTTGATGTCTCCAGGCACCTCCATGCCCAGTTTGTGGTAGAATTCCCTCTGTTTTCTCATTTCCGCTATGAAAGATCAGTAACAACCTTTAATCTCGAGCAGGCCACGAGTGATATGAATGTTCTATTCACAAATATCACACAAAGAACACAGATGATTACAAAGTTGGAAGCTGCATGAAAGAGAATAACCTTGAACTGGGGTTCCCAGGGCCCCCGAGCGGCCCAGCAAGGACGCGCACGGGTCCCAGGTGTGACTGACTCTGCCCGCGGCTGCACGTCTAAAACCCTCTCTAGTGACTTTGCCGGTTCCAGGACTAACGCTGCTCCCGCCCACACGCACGGATGCATGCGGGACAGGAAGGACTTGAACACCCGACTTACAGATTAAAGCCCAGACGCTCTCTACCGACCTAAGGCAGGAGCTGAATCTTAAACTAAAACCCTCTCCGGACTCCCTACCAGCCTCTCGGTGGAGGGCACCCGAGTCTCGCCAGCAGGTAGCGCCCGCCTGCTGCCTGTGGGGCACGGAGCTCGCCCCCACCCCCTGACAAAGGTGGGGGCAGTCTCAGCCTTGAGCACTGCGCAGAACTTTTATTTTTAAACTTATTTTTATTGATTTCAGAGAGGAAGAAAAAGGGAGAGAGAGAAACATTGATGATGAGAGAGAATCATGGATCAGCTGCCTCCTACACGCCCCCCACTGGGGATCGAGCCCACAACCCAGGCCTGTGCCCTTGACTGGAATCGAACCTGGGACCCTTCAGTCCACAGGCTGAGGCTCTATCCACTGAGCCAAACCAGCCAGGGCTACGTAGAACTTTTGAAAGAACGGCCACTCCCACTTTCAGGATGGGTGTAGTACAGAGCGTTTCTTTTTAATTCTGTAAGTACAGTTACACTGACTGGCACCCATGCCAGCTGTGCCCCCACAGCCCAGACAGCGCTGGCCGCACGACGCCCACACCAGGGCTTCCGGGCTGAGGGTGCAGACGAGGGACAGACGACGGAGGAGACCAGAGGGAGATGCCAGTGAGTTCAGAGCAGGGACAGATGGCGGCTCTGCCAGAAGCAGGGGCCTCATGTCCAGCCCTGTCCTGCCCCGCCCACTGTGGGGAGAGGCACCCGGGGGCGGGAGCGGGCGCCCCACACGCACCTTCCTGCAGGCCTGGCACCAGCTTGTACACGATGTCCTGCATGGTCCTGTCATGCCTGCAGGGAGAGCAGCACGGGTTAGCCAACAGGACCGCCTCGCCTCACACTTCTCTGCAAGGCCTCCCGTGGCCCGAGTTCCCTCCCGTGGCCCGAGTCCCCTCAAAGCAAGGCCTCCTGTGGCCCGAGTCCCCTCTAGGCAAGGCCTCCTGTGGCCCGAGTTCCCTCTAAGCAAGTCCCCCCGTGGCCCGAGTTCATGCCTGCTGGACTCCTCAGTCCCGTGGACGGCAGCCCTGAAGTCCTGTGACCCCAGGTGGCCCCCCAGGGCGCTCACCCGATGTACTGCAGCGGGTGGCTCTGGTGGATGACGATCCTGCAGGTGGGACAGGTGTTGTTCTCCTCCAGGTACTTGACCAGGCAGCTCCGGCAGACTGCGGGCGGAGGCAGAGTTACCCGGGCCGCCCGGGCCCAGCCCTCCCCCCAGCCCCCGCCCGGCGCTGTCAGCCGCACCCCTGCTGCCTCCGCACCCCTGCTGCCTCGTGAGGAGACGAGGAGCAGCAGAGGCCAGAGCGGGGAAAGCTCGGTCTCACTCAGGCTAGCGGTCCAGTGCTATGCTGGCCTGAGAGTTCACAGGACTTCTTTTGTGCATCAGAAATTCAGTAAAAACAACATAAATTATACCCCCATTATCTACAAATACAACTCACTTTAAATAAAAAACTCTTAAAATTGGAAAATATTTTACTTTCTCAAGTGAAAAACACAGGATGAAAAAGTTAAGGCCCGGCCGGGTGGCTCAGTTGGCACGTCGTCTGTGCACCAAGAGGCTGCGGGTTCGATTCCTGGCCAAGGGCATGTGCTGGTCGGGGAGCATATGGGAGGCAAGCAATTGATGTTTCTGTCTCAGGCGATGTCTCTCTCCCCCTTCCTCACTCTAAAGTCAACTTAAAAAGTTAGAGAAAGTAAATGTGCAGGTATTACAGGTTCGTTGTAGTTTGAGATCCTGCCTGCCATGCCCTGAACAACTGCATCTCCAGGGAACCATGCTGTCTGCTTGCCAGGTGAGGCTGTGCTTACAAACAGCCAACAGCCCTCCATTCAACCGCATCAGGCGGGGCCAGCGATCCCTCCGTGTAAACGTCCAAGAAAACAAGCGTTTCTGCCCGTCAGGAGCGAAGTCCACGTGACAGCTGTCTGTTCAATCAATCACACCGTTTCCCAGACTGAGCTTCCTGAAACGGTATCTCTGCTGAAACACCCACAGTATTTTTACTTTGAAAGCATTTTTCTGATGTATCCTCAAGATCGTTTTTATTCCTGCTTCTGTGTCCTGCCTTGTACTTGAGCTAAAACTTTTGGTTAATAAAAAAGCCAAAGTATCAAAGAACAGCTGACTAGTAACCGTCAGTGGCCACGTTCTAGACATTTTCACACACGTGTGCACGTGTGTACACGCACACGCTGTCAGAGGCCACGCTCTAGAACATTCTCACATACACGTGTGCAGACACTCGGTCACGGTGGTCGCGTCGATGAGGTACCCGCTGCACAGACGGCAGGTGATGTGGGCGTTTATGTCCCAGAGTTTAATCTTTCTGGTCAACATCTTTGGCTTCTGCAAGAGAAAAGGCACATTAATGAATATCTGGAACGTTCCGGTGCATGTCATCAAGGCTCAGGTTCCAGAGACAGGAAGTCCAGGCCGTCCCTCCAGGAGCCTCGGGATGCGGAGGGCGGAGGCTGCACCACACCTGGGCTAGGGCCAGGCCCCTTCCCCTCTAAAGGCACAGTCCTGCCCCCACCAAGCAGCCACCAAGGAGAGTGGGGCACAGGGCGGGGAACCCCACAGACATCACCTCCTGAGTGCCGGCGGCCCAGGGGGACCAGGAGGATGGCGGGTGTGCCTCCCACATCGCCCGGGGACACAGTGCCCGCGACGGTCACTTTCTACACCACCAGGTCCTAAAAGGCCAGAGCGACAGGGGCCTGGACGCAGCGCCGCCTGAGGCCGCCCGCCCGGCTGGAGAGGAGGCCCTGTGCCCACTGACCTCCGCATCTGAGACAGGACCGCCTGTCCTGACGCCTGTCACCACCAGTGGGCAGAGGTGGCCCTGAGCACCCTGCGCACTGGACACCGACACTGGAGGGGCCTGTCCGCCTGGACCGGGGGCAGCAGCTCGGGGCTGCAGTTTTGCGCCCACTCCAAGCGCTCACCTCGCGGCGCCTCTCACAGGTGCTGTCCAGGGCGGAGGCAGGAAGCCTCAGTGGGGAGCAACCCTCAGTCCCGGAGCGCCGCCCCATGACGTCACCCCTGTGAGCTCCGCCCATGACGTCATCCCTGTGAGCGTCGCCCCCATGACGCCATCCCTGTGAGCGTCGCTCCCATGACGCCATCTCTGTGAGCACCGCCCGTGACGCCATCTCTGTGAGCACCGCCTGTGACGCCATCTCTGCGAGCACCGCCCATGACGTCATCCCGGTGAGCGTCGCCCCCATGACGCCATCCCTGTGAGCACCGCCCATGACGCCATCCCTGTGAGCGCCCCATGACGTCATCCCTGAGCACGCCCCACGATTACCTCCTCTAGACGCCTGGGTCCGCCGCTCCCTCTGCATGGGCGCTCAGGCCTCGGCTGTGCCGCTGAGACGCCCCGGCTGCCGCGCCCCGCACTCCGCGTCTCCACCCCTGCGCCTTCCTTCCGTCCTCTGCTCCTTTTCCATTTTCTGCACAGAAACAGCCCGGCTCAGTCCCGCCTGGGTGACGCGCTCCTGCACGGAGTTCTGCTGGGCTGTTCGGAGTCCGGAGCCAACAGCGGACGGAGCCCACCGCACTAGCCGGCGAACAGGTGGTTCCGCGCACAGCCGGCCGCTCCCTGAGCTCTCAGGAGCCCCAGGGCCGCCTTTCTGTGGCTGCAGGTCCCCACAGCCCCTCCGCGTGCGTGCTGCTCTCACCTGGATGGGCGGCCGGGACCCTCCGTTACATGCTGGGGCCTGTGGAGACAGACAGGCGTCACCGGTGCTGTCGGCCCTGCCCCCACAGGAGCCAGGGGGGCGGGTAAGAAAAGGCAGTGGTGGGCCAGTGGCCCGAGGCTCTGGGAGGACCAGGGACAGAAGTCACAGCCCTAACGCCACTGAGAACGCACGCGTGGGGTTGAACAACAGGATAAACACAGCCTGGGAGCCACGGGCCAGAGAAACGCCAGCCCGATGTTCACATTACATCCCATCTCTGTCATCTGCACTCCAAGCTTTCCCATAACTGCATTTCTTATTAACTACTCTTTGAAGCTCAATTAAGTTTCACAAAAAAAGGCAGGGGGGAGGGCGGCAGGAGGGAGATGCAGGCCTGGGGGCCCTTGCACAAGGCTGTGCCGGCCACATCCCCCTGCCCAGCACGGGTGGCGTGGCCGTGGCTCCCTACCCCGTCACAGTGCCGGCCACATCCCCCTGCCCATCATGGGGGGTGTGGCCGTGGCTCCCTACCCCGTCACAGCGCCGGCCACACCCCCCAGCCCAGCACGGGTGGCGTGGCTGTGGCTCCCTATCCCGTCACAGTGCCGGCCACATCCCCCTGCCCAGCACGGGTGGCGTGGCCGTGGCTCCCTATCCTGTCACAGTGCCGGCCACATCCCCCTGCCCAGCAGGGTGGCGTGGCCGTGGCTCCCTACCCCGTCACAGTGCCGGCCACATCCCCCTGCCCATCATGGGGGGTGTGGCCGTGGCTCCCTACCCCGTCACAGTGCCGGCCACATCCCCCTGCCCAGCACGGGTGGCGTGGCCGTGGCTCCCTACCCCGTCACAGTGCCGGCCACATCCCCCTGCCCAGCAGGGTGGCATGGCCGTGGCTCCCTACCCCGTCACAGTGCCGGCCTCTGCCAGCGGCAGACAAGCACAGGTGCCTGGGCCGCACTTCCCGGGGAAGAGGCAGCGACGGGAACCGGTAACCGCAGTGGGCAGGGCAGGTCGGAAGGTGGCCGGCAGGTGAGTCAGAGTCGGGCGGGGCAGGGTGCCCATGACGCTTCACTGAAAAACGTGACACGTGAGCAACAGCCGAATAGTATGGACAAGTCTGTGCCAGTAAAGTTGCAAATTTGTATAAAACCGATACATTCCTGGTCGAGGCTGTAAACCTAGAAACCCAGAAAGTTCGGTAACTACTTGGAAGCGGCTCTCCCGACCCCCATCTCAAGCAACTCCCTGGGGGCAGCAGTAAGGACAGTAATTTCCACCTCGTCTTAGGAAGCTACCGTGGCATGCACACCGGCCAGGCCGGCGGGAATCGCAGACCGAGCCCCCGGTGGACAGAGCCGAGGAGGCGCCGCGCCCGTCGGGATAGCAGGTCCTGCTCGACGAGCCGGGTTGATCCCAGTACAGGACTGAGTATAAGAAATACATGTAATTTGTGACCAAACGGAGAAAAATGATAAGATCTCCCAGTGCACACAAAAAATCCCTTGATGAAATTCATTACCCATTCCCAATTTTTGTTGTTCTTGTTAATCCTCACTGAAGGATCTCTCCCCCAGTATTTGGGAGAGAGGGAGAGAGAGAGAGAGAGAGAAAGGGAGACATCGATGGGAGTAAGACACACTGATTGGTTGCCTTCTGCAGGCGCCCCAACGGGGGCCAGGTACACACCCCTGAATCGAACTGGGTGCACTGGCTGGTGCTCTAACCACTGAACCACTGGCCAGGGCTCCATTCCTGAGTTTTTAAAAAACGTAGAGAATTAAGAATAGCCCTGGCCGATGTGGCTCAGTAGGTACAGCACTTGCCCATGGACTGAAGGGTCACGGCTTAATTCCGGTTGAGGGCATGCACCTTGGTTGCAGGCTTGATCCTTGGCCGGGGTTGGGGCACGTGCAAGAGGCAACCAATCACTGTGCCTCTCTCACATGGATGTTCCTCTCTCTCTCCCCCTCCCTTCCACTCTCGCTAAAAATCAATGGGAAAATATCCTCAGGTGAGGATTAACAGAAACAAAAATAAAAAGTGGCCTGGCTGGCGTGGCTCAATGGTTGAGCACTGACCTATGAACCAGGAGGTCACGGTTCAAGTCCCGGTCAGGGCACGTGCCTGGGTTGTGTGCTTGATCCCCAGTAGGGGGCGTGCAGGAGGCAACTGATCAATGATGTTTCTATCTCCCTCTCCTAAATCAATAAAAATACATTAAAAAAAAAAAAGCAGAGCCTGGTGGCCTGACCCCGTGGCAGGCCTTCGGGAGCAGAGTTCTCTCTGGCTGGTGAGAGGGTCCGTCAGAGGGAGGAGCCCTGCTGGCCGGGCAGAAAGCAGCGCCATGTCAGCTGCCACAGCCCAGGGCACAGGCCTGGGCCCTGGGAGCTGAGGGCGCCCTGCTCCAGCCAGTGCACAGGGAGAGGGACAGGGCCCGAGACCAGAGCCACCACCGGCTGACACGCCATTTCCTGTGGCCCGAGCCAGCCCCACTGTGCCACCCCAGACCTGTGGCGAGTGAGTGGGGGCCCTTTGAAGCCACCGGGTGTGTGGCAATTCGTTATGCAGCCACAGAAAACAAAGGCAACAGTCTCTAGAAGCAGGGCAGCTCCTAGCAAAAGAGCCAGTTTTCCAAGCACGGAAAACAGTGGCCACCAGCTCTGTAAAACTTTCCCTCGGCGATGAGCCTCCCAGGCCTGGAGACGAGAGACAGGCTGCTAAACCCTCGGTACGCACTGCACCGGCCCCCAACTGTGGGGCGATTAGGCTTAGATGCACGGCGGGGTCCCGTGTTGGGATCAGTGAGCACAGCGAGAGGGGTCCTCGCCCGGAACCAGGATCTCGGACCTCAGACCCGGGAAGCCTGGGACACTGCCTTAGGGCAGCCGGGCGGACTGAGACGCCCCATCTGATCGCTGTGGCCTCGCCAGGCGCCCGGATGAAAAGCCCGGGAAAATTAACTGCCTCCTGCCAGGCCCATCTCTGTGCAAGGAAAGGCAGTTACTTTATTCGACAGCAAAAGTCATGTTCCCATGAACGACTTCAAACACCTTCTACCCACTCAGTGGGTACAGAGTCAGCTGAAAGCATCGAAGCCGCCGGGTGGGACGGGGGTGTGCCCCTGAAAAAGATGGAGTGGCCCCTGATGCTCCTGCGCTGAACGGGCCCGAGGGCCAGGGGTTCAGCCTCTAGCGAGACACAGTGCAAGTCGGTCGCCAGACAAAGGCCCGGCTCTGGGCTCCTGTGCGGGACTCCAGGGCTGTCCTGACAGCCTTTGCTCCCCGGCAGGCTCCTCCCGCCCCAGGGCCCTGGAAATCGGGGGCTGACAGGTGTGGCCAGCAGCGCAACCCAAGTGATACCCACGCGGATGGCATGACCCCGACAGCACAGCACGAAGCACCTGCCTCTCCCGCACTCCCCAGTGCAGAGCACAGGGGGACAGCACCCCAGTGAAGACCAGAAATCGGACAGGCGGTCTGCCAGCGATGACACGGCGGCAGTGGGAGCCTGACATGGAAAGACAGGAAGGGGCCCGGCCCCGGCCACGCTGGGAGCCTGCCGGTGTCAGGGAAGGGAGAATCGCCGCCAAAGACGTTGTCGAGACACCGGGAGATTTGGAGGTGGGCAGGCTATTAGCTGACTCGAGAAAAAGTGCCACCAGCCCCGCGTGTGAGGACGGCCCCACAGACCTGAGGAGACCCCATTCCTGGCCCTGCTGCCTGAATCCCCTCACGAATGCACGGTCAGCCGCAGCCCCTCTCACGATCCGACAATAAGTGAGTATGAGAAAGGCATGAAGCGACTGTGGCAAGACAACCAATGACTGCCCTGGCGGGGGAGGGGAGAAGGTGCTCCCTGTATAATCCTTGCAGGTTTTCTCCTCTGTGTTTTCCCCAAATAAAACACGGGTAGAAGAGTAAGATGAGCCCAGTTGGCGTGGCTCAGTGGTTGAGCATCGACCTGTAAACCAGGAGGTCACGGTTCGAATACGTCAGGGCACGTGCAGGTCGCAGGCCCTATCCCCAGTGTGGGGTGTGCAGGAGGCAGCCGATCAATTATTCTCTCATCGTTGATGTTTCTAGCCCTCTCTCCTTCTCTCTTTCTCTCTAGAAATCAATAAAAATGTATTTAAAAGAAAGAAAGAAAGAGAAAAAGGAAGAAAGAAAAGTAAGGTGACATGACTTGACATCCGAGAAGAGGGAAGGCTAAGCTTCGTGCCCCTCACGTGGCACCGGCTGTGCTGGGTCTCCCGTGGGCCAGGTGAGCGGGGAGTGGGGCAGGCCGGGCGGGCGGAGCCAGCCTGCGGGCTCGGGAATCAGGACGCCTTCGGATCAGGGCAGGGAACAGCTCCCGTTATTCTCTGTTGAGCAGCAGGACGGCAGGTCCTGCTGAGAATCCCGAGCAGCTGACAGGACCTGCAACACCCGCCAGAGCGGCTGCAGGGAGGTCTCGGGCAGCTGCCTGCTGTTCGCGTACTTCTTACTAAACATCTGGAATCTGCTGTCAATGTAGCAAAGTCCAACAAATATTGATACGTTTGCAAAAAAAACCTACTTACCCTCCCGCCCTGAATTCGCCGTATACACCGGACGCCCGCCCTCCTCCAATCCCGCCAGCCTCCCCCTTGGCTTTCAGAACCCGTATTCTGGTGAGTTTTCGTTCCCCTGAGGGAAAGCTGCGCTTCACTCAGCGGACAGTCCTGAACATGTGTCTAAGGCGGTCGCCCTCGCCACGCGGGACGCCTTCCCCGCGCTGTCACCTGGCCCCGTCAGCTCCACGGGGAGCAGCGCACGCCCGGCAGGAAAGGAGACTCCATGGCGAACTATCTATCAGCTGCTGGACCGAAGGAGACTGGCTCCATCTTCTGAAGCACAGCGACCCGAGGGCAGGTCCCAACACCAACAGCAAACCACAGAGAAGCTGCATTTTCAACTTCAAATCCTGTTCCGAACATCAGCCACACAAAGCTCCAATGAAATAACCAACCCAGCCATTCAGCAGATTGAAGAATAAAAGTATAGACCAAAAACAAACCTTGCTCTATGACCCAAATCACACAGCCCAAAGGGCTAATCCCCTCACCAGATGCCTCCCTCACGGGCTCGCGACAGGTCTTCCGGAAGCCCCTGTGGGCCTGTGCCCGGCCGGGCCGGCGCTGGGAGCCCTGCGGCCTGAGCGTCGGGCCCTGAGTGTCGGCCCGCACAGGGCTCTGGAACCACTGCTTCCTACAAGGGTCAAGTACCCAAGGCGTTTCGGGATCTCACATCTCACAGAAACTTCTCACAAAGGCCAGTTTACAGTTGTTGGAGCAAATCCACTGGCAGGAATGAAACGATGATCTGGAAACAGCAAGAACTGTTGCCCTGACGCTATCGACGAATCCGACCACCGACACACACCCAGGATTTAATCTGCGGGCCTTGTGCTCTGCTCCAGGGAAGACCTTCCTTCCCCACCTGGAGCTTACCCTCCCTCCGTGGCAGCTCACGCATCACACCAGCGGCCAGTCCTGAAGACACCGCTCCGAGCACACCCTCTGCATGCAGCTCTGCCCATCTCCCTGGGGTGCTTCTCAGGTGCAGGCCCTGTGTTAGCTGACACCCGGCCAGTGCAGGCTCCACCTCCTCCCAGGGACCCAGCCCCTCCTCGTCCCCGTGACCCCAGCCCCTCCTAGTCCCATAGTGACCCCAGCCCCCCCTAGTCCCCGTGACCCCAGCCCCTCCTAGTCCCCATGACCCCAGCCACTCCTAGTCCCCCGTGATCCCAGCCCCTCCTCGTCCCCATGACCCCAGCCCCACCTAGTCCCCGTGACCCCAGCCCCTCCTTGTCCCATAGTGACCCCAACCCCCCCAGTCCCCCAGGGACCCCAGCTCCTCCTAGTCCCCCCATGACCCCAGCCCCCCCCTAGTCCCCATGACCCCAGCCCCTCCTCGTCCCCATGACCCCAGCCCCCCCAGTCCCCGTGACCCCAACCCCCCCTAGTCCCCGTGACCCCAGCCACTCCTAGTCCCCCGTGATCCCAGCCCCTCCTCGTCCCCACACCCTGTGGAGTTCCTTCCCTCAAGTGTGGGCTGGGCCCTGTGCCTCTAACAGGCAGAATATGGCAAAAGGGATGGATGTCACTGCCAAGATTAGGTCATGGGGACTGGCCTCCTTCTAGCTCCCTCTGAGCTGCCGGATGGGGAGCCCCACGTGAAGGGAGCCCCACGTGAAGGGAGCTGGCCTCTCGTGAGTGAGCCTGGAAGCAGACCCCCCCCCCCGCCCCCGCGGAGCTCCCACCAGCGCCCTGGCTACAGCCTGAGGAGTGGCTGGGGACCTAGCTGAGCGGCACCCGGACCCCTGGCCCACAGAACCCGAGGTGGTAACTGCTGCTCTCCCAAGGCACCAAGTTTTGGGGTAATTTGCTGGACAGCAATATATAAATAATACAGCCACCGGCACGATCACACCTTTAAAAATCCAAAAGTGTGTGTGGGGGGGGCGGGGGGGGGGCAGGGAGAGGTCAATGGGGAAAAAGGAGACATATGCAATACTTTAAACAATAAAGAATTTAAATTAAAGAAGAAAAAAATCCAAAAGTGGGGAAGTAAAGAGCCTAACCCAACAAAATATCGCAGCCTTTTCCAAAACGTCGCAGAGCAAATGAAGCAAAGTGTATGTTTAAAAGAAATCAGAGTCAGCGCTGAGGAAGGCGTGTGGTTCTAGCTGGAAATACACGCTTCTAAGCGGACTCCTCCTGGCCCTAGGAAACACCACAGTGACCACCTAACGCGCTTCCCCTGAGTAACCAAGTGACGCTGGGGCACGAGATGAAACACTGAACGGACCAGTTCAAGTACCTCTCCTGGGAGCCCAGGCGGCCGGGTCAGGGTTACATCTCACCTCCCGCCCAAGGCAGCAGATCTTCCTACAAGCATTCCTGCTCTCGCTGCTCCTCCTCGCACTCCTCAGTCCAGTGCCGCCTGCTGACCTCGCGCCAGGCGGCCAGCGCTGGGCCTGGGGCTGGGCGAGGTCCCTGCCTGCGGGGCCTTCCCTTCTCTTAAGCCCCCCCCCCCCCCCCCGCATCTTACTGGACACGTCCTGGAGCCCTTCCCAGGCAACGAGCAGCCTTCGGCGCACCCTGCTTTTTCATCACTGCTTGCGAATTCACGGAGCGGAGAGGCAAGTTCTAGATGACGGCCTGAGTTACAGGTTTGGGAGGCAAAGGCCCCCTCCCAAGTCCTGTGACATGTGTCCTCCCTGAAGTGGGGCAGGTGCCCGAGTCACCCAACATGCACCCCGGCCCACTGCCCCCCCCTCCACACACACACACACACACACACACACACACACACACACACACACACGGCGAAGGCCCAAACCCCTCCCGGAACCTCCTAGACACAGGAAACACCTCCAGACTCAGGATGGGGGGCGGGGGGTGCATCCCCACGCCCAGGAGAATGGGGTGAGTTTGGTGACACCACCAGAGGGAGAGGAGAGCAGGAGTATGAAAGTGCCAGGCACTGACCACGGGGCCAAGGCAAGGCCAGCAGCGCAGGCTCAGGGGCTGGGAGAAGAGGGGGCAGCTTTCTGGGTCTGGGGAGTGGGCACAGTGACGGCCAGGGGGCCAGCGCCGACCAGGAGCCCCTCTTGAATCCCCAGTGCCAGGGGGATGGGCCCCAACCCTGCCTCACATCTGCCTCCGAGACCCGCCAGGCGGCACCCGCTGAAGGTCAGAGGTCAGAGGTCTGCAGGCCGGCCCGGTGCTCGGATGTCAGGGCCTCAGGGAGGGGTGTGCACCTGTGGGGCCCAGGTGACCAGGGTCCCTGATGCTCCAGGGCCTTCGTAGCACGGGGTCCAGTTAAGTGGGCTGGGGAGACTGGGGCACCCCTGGGTCTGGTCTCGGGCCCCCAACTCCTGGGGCCTGGCTTGGGTCCCGGCAGCCCGGATGGCCCACTAGTGAGGCCTGGGCGCTTCTCGCCCCTTGTCGGGAGTCCTGGCCTCCCCGAGACCTGTCTCCAGGCCCAGCTGTTATTGGGGTCCCGGCCCCCTCTCCCCCAGAGCCTGGCCTTCATGGTCCTGTCCCAGCACCCCACCTCCTCAGGGGCCTGTGGGGCCCTGTTCACCCCCAGAGCCTGTCACAGGGCTCAAGCCCTGCCTGCTGGGACCGTCCGGGGGTCCGGCCTCGGGGAGGGGCTGTCTCAGGTCCCAGGATCACAGGACTGTCCCAGGACCCGGCCTTTTCGATCTGGGGTCCCAGACCTCCGAGTGGGTGTACCCCGAGTCCTGACCTTCCCACGGCCGGTCCGAGGTGCAGACCTCCCAGGCGACCCCTCCCAGGGTCCGCCCGCCCTGGTCCGGCCCCGTCCCAGGGTCCGCCCGGTTCCAGGTCCCGCACTCCCCGTGGCCCGAGCTGGTCGCGGACCCTCCTCGATGCCCATCGCGCGGGGGACGCTCTCGGCGACTGTCCCGAGCCCAGCGCTCGCAGGTCCCGCGGTGCCCTCCCTGGCGGCGTGTCCTGGGGTCCGGCCTCCGGGGACCTGCGGGCCGGGCCGGGGTTCGGAGCCTCCCGGGCCCGGACACGGCTGAGGCCGCGGCCTGAGCACCGGGCGCCGCCGAGGGCCAGGCCGGGCGGGGCGCGGACTCACTGACCTGCCGTCTCGGCTGCGGACGAGCGGGGCGCACGCGGGGGCAGCGCCGGGAGGGGAGGGGGCGCCGCTCCCTCCGGGTCCCCCCCAAGAGCCGGAGAAAAAAACCCGACCGGAGTTTAAAACAAAGAGGCGGAAATGCCCGAGCGGAGCCGAGCGCCGAGTCAGGGGCGCCGCGCTTGGAGCATGCGCGTTGCGCGGCCCAGCTCCCACCCGGCAGCCGGGAGGGGGCGGGGCCGAGCGGGGGCGGGAGGGGCGTGGCCAAAGGGCGCAGGCGCGTTCTGTCGGGGCTCGGAGGCGCCGGGAGAGGGGAGGGTGCTAGGGGCCGGGCGTGGGCGGGGACGTGGTCAGATTGCGGGCGAGACCAGCGGGGGCGTGGCCTGAGGGAGCATCGGGGCGGGGCTCTGCGGAGGACTCCCTGGGCACGTGTGACCCGCAAGGAGTCGGGGAGGTGAGGCCGGAGGCGGGGCCTGGAAGGGGCGTGGCCTGGGCGTAGGTGGGGCTTTGTAGAGGCGGAGCGGGGCGGAGCTGAGCGGAGGCGGGACTTTGGAACGGGGCTGGCGGAGGCGGGGTCTGGAAGGGGCGGGGCCTGGGCGGGGCCTGGGGGCGGGACCGTGTGGGGGCGGGGCCTCGCGGGGGCGGGGTTGGCAGAGGCCCCCCGGAGGGTCCTGGTGGGCGCTGGGATAGCAGCCCCGGGGCCTGCGGGATCTGGGCCCCTGCAGGCAGCACACGCCGATTTCTGCTGCTCCTGGGCCAGGCTTTCCTCCGGCGGAGGCGGTGTCGTTCTTGCATTCCTGTCCTTGGCAACTAGCCCGGAGCGCCCTCCGTGCACCAGTCAGGGGCCCTGTGAACCTTTGGCTCCTGGACGATGGGTAGCAGGACTGACCCCACAACTCGTCCGTGTGTCCACCTTTGCGCAGGCCCCGCCCTGGAGCTTTAAACAGTGATCGTGACTTCTCCATCCCCGTGGGGTCCACACTGGGGCAGGGACAATAACAGAGGGAAGCAGCTGGGTGGGGAAGCCGAGGTGGATGGGAACGGAAGGGACACAGAGGGAGCCAGCCCTGCAAATATATGTAACAAGAGTGCAATACTTAGATTCTGAAAACTACCAAATATTGTTGAATGAAATTAAAGAAGGCCTGAATAAATAGAAAGATATCTACCACCCTGATTGCACACAATATTGTTAAGATATTCATTTTCCCCAATTTGATCTACAAATTCAACACAATCCATATGAAAACCCAGTTGGTTTCTCTGCAGAAATGGCCATGCTGAGCCTAAATTCACATGCAAATTCAAGGGACCCAGAATAGCCAAGACAATCTTGATAAAGAAGAACAAAGTTGCAGGACTCCCATTTCCTGACTTTAGAAATTACCACAAAGCTACAGTAATCAATACAGTGTGGTGCTGGCGTAAGAAGAGACATGTGGGTGAATGGATTAGAATTGAGATATAAATCCGGACATTTAGATCAATTGGTTTTCAAGAAGGGTGCTAAGACAATTCCATGGAGAAAGAAGTCTTTTCAACAAGTGTTGCTGGGAAAAATGAATATTCACATGTGAAAGAATGAAATTGGACTCTTAGCATATCCCATATACAAGATTAACTCCAGTGGGTCACAAAGGCCTAAATGGAAGAGCTCAAGCTATTAAACTCTTGGAAGAAAACATAAACATAAATCTATTTGACCTTGGATTAGGCAATGGTTTCTAAGATATTGTTATGCCCAGATTTCAGGATCCCCAAGAAACCACACCAGGGTTTTATTTGGGGGAAAACACAGTGGAGAAAGCCAACATTATATTGCAGACAAACAGAAATCTCACCAGATGTTTCTGGTGGCTGAACCCTGAGAGAGAGAGCAAGAAGAGCCCCCAAGATTGTTATGCCCAGATTTCAGGATCCCCAAGAAACCACACCAGGGAGCCAGCCAGGTCCGATGCAAAAGCATAAGAGTCTTTATTTGAGCTAGCTCGGCTCCCCCACCTCGCCGACACAGCAGCAGGAAGCAGAGAGAGAGAACTCTGTGTGGAGAGGGGTTTTATAGGGGGTTGGAGTAAGGGGAGGAGAAAGGGCTGTGGCCTTGCCGATTGGCCAGGTGCAAGTCGGTGTCTTGTTCCTGGGTGTGGCTAGCAGAGGCTTAGACTTCTGGGAAGAAGCTCCTTGCCAAGCACATGGCCAACGTAAGATGGAGGGCGTAGCACTTACCCTGGGGCAAGATGGAGGGCATAGCACTTACCCTGGGGCAAGATGGAGAGCCTAGCCCTTAACCTGGGGCAAGATGGAGGGCCTAGCCCTCACCCTTTCAGACATGACATCAAAGGTACAAGCAACAAAAGAAAAACTGGATAGAATATCATCAAAATAGCCCGGCCGGCGTGGCTCAGTGGTTGAGCATCGACCTATAACCAGGAGGTCACGGTTGATTCCTGGCCAGGGCACATGCTGGGTTGCAGGCTTAGTCCCCAGTGTGGGGCGTGCAGGAGGCAGCCAACCAATGATTCTCTCTCATCATTGATGTTTCTTTTTTTTTTTTTTAATATATTTTATTGATTTTTTACAGAGAGGAAGGAAGAGGGATAGAGAGTCAGAAACATCGATCAGCTGCCTCCTGCACACCCCCCACTGGGGATGTGCCTGCAACCAAGGTACATGCCCTTGACCGGAATCGAACCTGGGACCTTTCAGTCTGCAGGCCGACACTCTATCCATCATTGATGTTTCTATCTCTTTCTCCCTCCCTCTCTCTCTATGAAATCAATAAAAATACATTTAAAAAAAAGAATATCATCAAAACAAAAAATTTCTATCTCAAAGGACACCATCAAGAAAGTGAAAAGAGCCCGGCTGTTGTTGCTCAGTGGTTGAGCATTGACCTATGAACCAGGAGGTCACGGTTCCATTCCCAGTCAAGGGCACATGCCGGAAGTCGGTCCATCCTTGCTGCTTGACACAGTTGCTGCAGGGAAGAAACATCTGCACAGCATATCTTCCAAGGGACCTGGCGTATATGGCATAATGTTCTTAATATGTTTGCTCCCCTTCTTAGTGCTATGTGTTTTAACCAAGGTCACCTCTCCGAGAAAGGTTGTTTCCCCAGGTAGGGATTTTTCCCTCTAGTTAGGGAGGGAATAAAACCCCTTAACTAAGTGCCAGGTGGGTAGTTAATCACTTTAACTACGAACAATCACCCTTAAGCTATATAATCTTTACTCCCTGGAATGGAGATAAGAGACGCCCTAACCTTTGGAATAGAAATTGATAGGATTAAAATCAACTGGTATAAATACAGATGTAACAAGACAATAAAAGACAGAACTTGGCTGGAGATCCTGGACAGAACTTCGCTGGAGATCCTGGCTAGGCTGCTGATCAACTGAACGCTGTCTCCGTGTCCTTCATTCTTCGCCGACTCCGTCCACACCTTTGGGAACCCCTGGACTTGTTGGGGTTGGACCCCAACAGGCACATGCCAGGGTTTTGGGCTTCATCCCCATTAGGGAATGTGCAGGAGGCAGCCGATCAATGATTCTCATCATTGATGTTTCTATATCTCCTCCCTTCTGCTCTGAAATCAATAAAAATATATTTAAAAAAAATAAAGTGAAAAGACAACCCAAAGAGTGGGAGGAAAATTTTGCAAATCATCTATCTGACAAGGCATTGGTACCTAGAACCCATAAAGCATATGTAAGAAACTAAATAATTATAAGCTGTTGCTCAACAATAAAAAGACAATTTAGAAATGAACAAATCATCTGAATAGATATTTCTCTACAGAAAATACACAAATGGCCACTAAGCACATGAAAAAATGCTCAACATAGTCATCAGGGAAACACAAATCAAAACCACAGTGAAATACCACTTTACACCCACTGGGATGGCTGTGACCAAAAGACAGGCAGACAAGTGTTGCCAGGGGTGTGGAGAGACTGGAACCTCAGGCACCGCCGGGAGATGTGGTCGGTGCATCTGTGGGAAACAGTCGGTTAGTGTCTCAGAAAGTTAGTGTACAACCCTGCAGTCCCACTCCAAGGTACAGAGCCAAGAGAAAGGAAAACAGACGTCCAGCCCTGGCTGGTGTGGCTCAGTGGATAGAGTGTCCACCTGCAGACTGACGGGTTCGGATTCAATTCTGGTCAAGGGCGCATGCCCAGGTGGAGGGCTGAATCCCCAGCAGGGGGAGAGCAGGGGGCAGCTGATCAATGATTCTCTCTCATCGATGTTTCTATCTCTCCCTCCCTCTCTGAAATCAATAAAAAAAAATTTTTTTTTAAGAAAAGAAAACACATCCAACCCCAAAACCAAGACACTGTTCATAGTAGCAAAACCCATAGTAGCCTCAAGCTGGAAACAAGTCAAATGCCAATCAAGTGATGAATAAATAAGTAAAATGTGGTAAGTCCATAAAATGAAATATTTGGCAAAAAATGAGAAAGGAAGTAGTGATACATGCTACAACATGGATGGACCTTGAAAACATTATACTCAATTTTCCCAATTAGAAAAACAGGCACAAAAGACCACATATTATGATTCTACTTATATAAAATGTCCAGAATCCAAGATCCAAAGAGACAGTGAGCAGATTAGCGATTGCGGGGGAGGGCGGGCTGAGCCGGAGCGGGTGGTGCTGGAAAGCTGGGGGAAATGGGGCATGGCTGCTAATGGGCACAAGGTTTCTTGGGGGCGATGAAACGTTTTAGAATTGGTCATAGTTATGGTTGCACATATTTGCAAATATACTAACAGCTATTGACCCATACACATTAAATGGGTGAATTGTATGACATGAGAATTCGATCTCAATAAAGCTATTATTCTATTTTTTAATATGTTTTTATTGATTCCAGAGAGAGGAAGGGAGAGGAGGAGAGAGAAACATCAATGATGCGAAAGAATCATTGTTAGCTGACTTCTGAGAGCCCCTATTGGGGATTGAGCCCACAACCCGGGCATGTGCCCTGACAGGGAATTGAACCATGACCTTCTGGTGCATGGGCTGCTACTCAACCACTGAGCCACACTGGCTGGGCTCAAAATATTCTTAAAAAACAGATCCAGCCCTAGCGGGTTCTGTTCAGTGGATAGAGCGTCGGCCTGAAGACCAAAGGGCCCCGGGTTCGGTTCCGGTCAAGGGCCTGTACCTCCGTTGCAGGCTCCTCCCCGGCCCGGGCCCTGGTTGGGGTGTATGCAGGAGGCAACCAATCGATGTGTTTCTCTCACATCGATGTTTCTCTCTGTCTTTCCCTCCCTCTTCCACTCTGTCTAAAAGATAAATGGAAAAGTATCCTTGGGTGAGGGTTAGCAAAATAAAAACACAGATCTGATTGGGAAGCAGTTGTCCATGGATACCTCCTGTTCCTGTGTCTGCAGGTCCTGGTCCTCAGAGCAGAGTCATTCGCAGCCACGTGTAGCATGTTTGCCTCCAGACGGTCCGGTCCGGGGTAGACAGGAAAAGACGCCTCCTTCCCCTTCCTGGAGGCACGACCCAGAGTAAAGAGGAGGTTTCTTTCTGTAGAAGGCGATGGGTGGGTTTCCTAACGTCAGGGTTCTTCTTCTGAAACGCCCCCCACTGCAGGGCCACGGCCACCCGCATACCCCTGGGGCCGGAGCCGGAGGGACGGCAGGGACCAGGTGCAGGCGTGGCTGCCCCTGTGAGAACCTCTGGCCCGGCCTCGTGTGTTCTGGGGACTGTGGTCGCCGACCTCCCTGCTTGCAATGCAGCGAAATCTCACGCCCGTCAGTTTCTGATGGAACACACTCATCTCACACCAGACGCACACACCCAGCGGACAGGGTTCCCACATGTGCACCGAAGAATTAGTGTGTGGTCTTTCCCATTCGGGCAGAGTTAGGTAACCATTTCACCCACACTTACACAAAAGTCAGAGGCCCGTCTCACATCACACATGCCATTAACCCCGACAGCCTTACACAGGACGCCCCAGACACACACTAAGCTACCCACTCACGCCAGACACGTACACAAACAGGGGACCATCAGGACCCCCACACGTTTGGTACCCCTCTCTCCCCTTCCTCACTCTCACAGACACGGACTCCAGATAGTCCTCAGACCATGCTCATCTCACACCACACACACACACACACACACACACACACACACACGCGCACGCGTGCATGCGCACAAAAGCAAGAAAACCAGCTTTTTCTGCATTCACAGGCTCGGTGGGTCTGAGCAGCAGAGACGGATGGGAGCACAGGGTCCTCGATGGGAGGGGCCAGCAACCTGGGTCCCGGGTACTTGTTGCCATACCTTGGGGTGTATGTGAGCCCCTGTGCTGCCCCCTACCCCCCCGCCACTGGAGGCAGAGAGAGGAGAGGGGCAACCCCAAGGGCTTCCCTCTGGCAGGGAGCGCAGGCCACAGTGAGCCCCCCTTCAGACAGCCCCCTACACTGTTTCCCGTGGACATGTCCGGACTGGCCTCTGTTCGGAGAAGGAGGGGGTCACGTGTCCTCTTCGAGGAGCCTGAGAATCCAGATTCCGCCCGCCCACTCAGCTCCCCGCCGTGGGTGGTGTGAGTGTGGGCTTCCGGCAGCGTGACCTGGAGGCAGGTGGCTCGAGCCTGCACTCCTGGAGGGCGGGTGCCTCTGGAATCAGGTCCGGAAGGTTAGGCCCGGGATGTGGGTGGGGGAGGGGGGTGGGTCACCCGTGAAGAACCTGCCAGGCAGGCCAGCGGGGGGGCGAAGGGGGCAGGGAGGGGTGCAAGCAGAAAGGTCATCCGCCCCTACACTGCTATTCTCAGCCGCAGCCACGGGCGCTCCAGGTTCAGGTGTGGACACACCGGGGCCTGCCCCCACATAGCTGACATTCCCTGGACAAGAGCCGATGATAAGCAACGAACAGGTCGGGGCGGACCACCTGGCCGTAAGGTGAGATTTCTGTCCCGACATTGCCCTCAGCGAAGGAGGGTATCCTCGCACCAGGCTGGGCGGAGGGAGGCTCCCAGGTGCTTACTCTCGAGCACACACGGCTTATGGAAGAAGACACGCACCCGAGAAGCCTCGCCTGTGCTGGTCCGGATGCTGATAGGAGCCTACATTCGTTTCGGTAAAAAGGAGGTAAAGAAGCGGAAACCGACTCAGTCGTAGTGGTGCGTGCCGGCTTTATTTTAAACGAGCCATGAAATGTAATTTGAAAAGCAAGACGTAGGTGTTTTCCACGTGAAAGCCACTAAAAGACGTCAGGATGTCCTGGACCACAGGTGTGCACGCGGAACTGGGCGCAGGTGAGGCTTCTGTGAGTGGCGCTCGACCGGGATGCGAAATGTGAACAACTTAGGCGCTTATGTTGAAGGCCACTCCTCCAGGATTTAAATAAAAGTTTCACTAAAAGTAGAAAAGCTTATTGTCTCCAAATGAATGCCCTTCCCATATTCTGTGAGTTTTACAAGTTTTATTTTGTGCAGCGGCTGTAACATTTTACAATATTTTAAAATCTTTCAAAATATATTTTTATTGATTTCAGAGAGGCAGGGAGAGGGAGATATAGAAACACCAATGATGAGAGAGAATCCCCCTCCCGCACGCCCACACAGGGCATTGAACCCACCACCTGGGCATGTGCCCTGACCGGGAATCGAGCCGTGACCTCCTGGTTCATAGGTCGACGCTCAACCACTGAGCATACCAGCCGGGCTGGGCATGTTTTACAATCCTATCGGCAACGCGTGAGGGACCCAGTTACCCGTGACCTTGCCACTTGATGCCACTGTTTTTGTTTGAGCCAATCTGAAGGGCGTGTGGTGTCTGATCGTGGATTCTTATCATGGATTTAATTTGCATTTTCCTAAAGGCTGATGATGTCAGCCAGGCCTCACCAGTGCCATCTGCATGTCCTCTTCAGGGACACGTCTCTTCATGTCTTCTGCCCATTTTCTAACTGGACTCTTTTCTTGTTGTTTTTACTGTTGAGTTTTTTTCCCCCAATATATATTTTTTATATTGATTTAAGAGAGGAAGGGGGAGAGAGAGAAACATCCATGATGAGCGAGAATCATTGATGGGCTGCCTCCTGCACCCCCCCCCCCCCCCCCCCCCCCCCCCCCCCCCCGGGATCAAGTCCCAACCTGGGCGTGTGCCCTGACGGATTGAACCTCCCACCCTTCACCTGCAGGCCCACACCATCCACGGAGCCCAGCCAGCCAGGGCTTTACGTTGAGTTTTGAGGCCTCTTTATCGCTTCGAGGCTTCGGCGCTTTGCTGGCTGTGGGCTGCGCCTGCAAACACCTCTGGTTAGGAATTGTGTTGGGCCTCCGGGAGAGGCCGGCTGGGAGGAGCTCCCGGTCCGTGAGCGTGGTATGCCTCCCTCCTTCAGGCTTCTGTTGTGTGGTTTTTAGCACTGACGTCCCCTGTGCGTTGTGCTAACTTTGCACACAGGGGCAGTTTTCTGTGAAGTAACCGTTCGTGGCCTGGGTCTATCTTCGGTTTCCACGTCGTCCGGCCATGGACTGGCCTCTTGCCTCCTATCCTGCGGCCTTGCTGAGCCGTGAGCTCCACGAAGGGCCCGGCCTGGGAGGAGGCCCAGCATCTGAGCACGAGGGTCGCAGGGGGTGAGCCCGGCAGCCGCAGTGAACCCCGGGTCCGGGCGTGGCAGCCCCGGGGGGACCTCGGAAGTTCCCTGGGGCCGTGGGGAGCCTGCCGCCCGCAGACCGGGGACACCCTCCTCTGCCTT